>NC_091694.1:50926590-51229621 GCF_041296265.1 Equus caballus | reverse complement strand
CCTACACTTAGTAGATCTCCCATTCCCTCTGGCCCACAAGGGCTCAAGGACATTTGCTCTCTTTCCTATACCATCAGATTTTTCCTCTCTAACTGGATTATTCCCATCAGCCTACAAACATACTGAAATGTATTCCAGTTTAGAACAAGCAAGACAACAAAAGCTATCCTGATCCCACACACCTCCTCTGGCTACCACTCCATTTCTCTGTTCCCTTCCTCAGGAAAACAAGTTTTCTTATATCCACTGTCTCCAATTCTATCTTCCCATTCTCCTCTGAACCCTCTTGAATCAGGAGCTCACTCCTCATTCATCAAAGCTGCTCTTGTTAAGGTTATCAAATGACCATCACCTTGCTAAATCACATTGATCTCTGCTTAGCAGCAGTTGACACAGAGGCTTACTCTCTCCTCTTAGAAACACTGTCTTCACTTGCCTTCTAGGACACCACACTCTTCTGATGTGCCCTCGACATCATTAGCAGTTCATTTACAGACTCCTTTGCTGGTTCATTATCTTGTGGATTTCAAATGTAGGAATGTTTCCAGAGCTCAATTTTCCAACCTGTTCTCTATCTGTACTCACTCCGTTAGTGATCTCCAGTCTCAGGGCTTTAAATATCAATAATACATCAATACATCCAAAATTTCCATCTGTAGTACCAGAGTTCTTCCCTGAATTACAGACGTATATATCCTTTTGCCTACTTGTCATTTCCACTTGGATATCTAATAGGCAATCACATACTTAAAATGTCCAGACCAAACTCCTGCTCATCTCCCCAAAACCTGCTTCCCTGTAGTCTTTCCAGCTCAGTAAATGGAAATTCCGTTTCTTCAGTTGGTCAGACTAAAAACCTTAGGGTCACCCCTGATTCTTCTCTGTCTCTCACCCGCTGCACACCAGTCAGCAATTTCTTACTTAAAATATGTAAAAAATTTTACTTCTTGTCTCTGCTTCACCACTACGCCCTGGTCCAAGCCACCCTCATCTTTCACCCAGATTATTGCAATAGCCCTTAAATTATTTCCTTGCTTCTGCTCTCATTCCTTGTTCCCTTACAATCTACTCTCAACACATTGGGCAAAGTAATCCTTTTAAAAAATAAATCAGATCTTGTCATTTCTCTCTGCAAAATCTTCCAATGGGATATCAACATGAATTCATGGTTTTTAATGTGTATGGATAGAGAAATAAATGTATGCACACACACAATGTATAAACATACATGTATTTCCTGGCTCTGTCCACTGAGACAGCCTAGAAAAAAATGACACATGAATAGTGATAAGCACACCAAGTGCCCAGATCTTGGTTACTGAATACCATTCTCTACTAAAATGAACCAGGGCTCCATGGAAAAAAGGCTGATTCTAGGCTGTGGTGATCATCTTGGACCATTTTGTTGCACCAGAAAGTAAAGAAGTGCTCAAAGAATATTGGGTATATATAAAAAAGACACAGCAGCTAGGGGCTGCAGCCAAAGGGGCACCTATTGGGTCAATCTAGGACAATTTGAGCATTGAAATAATGATTGTGATAGATTATAATTCATTGAACCAAGTAAGAATCCAAAGTTGTACCAGTATAAATAAATGGGAGAAGGGAAAGCTCTTTTTACAGTAAACTGCCAACTATAAATATAGGACTGCCGGAGTTAGAAATTATCAATGGATACTAAATTAGTGAGTGACCTTTGATGAGAGTCTCCAAGTGGTTAAGTTCGCAGGCTCCGCTTCAGAGGCCCAGGGTTTCACTGGTTCGAATCCTGGGCGCAGACATGGCACCACTCATCAAGCCACGCTGAGGCAGTGTCCCACATGCCACAACTAGAAGGACCCACAACTAAAAATACACAACTATGTACCGGGGGGCTTTGGGAGAAAAAGGAAAAATAAAATCTTTAAAAAAAAAAAAGAGTCTCAAAGTATCTTCCCACAGATTCCATATTAATTACTACAAAGGGGAAACAACTTTACAGTGGAGAAACCTGGCGAACACCATCTTAACCACATGATCAAAGTCACGTGTCTCAGTATTGAGACAAACGGACCTGTGTCTTGTGATGTGATGCACTGAAAAGGACACAACAATTCTGTGGTGATGTTCTTGCCAGAAATGCATAACCTGAATAACTTGAATCTAACCCTTGAGAAACATCTGGCAAAACAAACTGAAGGACATTCTACAAAATAAAGTTCCTGAACTCTTCAAAACCCTTCAAAATCTTCTGTGAAGATCAAGAACAACCAAGATTCTTCTAGACTGAACGAGGCTGAAGAGACATAACAACTAAATGCAAGATGTGACCCTGGATTGGGGAAAAAGAGCTATAAAGGACATCATGGAAACGCTTGAGGAAATTTGAATATGGACAGGAGATTAAATAATAGTATTATATCAATTTTAATACCCTGATATTGATCATTGTACTGTTATGTAGTACTATATCATGAATGTCCTTGTTCTTAGGAAATATACACTAAGTAAGCAGAGGCAAAGGGCCTGATGTTTCCAATTTATCCCCAAATGGTTCAGAAAACAAATATTTTATAGTATATTTGGAGAGAAATGGTAAAACAAATGGGGCAAATGTAAACAATTAATGGACCTGGGAGAAGAGTATAGGGGAGTTCTTTGTCCTATTCTTACAACTTTTCTGAAAGTTTGAAATACTATAGGGGCTGGCCCGTGGCCTAGTGGTTAAGTTCCCACGCTCTGCTTCAGCGACCCAGGGTTTCGCCAGTTCGGATCCTGGGAAATATAGAACTATAAACCCGGGGCATTCGGGGAGAAAAAGCAGAAAAAAAAAAAAGAAAAAAAAGAAGCATATTGATAACAGTTGTTAGCTCAGGTGCCAATCTTTAAAAATATATATATATAAAAATTAAGAGTGCCAAAAACACAGCAAAAAAACCTAGTGGAAAACAAACTCTCCAATGGCTTCTCAGCTCACTCAGAGATGAGTGAGTCCTTACAATGGTCTAGATGGTCCTGCAAGATCAGCCTTCCCCTTTACGGCTCTCATCTCCCCTCCTACAACTCCTGCACTTGCTACCTCCACTCCAGCCGGGCCCAGGAGGGCCCCTTGCTGCTCTGTGCTCCCTTGACAAGCCGGGCAGGTTGCCCCTCAAGGGCAATGAGCCCTTAGGAGGAAGGACCTGGCCTCTGACTTCCGAAAACATTGGCCAAGAAAACCCTATGAACAGCTGTGGAGCATTGTCTGATATAGCGCAGGAAGGTGAGAGGATGGCGCAGAACATGGCAGGGTTCCGCTCCCCTGTCCACAGAGGAGCTAGGAGCCGGATTCCACTCCACGGCACTAAAAACGAGTCCTTCCCTGATATTACCATCTAAAATTAGTTCCCACTCTCCACTCTCCTGTTTCATTTTGCTCCATGGCACTTATCGCCATCCGACAAATGATAAGTTTTCCATAATGTTCATTTGATTGTTTCCCCCACAAGAAGTGTAAGACACACAAGGCCCGGGATTATGGTCGGCTTGGTTTTGGACTGCAAAGAGGTCCTCTGTGCTGATTCTTCCCTCAGCCTAGGGGCCTGGTCCTCCTCCTTCCCAACCCCCAACCCCCCAGGACCCCACCCTCCAGGAACTCCCCCTACCCAGGACCCAGGGGGTCCCAGGAAGCTAGCCTTCTCTTTGAAGAACAAAGAGGGAGGAGCTGAGCCTTGGAACCCAAGCCTGGAGAGACGTCACAGCGGGGGAGGGGAAGCTCAGACACTCGACCAGCTGTGCTGTCTCAGTTCCTTCCCCCGCCCCCCGCCTCCCTGGGGGCCCAGCGCGTGTGGGACACGAGTTCCCCTCCCCCAAGCCCTGAGGCAGCCCAGTGTTGAGAGAGCGGTCTGGAAAAGCCTGGAGGCCCAGACACCTATACACACACCATGTATGCAGACACAACCACAAACGGACATGCACACAGGCCCACGCTGACACAGAAGCATGCGATCCACTCAGAGGCCCCGATACCCTCAGAAACGCTAGGGGTGGGGCGGCGGGGGCGGGGGGGGGGGGGGTGGCGGCCCTCACAGCTGCATCTGCGCAGGAGCAATGGCTGGAGGAAATCACCCAGCCAGCCCAACGGATCTCAGGTTTTGGGGGCAGGAGCTTTTTAAGAAAATACAATATTATCTACAAAGAGTAATATTTGGAGTGAAACAAGAGAGAGATCACAACAACTTACAAATTGAAAAAGCTGAGAAATACCACAAATGTCACAAAGTCCAGAAAAATAACTTATTTGTATTAAATAACTGCCTGAGCACCTCTATAACACTTTCCACAGACTAGCTTCTGGCGCCTGTATATTTCATATCTTGTTTCTCCTCTACCATCCACGTACTTGTAGCGACAAGAGCCACTGGACACGTTCAGATCACATGTGCCCTCTGGCTTTGCACCTTCACAGCGCGGAAGCCCAGTGAGTGGCAGCAGGTGACAGAAGTATTCCTGGAAGTCATCCCTACATCAGGACCGCTAGGCTAGCTTAACTATAGGTGGAAGTGACTGGAAACTGCATTAACATATCTCACAAAATCATAAATATTATGTCTCCCCAACTCACCCCATAACCAGATCCCCAAAATGCCCACAGCCATTCCCACACCAGGAGGAAAAGGTGACAGAGGGGAAGCTGGAGTGGAAAGACACAGTGGTCTTTACCATTCGCAGTTAAAATGTCTTATTTTTGCAAATATTACAGAAGTATATGGCCGTGTGAACACGTTGCTGGGGCCCTCCCCAGGGCCTGTGTAAGTGAGGGGTCCTGAAGCGTAAACTTCATTAGCTTCATGCTGAATTGGCCTCTGAACTTGAAAGTTTTGATCCCGCACTCAAATGGACCCTCAACCTGCCTAGAAATCCTATTCTCCTGGCCTAGAAAGTTTGTTTTCCTACTCTCCAAAATGAACATTTCTTACTGTCTTTCTCCTCAAACGACCTGTAGCTCTTTCCCCTCCACCAATGAGCTTGATTCATTCTTCTTTGAGAAAATGGAAGCAACCAGAGAGAACTTGCCTCATCCTTCCCACATCCCAGCTGACCCACACCCTCTGTCTCCCCCGTCTCCCTGTGGGCCAGGAGTCTTCCTTCCCCCCTGAGGCTGATTTCTCCCCCAGGCACTGGAGTCTAACACCCCCCACCCCAGCCCCTCCCCTCCCCCCAGGTCTGGGTTATTCAGCATCAACCATGCCCCAGCAACCCTCATCTTTTTCTCCTGCTCCCGGCCGCCACACATTTTTCTCCTCCCCGTTCACAGCAAAACTTGACAGAGTTGTGTCTACAGCCACTTTCTGCTTGCCTTCACATCCCATTCTTACCTCGACCCACCCAGGTGGGGCTGCACAGAATTACTCTCCCCCCAGGTCACCTGGAGCTTCCAGGATGCCAAACTGGGTGGTTGCTTTGCTCTTTCCTCCTTCCTTACCATCCCAGGAGCTTAGCTAGAGGTGACCACTCCCTCCTTCTTCATGAACAACCTTTTGTTGTTTTCCAGGACACCCCACTCCCCGGCTTTTCGCGGCTGCCTCTCTGATAACTCGGTATTCCTTTGACAATTCTTCCTCCTCAACTTGACCTCTAAGTGTTGGGGTGCCCCAGGGCTCCTTGTTCAGCTCCTTCTCTTCTCTCTTATAGCATTAAAAACCATCTATCTCCCAACGACTGCCCAGTATTTACCTTCCAGCCTGACCCCAAACTTGTACATCCCTGGCTGACCTGCAGCCTCTTCTTGGATGTCTAAGGGGCTCTCAACCAACCTGACTAATTTTCTTGATTTCTTTCCCCAAACCTTTTCCCATCCTCCCCAGTGTTTCCTATCTCAATAAAAGGCACCACCATCTACCCAGTTACTTAAGCCGAAAACCTAGAAGTTCACTTTCCGTCTCCACTGCAGCCACCTCCGTACAAGCCGCCATCATGTCTGGCCTAGGAGACTGCTGCAGCACCTCAAACGGCCTCCCTGCTTGACTCTCCACACAGCAGCCAAAGTGATCTTTTCAAACGGAAGTCGTGAATATAACTCTCCTGCTTAAAACCCTCCATTGGCTTCCACTGTGCTTAGACTCAAATCCAAACTCCTTCTGGAGCCTCTAAGGCCCAGGTGATGGGCTATGCCTACCTCTGGGTTCTTCTTTCTGTCACACTCCAAATTCTCTGTCCCAGGGACACCCCCCATCTTTCTCCAGCTCCCACGATCAAAGCCTGTTCCTGCCTCAGGGCCTTTGCACTTGCTGTTCCTTTCGCCTGGACTCATGGCTGCCTATACTAGGCTCAGATAGCACCTCCTCATAAAGGCTGTCTCTGACTACTCAGAGTAAAGTAGGTAAAGTAAGTAGCACAGCATCCTCAAGTCATTGCTGGGTCCAGTTGTCCCCGCCCCCCACTATATGAACTTGTGTTATTGTCTGCTTTCTTAGTCATTTTCTGCCCCCGCCTCCCACTATAATGTAGGCTTCAGGAGAGCCTAGCCCCAATGTACCCCCAATGCCTAACAATACTTGGCACACAGGAGGCACGCCGTAAATATCATCTGAGTGAATAAACATAGCGGCTGTGTGCACAGACATACAGATGCCCAGCTATCGTACAGTTTCCTTCTGGGAGCCACTGTCACGGCTTGGATTTGAGAAGAGAGCATTTCCAGTCACTGACACAATCCAGAGACAAGAAAGACCCAGACTCTGGCCCAGATGAAACAGGCCGAAAGAGAAACCAGAAACAGAGGCAGAGACAGAGACCCAGAGCGAGTTCCAGAGAGAGTGACCGAGATAGACCGAGACCCAGATTCAGCGAACCAGAGACCCGGGCCCGCAGAAGCCCGGCAGCAGCCGGAGACAGCGCCAGGAGGCGGGGCGCGGAGGGAGGCCGAGCGCGCCGGGAGAGCGCGGAGAAGCAGCGCCGCGAGCCCGGAGCGCGGCCGCCCCCGCCCCGCCCCGCCCCCGCTCACAAGTGGCCGCCGCAGCTGGGGTGCGCCCTGCCGCCCGCCGGCCCGACGCGTGCGGGATCAAAGCGGCCGGGAAGGGGCGGGCAGGGAGGTGGCAGGAACCCGGAGGTGTGAGCGAGCTTCCCAAGGGATGGCAGGAGCGTGGGAGCGCAGAGTGCCAGGAGGCGACAGAGACCTGGAGAGACGACGAAGAGATCCCGGGGACCCGGAGACACCCAGAGACCGACATGCAGACGCAGAGAGAGACGGAGCCAGAGATGCAGAGAGACAACTAAAGACCCGGAGAGACCGGAGCAGAAGTTGCTAAGGACCTGGAAAGAACGTGAAAGATGCAGAGATCGAGCTGTCGAGAGGAATGCAGAGACACAGACAGACGGGGAGACAGAAAAGGCGGAGGCCCATGGACTTAGAAAAAGAAAGCGGGCTTCGGAGGGAACAGAAAATAAGAGAGGGAGCTAGGAAGAGAAATGGAAAGAGGAGCAAGGGACTTAGAGCGTGTGGGGCGGGAAGATCTCGCCCCTCCCCCACAGAGGGTTGAGAGGACCCCCCGGGGCAGGGATCCAAGCGCGGTCTCCTTTCTCAGGGTCACGCCTGCGGAGGTGCGGGGCCAGGGGCGGAGGGAGGGGTGTGGGAGGCAGCAGGACCCCCAGGCGGGGAGGATGGAAGTGTGAGGACCTTCGGAATCAGTCTCGATCTAGAGCCTCAAAGTCTGCGATAGAGTAAAAAAGTTGTGTTAATAATTGGTGGAAACGTCAAACAGAGATACTTCTCAGGCGCATCATCAGACTTCTCTCTTTTCTGGGGAAAAGGAAGAAAAAGGAGAGAACACTGCATTGGCCGGGAATCGAACCCGGGCCTCCCGCGTGGCAGGCGAGAATTCTACCACTGAACCACCAATGCAAGCGGCGAACAACCTTTGATAGCCCTCTGCTAACTTAGAGGTGGAGGCGGTCGTGGTCTGGCTGACGGTGACCCCGAGTAGTTGACGTGGGTGGAGCGCCGGTTTATCCTTCCTCCTGCTCGGATCGGGCCACCCGGCCATAAAGTCGCCCCATATGGCCAGGGGCGGCCCCACACCTGGGTGCGAACAGCCCGGGGCCCCGAGCCCCGCGTGCAGGTGAGAAAAACTCAGCCCGAGTCTAGGTTCCCAAGGAGGGGGGCGGCGGGGGCTTCTGGGGCCACACATCTGCGCTCCCATTTGGCCCAGGTAGGGGGAGGTGGGATGTGCTGGGGGCCCTGATCCCAAATGGGAGCGCCCTCCCCAAGGTCTGTGTTCCTCCGGGCTCGGGCCTTGGCAAGGCGGGCTCCGTGAAAAACACCAAGGTGTGGAGGGGCAAGGGCGGGGAATAGGGGGTGGCTCGGAGGAGCCCCATCCGTCTCTAACTCCATAGCTATCTTCCGACTCAGGTCTGCAACACTGTCTTTCCGTATCTTTTTCCCTGGCACTCTTGCTGTCCCATTAAATCTCTGATTTTATCTTCTCAGGCACTTTGTCCGGAAGTCTCCGAGTCTACACGCATCGCTCTCCAGAGGGTCATGCTCTTGGTTTGAGGTGGGTTTTGATCCCTTTTTTGTATCCCTTTAAGAAAACTGCCTGCTTCCTGCTCCCCTACACTCACGAGGGGTCCCCAGTAGCAAGCAACGCCAGCACACTTGTGTCAGGTGTCCTGGCAGCCAAATGCCTGAATCTCCTATAATTAATTTTGAATCAAATACTTCCAAGTAAAAAGATCTCTCCACTTCCTACTCGTGCTTCAAAGCTTTGCTTCCTCTTCCTTGAGGCTCCCCCGGCTCCAGTCCAGTCATCCCTCAGGATGACCCTTTCCGGAGCACCCACTTCATTTTGCTTCTATAATAGCTGCTTGATAACACATTGTCTTCTTCACTAGATCCTGCAGGGATAACGTGGGCCTCTAGCGCATATCTCAGTATGAACGGTCCAAGCCTAGACCAGTGCCCAGTGCACACAATGAGCGGGCAGATGTGGGCCGAATTGAATATGACTGACTTGGAGCTCCTCTTACCTCCAGACAGAGCCCCAGTTGAATTAGACCGATCCACCCAGCACACTCAGGTCGCTCCCTATCCCAAGTAGGAGGTGAATTCTGGGGGAAGATGTCTAAGATCCAGTCTAGGGGCCGAGGGGTGCTAACTTTTATTTCAGGGTTAGTGGGGGTACAGTGAACTTCCAAAAAAGCTGCCATTCTGGGGGAACTCTGAAGTTCACTCCTGAGATGTGTCCCCAAATCACTCAGACTTCCTCTCTCCCTAATAACCTCCTCCCGTCAGCTGGGTCTCGACTCGTTATACAACTTTATGGTCCTTAAACCAGCCGGTGCTGCATGGGTCCCTCAATTCCCACACTCCCAGGCCAGTGCCATTCCTTCTCCCGCCCCCCACCCCTTGCACTCCTCCCCTTTCCGGGAGCCTCGTGCCCCAGGCCGCGCCGGGAGGGATCCGGGTGCCGAAGGAGGCGGGGCCGGGTCCTACCCCCCTACCCCCACCCCGGAGCCTGCAGGATATAAGGCGCAAGGCGAGCAGGGACTCGGTCTACACCACGGTCCCGAGGAGCGATGGTCACCCGGGATCGAGCCGAGAATAGGGACGGGCCCAAGGTGAGAGGCGGGAGGGGTGGGAGCAGAGGTCCCTGGTCCAGTCAGGGGACAGCGTCCCTGAGACCGTGAGTCAGGGAAGAGGACGGAGACCAGGGCTGGAAGGTGGAGAGGTGCCCGGGGGACCCAAGGAGCCAGGAGCTGGGGAGGAAGCTGCAAAGTATGAAGAAGGGGACAGGGTCCGAGCAGGACCTGCGTGGGTGGCAGTAGCAGAGGTCTGGGGTTTGGCAGTTGGCACCTTGCTGCCTGGAGGGCATGGGAGGGGGCCGGCGCTTGAGTGAAATAAGTCAGAGGAGCACAGAGCTAAGATAAGAGGGTGAAAACAAAAAGCCGAGAGGCTAGGCACTTGCTCCACGAGGGCTGTGAGCCGGGGTTGGCCCGATGCAGCCTATAGAGAAAGGCCCGGTGGATACTGATTCCAGAGGCCCGAGACCGGGTGGAAGATTTTAGAACCAGTAAAGAGTGACCGCATAGACGGGTTAGAGGGAGAAGAGGCGCGGTCGCGCTGGGTATCTCCCTTTCTGCACTCAGGGCCGCCAACTCTGAGCCCGGCACCGTGCGGCCCACGTGTCTGGGCGCAAAGAGGGTCCCCAAAGTTCTCCACTGAGACAGAGAAAGACTGCACGAGACGGAGACATAGAGAGAAAAGAGGAGGAGGAGAAGGAGACACTGAGAGGGGAGGAGGGAGGAGAATGCAGAAGACCCGGGAGAGAGAGGAGGCGAGCTACAGAAATTGATCCTAGGGGCGTTGGGGAGAGGGGCGTGGAGAGGGTTCGAATGGGCCGGGCCCTAGGCTCTCCGGGGTCTTGGGGAAGGATGGAGGCGGGACTATCCCAGCGGCGGGATCCGGACGCCAGCGCGGCCGCGCTGAGTCTCGGTCGGGTCGGCCCGCTCTCCCTTTCCTGCTGATCGCAGATGCTAAAGCCGCTAGTGGAGAAGCGGCGCCGGGACCGCATCAACCGCAGCCTGGAAGAGCTGAGGCTGCTGCTGCTGGAGCGGACCCGGGACCAGGTCAGTCCTGCTGCCATCCCCGGACCCCCAAGCATCCTGTCCTCACTTCCTACTGGGGTGGGGACATATGCTGCATTGGCGACCCTGGCCCCAAGGCATCCTGACCCGAGTCCCACCCTTGGAATCCCATCCCAGACCCCCCCTCGCTCTCAGAACGCAATCTTCAACGCCACCCCTCGGGTCTGTAAGTTTCACACCCAGCTCTGTAAATTTCACTCCCGGGGTGGGGCAGTCTCATCCTTCAGGTCTGTAAATTCTCTCTCCCGCTACACCCCCCAGAACAGCCAGCAGGGTGGTTAATTTCACTCCCTGGGTTTGCTGTTTCAAATCCCCTCCTCACACGGTGGGTTGGTTTCATCCCCTCGGGTTGGACAGTTTCGTCTCAGGGTGGGCCAGGACCATTCTCGATCATCTCCACTCCGCATTCGGTCGCGCGCTCTGTGGGCAGTGCACAAACGCGAACCGGGGGCACCCCCAGCTCCCGCACCCCACCTCCCTTCTTCCCCCTGCCACTTTCCCCCTCTCTCCCCACCCCTTTCTGTCTCTGCGCCCTCCCCTCCCGTCTGTAGAACCTCCGGAACCCGAAGCTGGAGAAAGCAGAGATACTGGAATTCGCCGTGGGCTACTTGAGGGAGCGAAGCCGGGTGGAGCCCCCGGGTACAGCGCGGGGGTGGGGCAGCGGAGGGAGGGAGGGGGGATTCACTGAGGTCCGGGCCGGGGCAGACGGGGTGGGCCCTGCGGTGGACGGTGGGCTTGGGGGTTGGCAGGCTCTTCTCCGAGGCGAGGTTAATAACACCCGCGCGTGTCTGTCTCTGTCTCCCTCATTTTCTCCCTCTGTCGGTCCATCTGGTTTCCTGTCTCTGTCTGTGCGCCTGTCCGGCTTCGGTATCTCTGCGCCCCGCCCCTTCCCACACCCCTGCTGGGCCCCTGCCCTGCCCGCCCGTCCTCCCGCCGGCTGCACCCGCCGCCGCGCCTCCAGGGGTTCCCCGGTCCCCAGCCCAGGACGCCGAGGCGCTCGCCAGCTGCTACTTGTCCGGCTTCCGCGAGTGCCTGCTTCGCCTGGCGGCCTTCGCGCACGACGCCAGCCCGGCCGCCCGCGCCCAGCTCTTCTCCGCGCTGCATGGCTACCTGCGCCCCAAGCCGCCCCGGCCGGAACCGGTAGATCCGAGGCCCCAAGCGCCGCGCCCACCGCTGGACCCCGCCGCCCCGGCGCCTGGCCCCGCGCTGCACCAGCGCCCCCCAGTGCACCAGGGCTCCCCTAGCCCGCGCTGCGCTTGGTCCCCGTCCCCCTGCTCCCCCCGCGCCAGGGATTTCGGCGCGCCGGAGCCCCTCACCGGACTGCTGCCGCCGCCGCCGCCGCCTCACAGACAAGACGGGGCGCCCAAGGCCCCGCCGCCCCCGCCGCCCGCTGTCTGGAGACCTTGGCCCTGAGCTTTGGGGGGTGGGGGCGGGGGCTGGGGGTGGGGTAGAGACTCCAGCCCGAGGGCAGCAGAGGGACCCGGGCGTCCGGAGGAGGAGGTGTTGGGGAGGGCGGCGGGGCGCGCGGGGGCAGCGCGCGGGTGAGATGTGGTCTATATTAGAGTATCTATATAAATATATATTTCCCTGGTTCCTGTCCCTTTTCCCTGCCCCCTTTGCGTCTAGGATTGTACCCTCTCTGCCCCCAGCCCAGCCCCAGTCCCTTCCCGAGTCCCTAGTGCATGGAATAAAGTGGTTATTAAATCCCCATGTGTCCCCGAGCCAGGGGCCTGCCTTTATCTCGGCGTCCATGCCCATTTGCCCTGCCCTCTGTCTCCCGCCTCAGTCCTGCTCTCCATGGCCCAAGGCCCGGGGCAGACAGGTAAGTAAAGAAGAGAGCAGAGAGGAGACTGAGGTTGGAACTGAAACCGGGTGGAAACACTGAGATAGGGTAAGGGAAGAGGGGATGGGAACCTTTAAGAAAAGGCAGAATACAGAGGAAAGGGAAAAAAAAAATTGAAATAAAATCGACTCTGGTGGGATTCGAACCCACAACCTTTGAATCGCTTTTTCGTCACTAGAAGTCCAATGCGCTATCCATTGCGCCACAGAGCCACCTGGCGGGCGCCAGCGTCTGACAGCTTACGGGTACTAGCGTGGGGAGGGGTGGGGGAAGGGTGGGGGTGAGAGGGAATTGGGCGTGGCGCGCCAGGAGCGCTTGGTTTGGACTTCCGAGGCCCGCCTGGGAGAGGTAGCGGCGCAAAGCCGGTGACCCAGGTGGGAGTGCGGGCGCGCAAGGGTGGAAGAAACAGGGAGAGAGAGCAACTGAATATGAGCGAGCCAGCGAGTACAGAGCTCTGCCTGCCCGCTTGGGGGATGCTTCCAGCCCAGGCGCACCCCACTCCCAGATGTGGCCCCACTCATCAAAATAAACTTGTTTTGTTGTAAATTTCTATGTGTATCTGTTTCCTCTGGTCTATTGGCTTTGCCGTCCGCTGCTCCGCGGTCCAGAGTCTCGATGGTTCCCAAAGAACACCTGCCAATCTAGTAACAAGCATGTCCAGCTTATTTCTCTCCTCTAGTCTCTTAGGAGGACTGTGAGGATGACTCTTTTCCGCGCAGGTAGCGTGGCCGAGCGGTCTAAGGCGCTGGATTTAGGCTCCAGTCTCTTCGGAGGCGTGGGTTCGAATCCCACCGCTGCCAAGTAGAGTTTTTCTCCGCGTCTAAGCAAGCCGTGCTTCACAAAGCCCCTTCTGGAATATTCCTTAATTTTCTTAGGACTCCTGGTAGCAGTCTCACCACCGTCCGTCTTCCCTCTCTGCTATTCGAGACAGAGCCTAAGTCTGCATTCCAGCCCCAAAGCGAGACCTGATGGAAACTGCCAAAGTAACCTTCATTTATTGTTAACCGATCTTCACTTTAATATATTCTTACATAACATTCTTATCTCTCAAAATTAGTGCAACTTGCTGTTTATTTGACTTACTGTATATTCTCCTGACAGTGTGCTAGAAGCTCCAATTACCCAGTCTGAAAGACTCAAGGAACTGCAACTTGGTTTTTCTTTCCAGATCCTCTCGGATCATAAAAAAATCTCATATATGAAACTAATAGTAAATAACATACATAATGAAACGTTCATTATGAGTGGAAAAAGCAGACTGAAGGTTCCACCGAGATTTGAACTCGGATCGCTGGATTCAGAGTCCAGAGTGCTAACCATTACACCATGGAACCTGCTTGCCCCTGTTTGCTTCTTGGACTGTAGATATTACAAATCTTGCTATTCTGTGTCTCTCTTCCCCCTGCCTTTCACAGAAGACAAAAGAAAAATAAAACAGTCAGATAGGGTGGATACTGCTATCGAGCACCTCAAATATGAATTGGGACGTTCTGTAAGTGTAAAATACACACCGTACTTAGAAGACTTAGTACAAAAAAAATAGTTAAAATTTCATTAATAATTTAAAAATATTGATTACCTGTTAAAATGATAAGATTTCGGATAAATGATAAGATTTCGGATATATTGGGTTAAATAAAATACGTTATTAAAATTAATTTCGCCTGTTTCTTTTTACTCTTTTTAGTATGACTCACCAGAAATTTTAAAGTCGCATACATGGCTCGTATTACGTACTGCTCTAAAACATGTCTGCTTTCCTTCCACTGTCATTCGTTCTACCTTCTGAAAACTAAAACCCTGACGCCCTTTAGACCACTTCCCTTTAAAACCAAGTAACAGTATTTTCTTTAGTCTTTTTTTCTGTTTTGTCCGAAGGAATACAGATAACTAACCCCAAAATAAGTGACGTAGGGTAGAAAACGAACGGACGCCCGAACAGGGACTTGAACCCTGGACCCTCAGATTAAAAGTCTGATGCTCTACCGACTGAGCTATCCGGGCTCTTCTTGGGGTGCTCTTCTGCTGCTTATAAGAGTTTTTCACTGACGAAAGACCAGGCTCGCAGAACTGACTGGGAATTGTATGCGTGGCGTAGAGGACTCCGGCAAAGAACAGGAGGAAGCCGGTGAAGGCCAGCAGCTGCTGATTGTGCTTTCTCCTCTCTGTCGGGTAAGGCTGCCGTCCATGTTCGGACGCTGGAGCTGGAGCGCCGCGAAGGCTGAGACCTTGCGGTGCCAGAACTGGCCGCGCGTGGCCGCTGCCAGCTGCGGGCTTTCCTCGTGGAGAGGTTTCTCCCCAGCCCTGATGACCTGAAGCCCATGCACCCCGGCCCCTCCAATCCCGCCCACGGCCCCGAAGGCCGAGAGCGGGCCCGGAGCGGAAAGAATGCCACGTGGGGCCTTCAGACATTGTGCGCCCGGAGTCCACTTCGGTCCCCTGACTGGCCCTATTCCAAGGGAGAGACTGAGATCGGGCGTGCCGAAGATCGAGGATACAGAGGGCCGGCGTGGCGACGGTGGTACAGAGTGCGGGGGAAGATAGGAGAGTTGTTTCTGACCCCTATGCGGTGTGCAGGGATGCGTGTGCGACTCACCTGCGTGTGGCTGTAGTCACGTGTGATTTATGGCCGAGTGTGGCTCACTTGAGTATAGTGACTCACATAGATGATTCACAAGTAAGAACGCGAGTGCCCTGTGCCCAGTTCTGGCTGAGAGAGAGGAAAAAGGGTCTTGGGGGAAGTTGGGGAGGGGGCAGACAAGGGCCCCAGGGCGTCAGTCAGCCCCTGACCAGGAGGAGGGCAGTGTCCCAATCATACAGACGTCATATACTCCTTGTCCCCACCTCAGCATCTGGTCCCTCCCTTGCCAATGGGATTTGGGCTCCTGATATCCATCTGGGTGAGCCCTGTCCTGTCAGCCAGAGGGACCGGCTGTGCCAGAGACAAGCAAACAACCATTAGGGCGCAAGACTGTGGGCGGGGAGAGGAAGCCCAAAGTGAGCAAGGACACAGGCTGGAGCTCCCAGAGAGAAAGAGCCCAAGAGCAACCCAGAGAGAGCTGGGCTTTTCTCCAGAGGCAGACCCTGTCCCCCAGCCCTTCACTCAGCAGCCCAGCAGCCCAGCCCTGCCCGGCCTGCCACTTACCTCCTCCAGGCCAGCTGCTGCTGTAGCCAACGTTGCCGGGGCATCTCTCCTTCCCTCCCATCATGGCCGTGTACCGCGTCTCTGTGACCACTGGTCCCTACCTGATGGCCGGCACGCTGGACAACATCTCCATCACACTCGTGGGCACGTGTGGTGAGAGCCCCAAGCAGCTGCTGGATCATCTGGGCAGGGACTTCACCCGTGGATCGGTGAGTACGGAGGAGAGAGCAAGGAGTGACCTCTGAGGGGCAGGGCTGGCAGGGGACCCTGAAGAGGGGAGGAGTTTCCTCCAGAGCTCATCAAGTCCTGCAGAGCTCTGGATGCTGACCCTAACTTCTTCACCATCCCTATTCTGGTCCCTGTCTTTCCTGTGGATGATAAACCTTACCCAGGCAGGGCTGTGAAGAAAGAGCCCTGGGCAGGGGGTCAGGAGAATTCCACTGGCTTCCTCGCTTCTCTTCCAATAACTGAAGGTGGGCTTTGGGCGAGTTGCATACCCTCTCTGAGCCTGGGTTTCCTCTTCTCTGGAGGGGACCTGCCTGCCTCTGCCAGGCCCCAGGATTGTTTGCTGGTGGCCTACACAAGGGTGCGGGCTGCCAAGGATGCTAGTGAAACACAAAACCCACTCTGGTCACACACCGTGCCTGTGGTAGCTGTGGCTGCTTCTGCCAGGATGAAGGGGTGCCTTTTTCTAATTCATATGAAGGCATCGCATGGGTTAGCAGCAGCTCAGGTTTGTAAGCCAGAATAGGTGTAGGTGTAGACGCACATTGAAAGGTGCAAGGATGGCCCCGGCAGCTCCTTGCCTCTCACTTGCTTACTCTCTTGGTCCCCTCAGGTGCAGAAGTACAAGGTGCGCTGCTCAGCGGAGTTGGGTGAGCTCTTGCTGTTGCGTCTACACAAAGAACGCTATGCTTTCTTCCCCAAAGACTCCTGGTACTGCAGCTACATCTGTGTCACTGCCCATGATGGTACCCTTTCTCACTTCCCCTGCTATCAATGGATTGAGGGCTACTGCACCATAGAGCTGCGACCAGGAACAGGTGGGTCAGAGGCAGGGGCTGGTTTGTGCTGCAGAAAGCATCTGTTGGGATTAGGTGTAGGGAATAGAGTTAGGGTTGGGGTAACAGGAACTCAGGGCTCCCAAGTAGATGCTTTCTGGAGAAAGTAAGCCTCCAAAGCCCTGAAATGCAGGGGCTTTCTGAGCAATATTTACCTCTCTGCAGACACACAGACATGCACGCTCACGTACACTCACATCGCTTATGGACACAAACACACACAGACGGCGGTTTGCTTACCACTGACTCCCTCTGCACTTCCCAGAGTGAATTCTTCTGGAGGCCAGAGAGGAATTAACCTGCAAGCTGAGTAATTGCATTTGAACAGGTGGAGTAGCCCTGAATGTTTAGACGATTTAGCTGGAGATGCCCTGGCCACTACTACTGGCTTTTCTGGTGTGGATGAAGTGCCTGTGAAATGCTATTCAGATTCCTTTTTGAATCTGGGGGGCCTTTCAAGGGTGCTGGGTTCGAGTTTCTTCGGCCTCTGGACCCCCGGATCTCCCGAGCTGTCTGGTCTGGAGAGGCAACACTAGGACTGGTCCACGTGTTGTGATGAGTCTTAGCGATGAGAGATGACGTTCTAGGCCAAGGTGAGGCAAGTGAACATTACCCCTCAGCCCACAGTGAGTTCTTCATAGACTTTACTCTGAACCCCCATCGACCATCACAGCACATGCATCCCTCACTTCACAAAATATATTTGTTCATCAGCCATTTGTCAAGTGCATGTTATGTGCACAGTACCAGACACCATGCTAGATGCTGAGAATACAAAAAAATGAATACAGTAGAGTTTATAGTCTTGGAAAGGAGACAAATTTGCAAATACTTAGGAAAATTGTTTTAATTTTGGGGTGAGGTTGTCCTGAATCCCTTCTACTGATGAATACAGGAAGAACATGGGACATGCATGTCACTGAGGGATCAGGTCCCAGGGCTAGGGAGTTCAGGCAAGGTTTGCTGGAGGAGATGTTGTTTGAAAAGAGACTTACATGATGAGTAATTTTCATTCCCCACAGCAAGAACTGTTTGTCAGGACTCCCTTCCTCTCCTTCTGGATCACAGGAAACGGGAAATCCAGGCCCGACAGGAATGCTACCGGTAAGGGCAGCCTAATCTGACTTCGTTCCCCATCTTTATTCTGACCTCTGCCTTAATCAGACTGTTACTAACTCTGACCTCAGTTCCAACTTTGGGAGCCCAAAGATCAGGGCCCTGATTTAAACGTCTAACGTCTGACGTCAGTCTAACATTGTCCCTGAGTCCATACCAGAACACCAGTACCAACAGTTGTCCCAATACCATCAATGAATCCACACTCAACCCCCAGCTGCCTTTGGTGTGACCCAAGTATCAGACATGACCCTGTTGTTGACCAATCTCAGCCTATCTTCAGCCTCCCCCCAAACTGGCCATGATCTTTATTTTTTAAAGATTGGCACCTGAGCTAACATCTGTTGCCAATCTTCGTTTTTCTTTTCTTCTTCTTCTTCTCCCCAAAGCCCCCCAGTATATAGTTGTGTGTTCTAGTTGTGGCATGTGGGACGCTGCCTCAGCACGGCCTGACGAGCGGTGCCATGTCCGTGCCCAGGATCCAAACCAGCGAAACCCTGGGCCGCTGAAGCAGAGCGCGGGAATTAACCACTCGGCCATGGGGCCGGCCCCTCAGCCGTGATCTTGATCTCAACACAAACCAACTCTAAACCAGCCTAGACATTCATGTCATCCTCAAATGCCACTCTGATTTGAAACTCAGTGCCTTCGGGGAGAAAATTCCAATTCTTTGTCACCTACCCAGAAAACGGGTGGTTTCTGCGAGTTTTAATTTAAAGCCATGTCTTAACAGTGAAGGCTTCTGTTTACCCTAAGTTTCACTTGCCATCTCTGACCTCTTTTCCCTTGGAAGCTGGAAAGTCTATGCTCCTGGCTTCCCTGGCATTGTGGATGTCCGCAGCTTTGAGGAGATGGAGTCAAACAAGAAATTTGCCTTGACCAAGACGGCACCTTGTGCAGACCAGGGTGACAGGTGAGGAAGGACCCAGGCTTGGGAAGAAGGTAGAGGAAGTGTGAAGTGAAGGGTCTGTTGTGAGGATGGGGCCCGGGCAGGCTGGAAGTCAGGGTCTATGACAAGTGCAGATTAATTCAAGTGTCAGAGCAGAATGGGCAGGGGTGACCCCAGTGGTCTGGCAGAGAGGAGGAGGTGGGTTCAGGCAGGAGAGAGGGCAGGGGACAAGTCTGGTCTGAGGGGAGGCTTGGGGACACTGGTTGGGGAGAGAGGGAAGGAATTAAGGGGAGTGGACTGCAGGTCCCTCTGACTGGTTTCTTTCTTTCTGCTCCCCAGCAGTGGGAATCGGTACCTGCCTGGCTTCCCTATGAAAATTGACATCCCATCCCTGCTGCACGTGGAGCCCAATATTCGCTACTCGGCCACCAAGACAACCTCGCTGCTCTTCAACGCCATCCCTGCGTGAGGCCACTGCCCTCTGCACACCTGCTCACTCTCCCGTCTGCCTCTGCCCCTCTGATGCACAGCCACATCTCTGCTCTCTCTGACCCCCCCAGGCTCCCCCCTCTCTGCCTCGGTCTCTCTTCTCCCTACTCCTCAGTCTCTCCCTCTCTTCCCCTAATCTCCCCTCTCTGTCAGTCTCCCCTCTCTCTGCCCCTCAGGCTCCTCTCCCTCCTTAGGCAACTCCTTTTTCTATCTCCCCATCGCCTCCTCTTTGCTCTTAAGTCATCCCTTTGCTTTCCATTCCTCAAACCAATACAATTAACTGAGTACCTGGTCTGTGCAAAGCACGGCCCCAGGCACTGTTGGTGGGACCACGGTGAGTAGGACAGAGGCCCGGCCCTTAAGCTTTAATGAGATGGTCAGACAGCTCAAGTTCAAATCCCAGAACCAATACTTTCTAGCTGTATGATCTTGATTTCCACTTAGCCTCTACATAGTTTCCTCATTTGTAAAATGACAATAGTATTCATACCTACCTCACAGGTTTGGAGGAGAACTTAATGACATAACACCCAGCACAAAATAATTTCTCAATAGATGTTACTGAGTAGTAGTACTAGGACATAGATTTGGCTGTGAGGAACTCACAGTATCACAAGGGAGAGGTGTTGTGCGATTAATTACCAATCAGAGGGGTCATTAGCAGCTCATTCAACAGCTGAGGCTCTGCTTGTGCTGTGTCTGGAGAGGGTACAGTCGACACAATGAGGATGACTTATCTGCACCATGTGGCCACGTGCACCACTTGTGTACGGTGTGGAGTTACCCCTACAAAACCTCGGTTGGCCACTAGACTTTTCTCCCATGCGGGTTGTTAGGCACCTCTGCTTTGAACATTGACCTTGTCAGGTTCCTCCAGCCCTCTAGGTGAGGAGCACAGTGCTCCTGGCAGCTCCCAGCCCCCACCCTCACTTCCCCTCCCACTCAGGTCCTTGGGCATGAAGCTTCGAGGGCTGCTGGACCGCAAGGGCTCCTGGAAGAAGCTGGATGACATCCGGAATATCTTCTGGTGCCACAAGACCTTCACTTCGGGTGTGCAGAGTTGGGCAGGAGAAGTCCATCCTCCACCCTACCCCAGCCTCAGACCCCTCTACCCCCTTCTGGGAAAGGGCCTTTTTCCAGCCCTCTCAGGGAGAATGCTGGATTATAGTTGAGGGGTTCCTGGTTTCACTGGTGGCAATCTCACAGATTCCCCTCAGGAACCAGGGCATCTTTCCTTCCTCTGGGAGGGGACAAGAATAAGGGAGTGATGACAGAGAGACACCGCTTGCCTAGGAGAGGGTCAAGGGCCATTTCAGGAGTCCTAATCATGATCATATGCACTTTCCTCTCTTCCTCTACCACCACCACCAAGAGTTCTGGGCTTTGGGGCCAGACCTGGGTTCAGATCCCTGTTCTGCCACTAACTGAGCAAGTCACTCCATCTTGTTGACTCTCAGTGTCCAGTGTTAAATTGAAGATATAATTATACCTACCTCACAGAGTTGCTGGGAGGAAAACCTAAACCACAGTATAACTAAAAGGCTGGGCAGGAGCATGATCTAGGGAAGTAGTTTCCGAACCAACTGGCTCCCCTCTCTTGCCCCCTAGAGTACGTCACAGAGCACTGGCATGAAGACCACTTCTTTGGGTACCAGTACCTGAATGGTGTCAATCCTGTCATGCTCCATTGCCTCTCCAGCTTGCCCAGAAAGCTGCCTGTCACCAATGACATGGTGGCTCCCTTGCTGGGATCAGCCACCTGCCTGCAGACAGAGCTAGAGGTGGGTGAGTTGCCATCATGGACAAGGGAAGTGTGTGGAGGACAGGGGCGGGATGGCTGGGGCCACATCCAGCCTGTTGGCCTCGCCCTCTGGGTAGCCCTGGCCCTGCACCTTTCAAGTCGAGCAGATATAGAAGAGAGCCAAATGGGGTTCAGGGTGGCTTGAGGCCTGAGATGGGGCCTGGTAAAGTGATATGAACAAGCAGGGCAGCTGCAGGACAGACATCTAGGAGAAGGGCCTCCAAGATCCCAGGGGGCTGAGGCTGGGAGAAGACTGTTTTAAGACAGGCCAAAGGGAGTGCCAGCAGATACAGCAGGAACAATCATGGAGAACTAGGAGCTCTCAGGGTGTGGGAGAAGACGATGATCCAGTCTCTCTGGGGCACCCAAGCCCTCAGGCAGCCTCCAGAAGGCTGGCAAAGACGTTGGTGAATTCTCATTGTGTGTTGATTTTTCTGTTGTTCGATATGCTGAGGTCGACTGAGTTGAGAGCATAGAAAGGACCAGTTATGGGGGGAGGGGGAGAGGACGCTGGCTTGTCCAAGCTGGGAAGGCAGCTTGTTACCAAAACCAAAGGGCATTCCCGCCTGGCCAGTTAAATCAGACTCTCCACCAGAAGTAGTTGTCTCACAAAGTAAGGTATGTTTGCAGCAAATAGGAGACCATGAGGAATCATCTCCAGAGTCATGGCATCCCAGAACAAAGAGAAGCAGGGACCTTTTATTTCAGATGGGGATAAATATTCAAAAGGAAGAGGTGGGTATTCGCTTGTGCAGGCTCAGTTGGAAAACATGCTTCCACATACACTGCAGGTTGCAGTAATAAGGCCTCAGCTCCTCCTGGAGAGGCCTTAGCATTAAAAATAAAGCAAAGGTCATAGGCGTAGCTCTTGTGGTGAGGCTTGGTCTAGTTCAGCGCCTTTGGTGATTGCATCTCCTTGACATAACAAAAGGAAAAAAAGACAATTTGGAAAAAACAGTTGAATGCTTCCAAACCCACGCCTGAGTTCCTGGGGCAACTAGTCAGTGACAAGGTGAGAGGCTGCACACCGAGACTCTGCTGGACCTCATTCCGGACATTCCTGGAAGGGTGGGGTACCAAGCATAGGCCATTAGTGCAGGCACCAAGCATTACTGAGGCTCAGGCTGGAGTGGGTGGACAGAGGACGGAGAGGGAAGCTGAGCGCGGGTGGGGATAGTATTCTAAACCTCTGTGCGCCTTCTCCAGAGGGGGAACATCTTCCTAGCCGACTACTGGATCCTAGCGGAGGTCCCCGTCCACTGCCTAAACGGCAGCCAGCAGTACGTGGCCGCCCCGCTCTGTCTGCTGTGGCTCAATCCCCAGGGGGCGCTGGTACCCTTGGCCATCCAGGTGAGCCTGGGGCGGGGGCTCGGGGGCGGGGCCTCAGGAGGCACACTAGCAGTCTTGAGCCTCACCCCCTTATTCTTCTTTGACGCAGCTCAGCCAGACCCCCGGGCCCAACAGCCCCATCTTTCTGCCCACTGACTCCGACTGGGACTGGATGGTGGCCAAGACTTGGGTACGCAACTCTGAGTTCCTGGTGCACGAGAACAACACGCACTTTTTGTGCACGCATTTGCTGTGCGAGGCCTTCGCCATCGCCACGCTGCGTCAGCTGCCGCTCTGCCATCCCATCTACAAGGTCTGTACGAACCCCCGGGGGGCCAGAGGGGGCGGGGCCAAGGTGGCCTTCTCCCCTGACCTTCGGCTCCTGTGACCTCATCCCGCTTGCAGCTCCTGCTTCCCCACACTCGCTACACGCTGCAAGTGAACATCACCGCAAGGGCCGCGCTGCTCAACCCCGAGGGCTTTGCGGACCAGGTGAGGCTTCCCGGCTCCCTGCCCTCCCCGTCTCTGAGGCCCCGCCCCCGAGGACGCTTTGCCCCGCCCACAAGCCTGTTCGGCCACCAATCCCATTCCACAGTCCCTGACAGCCCCTTCCCACAAGCCCCGCCCCTTTGCGTCAGTCTCCTACTTGAGCCACAGCTAAACCTTGCCCCTTCGGGGTCAATCCCACCCACGCGCCTCACGCCCTCAGGCCCTGGTTCCAAAGGTTCCTGGAGGTGGGCAGGGCAACCCCAGGCTGAGCAAAGCCCCCCTGCTGACCCTGCGCCGGCTCTCGCCTCCCTGCCTGCCCGGCATTTAGTTCATTCTTCTGGTTACCGAACACTTCAAGGTTACGTACTGTGCACGTAGTAGGGCCGCAACCCGCGCGGCCCACATCGGGCCACTATGAGTGTTTGATCCGTGGTCTTAGACTGATTGATTAACTGAAAAATCCCCTCTGCTCAGTCACTAGCCCAATCTCGTCCCCAGGCACTGGGGTGGGGGTTGGGCCCACCCGGCAGCCAGCTGTGCTGTGTCCTTAGGTCACGTCCATCGGGCGGCAAGGCCTCCTCTACCTCATGAGCACCGGTCTGGCCCACTTCACCTACACCAATTTCTGCCTTCCGGACAGCCTGCGGGCCCGTGGCGTCCTGGCCATCCCCAACTACCATTACCGAGACGACGGCCTAAAGATCTGGGCCGCCATCGAGAGGTGTGGGCTTGGGACCCTGCAGCCAATCTGGCCCTATCAGCGCCTGCTGGCCCAGGGGCAGTGTGGGCCCCTGTGCTCAAGAAGGCTGGGGTGCTTATTGCTGGGGGTTTCGGGGGTTCTCAGGCCCCAGCATGGGGCACCCCAAGGGTGAGAGTTGCGGTTGGGGTCCCTATGAAATGGCAGATAGCTGTGGGCTGGAGAGGGCCTGGGCTGTGCATAAATGCAATGGAGGAAGGGAAGGATGGGGTGTCCAGAGGAGTCAGGGCAGGTGCAACAGCTAGTGTGGGCTGGGGCCCCCAGGCAGGCAGGTCTTCTTTCTCCTGGATGCTAAGTGTGGCGGGATACAGGATGAGTCAGGCTCTCCTCAGTGCACTCTTCCCCTAGCCTCCTGGGCTGGAAGGAGGCCCAGAGCACCCCTGACTCAGGAGTGAGGGTGAGACTTGAATCCCTGTGGACTCTCAGTGGACTCTGGCCAGCTGGCTCTCCCCAGCCTGAGCAGCAATGGGCCTCGGTTTTCTGGCCAGGCCTGAGCCCGAGGTCACTGCTGTGGCATGGACTATCTCTTTTCTGCAGCTTTGTCTCAGAAATCGTGAGCTACTATTATCCCAGTGATGCATCTGTGCAGCAGGATTCGGAGCTGCAGGCCTGGGTTGGCGAGATTTTTGCTCAGGCATTTCTGGGCCGAGAAAGCTCAGGTATCCTCTCTCCATCCCCCAACCACAGGCTCTCAATGACCCAGTGCTCCCCCTGATGCCACCATTAATCAGTTCCTATTTACTGACCAGCCTTTGAAGTACATTGTGTTATTAGCCCCACTGAACAGATAAGGAATAGGCATGGAGAAGCCTGCAGATAGTAAGCGGCAGATCTCTGTTTCCTCTCTCTACCCCTCCCTAACACAATGACCCTTTCTCCTGTTTCTCCTCTGTAGCTGCTTCCAGACTTGGAAATCTCCCCATTCTCTATTCCCTGAAGGACTTTCGTTTTTGGCTGTCTCATTGTCACCCTTGGGACCTGCACATGAAAACTACAAGTCATCACTATAGAATGACTTCTGGCCTCACTCGGGTTATATACCCTATTGCTATTCTTCATGGCCTACTTCCCTGGTGCCACTGTAATATATGGTGTATACTCTGGGCACTGGACCATGTAGCAGAGGCCTCTGTGTCTGGGTGTAGTGGAAGAAAAGGAAAAGCTCAAAGTGGCACAAATGTCCATCCTCTGGTTCCCCCAGCCCTGGCCCGAGGTGGAAGACTCTCACTGCCTGGGACATCTCTCAGCAGGGATGTGGGTTTCAGCTGACTCAGCGCTTCTGGTGGTCACCCAGAGGAGTTCCCGCCTGGGGAGACCCAGGGAGGAGGGGTGGTCTCAGGTCACCTGCAAATAGAATGGACAGCTTTGCAGCCCTACCTGTAGTGGACTCCGAGCCTGTTTTTTTTTAAACATACAAGTATAGAGAGTATAATGTAATGAACACCTATTTACCTATCACCCAGATTCAACAACTGTTAACATCTTTGCCATATTTGATTAATCTGTTGCTTTTGTTTACTGTTGAAGTCTTTTAAAGCAAATTAGAATATTTCATATTTCAGTCCTAATCAATATGCAACTCAAAAAAATGTTTTTCTACACAACCGCATACTATCATCATGCTTAACAAAATTGACAATAATCTCCAATATCACCCTCTTATCTAGTCCATGTTCAAATTTCCTCCCTTCTCCCATTTTCCCTCGGTTGATCCTGTTGATTCCAGAGCCAATCGAGGACCACATGATACAGTTTTTGTTTTGACTCTAAAGTCTCTTTTAATTTGGGACAGCCCCCCCGCCCTTTAAATCACATGACATCTGACATGGACTTATTGAAAAGCCAGGACTAGCAGATGTGTAGAATGTCTCACCTTCTGAATTTATCTAATTGCTTGCTCATGATATCATTCATCTTGTTCCTCCACACACTGTGTTTTTTGTCAACTGGAAGTAATACCTAAAGGTTACGTGTTTTTGGCAAGAATATTTCTCAGGTGATGCTGTGTTCTCCTCATTGCATCACATGGGGAGACACATAATGTCAGGTTGTCTCACTGTTAATGATGCCAAGAGTAATTTCTGGGTTAAGGTGGTGACAGCCAGAGGTCTTTTGGATCTTTTAAAGGGTGACCCCTCCCCATGCTTTGCAAGCCTACTGTCAATCATGGGCAGTCCTGATCCTGACCAGCTATTTTCTATTTGGGGTTATCCATTTCCTATTTAAGACCCAGCAGGGGATCTTGTTACTATTGGCTCAACTCTATCTTACTTTATTAAACTTGTCTCTGATTTAATACATCAGAAATTCTTCAGATTGACAAACATCTCTTTGAACCAGTGCAAACTTATTCTAGAGTCATATGTTTTAAGGCAAAATGCACTCATTAACTCAGTCACTATGCTTTTTGCTTCCATATTTCAAGGGGAAAAAATACATAATATAAGCCACAGAAAAATTCCCATAGATGGTCTGACTTCTTGGCTTTTTAATTCTCAGCCCTCAAGGTTAGACTATCAACCATGAATAGAACATTCAGAAAATTCCCACACACTCTAGGCAGATACCCGGTCCCTCCTCCAAACCTCTCTGTCTGTTCTGTTGCATCAGCCTCTCTCCAGTCATCCTGACTCCAAACCTTGGAGCCACCTTTGACTCATGTTCTCTCCTGTCTTTCTCTCTCCCTAAATCCAGTCTGGTGGCTAACCCCATCATTTCCCACTGTCACCACCCACACTCTACTAGTCCCAGTCCTCACACGACTCCTGCATCGTGGTAGCTGTCTCTTCTTAACCAGTCCCACCTCTCCCAGCCTCTTCCTACTTGCCCTCCAAGCCTGTGGGGCCACTGCCCCAGTAATCCTCTGAAATATTGCCCAGAAACGACCTGGCCTGGCACACTGCTATAGCCTCATCTCCAATTATGTCCCCTCCCTGTCCTCTCACCTTGCTTGGGCCCCATCCTTCCCACTCTGGCTTCTTAATCTCTCATGCATTCACTTCATTCATCCAATAATTACCGGGCTCTTTAATATTAAGTATTGTTCCAGGTGCTGGCGTTCAGCAGGGAACATGACAGATAAAAGTCCTGGCCTTTCCAGAGCTTAAAGTTCTTGTGGGGAGAGACAGATAATAAATATGTCAGGTGGGTATGAATGCTAAGAAGAATGAAACCGTGTCAGAGGATATAGCATGTTGAGGTAGGGGGATCATTTCAGATAGGGGGTCAGGGAAGGCCTCTCTGAGGAGTTGATGTTTGAGTAGAGACCTGAAGGAAGTGAAAGAGCTAGTTCCGTGGATAACTGGGTAAAGTATACAGGGAGTGCAAAGGCCCTGAGGTGGGAGCATGTGGTGGGTTTGAGGACTTCAGGAGAGTAAGTGAGAGGGAGAAAACTAGGGAAGGAAATGAAGTCAGAGAAGGAGCGAGAGCCAGCTCAAGTAGGGCCACGGTAGGGTAAGTGAGGTGGAAGTCCTTAGAGGGTTTTAGCAAATGGTGACATAATTCAATTTATGGTTCTAAAGGATCACTCACTCGGGACTGTCAGGTGAAGAACAGGCTGTCAGGGGCAAGGGTGGAAGCCAGATTCATCCAGGAGCGAGATGATGGAGAGTGGGTGGTGATGGAGACTGGAGGTGGTGAGACAAGATTGGTTTCTCGAAGTATCTGCTGATATGTGCAGTATGAGGTAAAAAGAGGAGTGAGTGCACAGATTTTGGCCTGAGCAACTGGATAAAGAGTACCAAAATGGGCTCACTGTGGGAAGGACGGATTTGGGGAGTGTGTGTGCACAGGAAGTCAAGCTTAGGTTTTGCAAATGCTAAGTGTGAGAAGCCTTGTAGACACTCAGGTGGAGATGTCAGGTAGCAGCTGCAGATTTATACCCACTGCTGAGTCGAGAGTTCAGGGGCCATGCAGAGCCGGAGATGTGGATTTGGGAATCATCGACCAGTGGGAGGTGGTTAGAGCCATACAATTGGATGAGACCAGTGAGATCCAGAGAGAAGAGGACCAACTGAAAGTGCCTTCCTCTGTCATCTTTTTTCCATTCAAAGCTCACCCACTCTTCAGCTCAGGGAGGCCCCTTCTATTCCTTTAGGAAAGTCTCCCATAACCGCATTAGCCCCAGTGCCTGTTTCTGTGCTGCCTGCCCTCTCCTCAGAGAGCCAAGCCCTGGCCTGAGAGCTTTCTTCTGCTTCCATCACTGCGAGCTCATGATTAACACTCTCTGGTCATCTGTCTCTGCTGCTAAGCCCCGCAGTGGATGATCCCTACTGGGTGCTTGGACAAATCTTGGTGAATTAGGTAGCATTAAATCATTACGCACTGATGTGAGCCGCAGACAGAAGTGCCTTGGCGGTCAGGGAGAGGCAGCTTGGCTGTTGGCTTGCACCTGCCTCCTCTGCTCTGAGCTCTGCTGGCTGGGCAGTTTCTCGTTTGATCCCAGCACCCAGCTCCTATCCTGACCCCCTTCAGAGACCAAAAACCCTGGCGTTGACCATCCCTAACCTCAGCCCAACCCTAATTTTACTCCAAAGACAGTGGTGGCCAAATATTTAGCCCTCACTTCCTCACTCTCCCCCTGCAGTAAGCCCCAGCCCTGAGCTGCCCCTAGGAATCCCGTCCCCCCCATCCACACCCTCTTCCCTTCCTCCCACACCCAGGCTTCCCACGCCAGCTGTGCACCCTGGGAGAGCTGGTGAAGTTCCTCACTGCAATCATCTTCAACTGCTCCGCCCAGCACGCTGCTGTCAACAGTGGGCAGGTGAGGCTGCAGAGGGCCAGTCTGGGGAGTAGTGGACTGTGCAAGGTGGCATGGCTCAGCAATGAACATGAGGCCAGAGTTTGGGTTGAGAGTATAGGTGGGTCAGGGTGGGGGTGGGTTTATGATCAGAGCTGGTGTTGGATGATGAACGGGTGGAGCTGGATCCAAGGTTGTAATGGTGACTCGAGTTGGTGTTGTGTAGGGAGTAGAATTTACGGGCTTCTGTCATGGTTAGGAGGTGGCTAGTAGAGTATCAGGTTGCTCTGTGTGGCATGCTGGCCCAAGGCCCTTTCCTAGGATTACCTGTCTACATCCTCCTTGGTTATTCACTCCACCCAGTCCTAGAACATTGGGTAGGGAGTGACAAGGGGTGAGCCAGGCTCCTGACCCACTTTTGGAACTTTCTGCCGTATACGCCTCCCTCTCTTCCCTTTCCACGATCTTTGGGGTGGTAGGGGCAGGATCAGGGATGATGATGAAGGAACTGGTCCTGCCCCTCTGACCAGCTGACTCAGCTGGGGTGGGGGTCTCCACAGCATGACTTTGGAGCCTGGATGCCCAATGCCCCATCATCCATGAGACAGCCCCCACCCCAGACCAAGGGGACGACCACCCTGAAGAGTTACCTAGACACCCTCCCAGAAGTGAACATCACCTGTAAAAATCTTCTCCTCTTCTTCTTGGTCAGCCAAGAACCCAACGACAAGGTGTGTATATGGGGTGGGGGGCGGGCTATGGGGTGGGGGTTTGCAGGGCCTAGGCAGTGGGGGTGGTGGCTCCAGGGAGGCTTGGGGACTGACTGCTGGCATTTATGCCCACTGCTGAGCTGCCTTGGGGTCTCCAGTTTCTCCTGGAGGTGATAGTTGATCCCAGAAGACATACATTGAAGCAAATACCAGTTTAGTAGCTGGGGCACAACATCCATCCAGTTCACCAGTTTACCAATCTATCTACCAATCTGTTCACCCATCTACCCATCCATCTATCCCTTTATTCATCAATCAACCACATCCAGCAACCACTCATCCATTCATCCAAACATTCAACCTACGTTTTTTGGATACCTTCCATGTGTCAACATAGCACTGGGCACCAGGCATATAAAGACATATAAAGAGCAAGATGTTCCTGCCTTCAAGAATCAGACAGTCTAGTTGAGGAGACACACAGGTAAGTGAAAAAGGGCACCACAGTGTTGTAGAAATTATTTATTTACTAATTCCTCCATTCAACACATACTTCTTGAGCACTCGCAATGTACCATACACTGGTGGGCAGATATGATCCCTGTCCTCGTGAGCTTACAGCCTAGTGACAGAGGTGAGGGTGGGGCCTTGTGGAAAATGACCGAGTCTGGGAAAACCCAGGAAGGCTTCTTGGAGCAAGTGACATCTAAGCTGAAACATGTGTGACAGGTAGGAGTTTGGCAGACAAAGGAGCAGCAGGATTAGTTTTTAAGCAGAGAGAAGGATGTCACCAAGTGAAATGAAGTAAAGTGAAGGCGAGAGTCTGTTGGTGTGATTGTAGGGTCACAAATGGTTC
The DNA here is from genome assembly GCF_041296265.1 of Equus caballus. Taxonomy (NCBI): domain Eukaryota; kingdom Metazoa; phylum Chordata; class Mammalia; order Perissodactyla; family Equidae; genus Equus; species Equus caballus. The sequence continues at coordinate 51,199,796 of NC_091694.1, read as the reverse complement.
CATGCAGGCACAGTACTCCTTCAGAGGACAGTGGGGAGCCAGGGAGTCATTTCAGAGTTTTAAGCCTGGGGTGACATGGCTAAATTTGTGTTTTGGCAAGGGCGCTTCTGTGGCTGTGTGGATGGATAGGAGGGGTTTCTACAACCCTCTCCTCAGGTTCAATCATCTTCTAGAACAGCTCACAGAACTCAAGAAAACAGTTTACTTACTAGATTACTGGTTTATTATAAAAGGATACAACTCAGGAACAGCCAAAGGGAAGAGATGCACAGGGCAAGATATGAGGGAAAGGGGGCAGGGCTTCCATGCCCTCTCAGGGTGCACCACCCTCCCAGCACCTGCATGTGTTCAGCCTGAAAGCCCTCCAAACCCAGACTTTAGACATGTTCATGGAGGTTTCATTCCGTAGATATGATTGATTAAATCTTTGGCCCCTGGGGATTAATTCAACCTCCAGCCCTTCTCCCCTCCCCAGAGGTTGGGGGGTGGGACTGAAAATTCTAACCCTCTAATTACATGGTTGATTCCCCTGGCAACCAGCCCCCACCCTAAGGGGCTTTCCAGAAGTCGCCTCATTAATATAAACTCAAGTGTGGTTGAAAGGGGCTTATTTTGAATAAGGAAAGGCACTTTTTAACATTCTTATCACATATAAGGGTTTTAGGAGCTCTATGTAGGAACAGGGAAGACCAAATATTTTTTCTTATTATAAATCACAGCATCACAGTGGAGAGGGATATGTAGGCAGAGAATGAGGGTGGAGGGTTCCCGCCTCATAAACCAGTGGGAAGTTTAACCTGGAAAATTCTAACAACGATAACAGCAGCTATCATCACTTGCTGAGGATCTGTCACGTCTCAGTCATTAAATCAGATACTCTGTGTATACTATTTTAAAACACGGAATAAATAAGTCGCTATATTTAAAATGCTTAATACAGTGCCTGGCATATAAGTGTTCAATAAATGGTAGTTTCATTTTACAGGGGAGAAAACTAAGTTTCAGAGACACAAAACAATTTGCCCAAGGTCACAGAGCTAGTAACAGGCTTTGAACCCAGGCTGTCATATTTCTGTGTTCTGCTTTTGTGACAGCTACACTCCGCTGTAGTTTTAGAAATTAGGTGTCAATCTGGTAAATAAGACATAAAATTGATTCTTTGAAAAGCCTAATAAAGTAAAGAAACCAGAGATGATTCTAATCAAGAAAAAAAAAGCATATAAATGTACAACATTAGGAATGGGAAAGACATACAGCCACAAATACAGAGAAGACTGAAAACAATTAGAAGAAAATACTACTTACAGTTTTACGCAAACAAATTTGGAAATCTTGATGAAATGAATGATTTTCTAGGAAAACATAAACAACCAAAACTTAACACCAGGAGAGATGAAAACCATACATGAATGGGTAAGGTTGTAAACGATCTGATCCTTTTCCCTGCAAAGGGAGATTCTAGCAAACCTTCAGGGAACAAGTCATTCCTAAATTATTCAAACTACTTGAAAGTATAGGAAAAGTATAGAAGCTTCCCAAATCATTTTACTGGGAACCCTGATACCAGCACCTGGCAAAGGTAATGCTCCTAAGAAGGCAGGTGGGTCTCAGGTAGAAGGTTCCACACCTCCCACCTACGTGACCTTGGATATGCAATGAGACCGCTCTAAGCCTCAGTTTCTTAATCTGTAAAGTGGGAATGATGGGAGTACCTGTTTTACAGGATTGTTGTGCCATTGTTATAGTCCATGTAAGGGCTTGCAGTGTGTTGGCTGTGATTAAGAATATAAAATTATAAACTCATTCCGCTTTAAGACCACAGACTTAAAAATATATCATCAGTTAATGAAGGCCAATAATAAATAGCACAATGATAATGCACCATGGTGAAGTCTACTTTATTCTAGGAATGGAAGGTTGGTTCAACCTTATGAAATCTAATGGTATAATTCATTACATCAATAAAGAAACACACGATATAATCATCTCAAAATATGCTGAAAAAGCATTTGGTAAGTGTGAACAGCTATTACTAATAAAAACTCAGTGTAAAATGAAACTCCCTTACGGAATATTGATAAAAAGTATATTTCAGAGCCATCCCCCATGGCCTAGTGGTTGAAAGTTCAGTGCTCTCACCTCTTTGGCGGCCCAGGTTCTTTGCCCGGGCTGGAATCATGGGGCCCGTCTGTCAGTTGCCATGCTGTGGTGGCGGCTCATGTAGATGAACTGGAAGGACTTACGACTAGGATATACAACCCTGCACTGGGGCTTTGGGGAAGGAAAAAAAAAGTGTATTTCAGAAAACACTGTACTCATGGTGAAACAATAGAAGTCTCCTCATTAGAGTCAGGGACAAGAAAACAATGCCCACTGTTACTGCTATTATTTAACACTGTTCTGGAAGGCTCTGCCAGCACAATAAAACAAGACAAAGAATTTTTTAGGGGCCGGCCCGGTGGCACAGCAGTTAAGTGTGCTCATTCTGCTTCGGCAGCCCGGGGTTCGCTGGTTCGGATCCCGGCTGCGGACATGGCACCACTTGGCATGCCATGCTGTGGTAGGCATCCCACATGTAATGTAGAGGAAGATGGGCACAGATGTTAGCTCAGGGCCAGTCTTACTCAGCAAAAAGAGGAGGATTGGCAGCAGTTAGCTCAGGGCTAATCTTCCTCAAAGGAAAAAAAAAGAATTTTTTAAACATCAGTATTATTGCTAACAGTTATATTCTATGAAGGTTATATTGAACAGGAAGTGGATGCTGGTTAGGAGGCTGGCCCAGTGAACAGGGATGGTGAACTGGTTGTGTGGCGTGGTCAGGGAGAGAGGGGCAGTCCTGTACTGCACAGGTTGGCATTGTTCTTGGTGGTATTTCTCGATTGTGGCTGGCCATGCTGTATAGTGTGATACATATATCATTGTACAGTGTATGGTGATAGTGATTGTGTTGGCAAAAGTTTCATTATGTCCCTTGATTGGGAAGATGCCTCAGATCTGGTTGTCATCAGGGATTGAGTTTTGTGAAATTGTGAGGTAATAGGTGTATTTTGGGGCATATTTGCTGGGGTGTGTTTATGTTGATTTCACTTGTGTTATGAATGTGGTTGTGTTCTTTTAGTTCATAGAGCAAGGGACCAGGCACTGAAGGGACCTTTACAGATTCACTAATCAAATCCATTGACTTTCAGATGCGGAGACTGTCTTGAGTCAGAGTAACAGGCAGAAGGTTACCAGCAGAGGCAGCATTAACCTTGGGTTGGCTGGCTTCCAAGTCCCATTCTGACTCCCGCGCTCCACGAGCTGTGGGTGTTGGGGGCTACTCGGTGCAGATCGTGGAGAGGTGGTTTGGGGTTGTGGTTTGAAGGGTTTGTGTGTACAGTAGCTCTAAAGGGTCATGTCCTTAGAAGCCAACTTGACTGTATTTGTTGGCAAATGTAGTCTTTCATTATTCTCCATCCTGTCCTCAACATCATCCTGACCCCACACCTGATTTTCTCCCAGCGTCCCCTGGGCACCTATCCAGATGAGCACTTCACCGAGGAGGCCCCACGGCGCAGCATCGCCGCCTTCCAGAGACGCCTGGCCGAGATCTCACGAGACATCCAGGAACGGAACCGGGGCCTGGCGCTGCCATACACCTACCTAGACCCTCCCCTCATCGAGAACAGTGTCTCCATCTAAACCCCTCCTCATACCACCCTGGAAGAAAGGCCTAAGCGTGAGGTGGGCCAACTTCTAAGGGTCCTCCAAGCCATTCTGCCCTCCTTGTTCTCCGTCAGCCTGAACCGTCTCCTCTGCAGATGAAGACCTTTTCCACCTGCCATGGTTCTACCATCATATGCACTGGGCCCTAAACTGTGAATGACCAGTCCAGCAGGGTCCAGGGTGAGAAGCCACCGGCTAAAGTCAAATGCACAAGAGGCCCCTCTGAAAGGAAGGGACTCCATCACTGTTTGCCCTACTTTGGGCAGCCTCCTGCTTCTGTCTCCTGTGGAAATCTACCTTCTCCCCTTGGGACTTCTGGCTTGGGACTCTGAGGTATCCTCCTCAGTCCTCCCCCATCCCAAAACTCTTTCTCCTACCTTGCCTTTTTTTTTTAGATTGGCACCTGAGCTAACATCTGTTGCCAATCTTCTTTTATTTTTCCTTCTTCCTCCCCAAAGCCCTCAGTACATAGTTGTAGATTCTAGTTGTAGATCCTTCTGGTTGTGCTATGTGGGACGCCACCTCAGCATGGCTCGATGAGCAGTGCCATGTCCGCACCCAGGATCCAAACTGGCAAAATGCTGGGTCCCCGAAGTGGAGCCCATGAACTTAACCACTCAGCCATGGGGCCAGCCCCCTATCTTGCCTTTTTGTTTCCACTTTCCTCCAAGCCTAGGACTAACCAATCCAATGTCCTTCTCTGGAAGAGCCTGGAAACTGGGCAAGAAGGATGTGTGCCCGTGATCTGCTATGTGGTCCACTTTGACTGCAACGTCTTTAAGGGGAGAGTTAGAATTGGAGCCCAGCTTACCTGGACCTCTAGCTGCATTCTCAGGGCCAGGCTCCCTGGCTTGAGTGTGTATGTGGGGAGTCTCTTCCCAGCTCTTCTCCTATCCCCTCTATCATCCCTCCCTTTTTTTGTCCTTGAGCTCAGTGAGTTCAATAAAAACCAACATATTTGGCTCGTATTTCATTTTGTTTTGATATATGTACGTGCGTATGTAGGCAGGTGGGGTACCCGGGGATTGCAGAAAGCAACAGCAGCAATGAGTCCTTGGATCACCTGTTCTGGAGACGGGAAGCCTCCCAGCCCGAGCCACCACCTAGCCAGGCCCTACATTCCTGCCTTTACTTCCCAGAGTGTCATCCATCAAAAAATGAAAGGATATCCAGACTCAAAGGGCTGATAGGAAAAAAATAGGTTTTTTGCAAAGCCTGAGAATCCAGCTTCTGGGTGTGGTAGTGTTGCCACTGAGATTCAGTTCCTCTTCTGGACACATGGAAGACTCAACCTCTGGTTCTGTGGTGGGTGAGTGGGGTCCCGGATGAGTTTTGGCCAACAAGCTATGAGTAGAAGTGATGCAGATCGTCTCCAGGCTGGAGCATTTAATTGTTGGCATGAACCCTCCAGTTTTCTCTCTGCCTCTGCTGTTCTAGAAACACATGTTGAGAGGGCACTTCCAACAGCTTCTGTCTCTGAGGGACTAGAGTAGAGCCCCCTGCTGACGTGAGTTGCACCTAGAGCTGAGCAAGAAATAAACTTTTGTTGGGTTAAGGGCATTGAGATTTTGAGATTGTTTGTTGTGGCAACATAATCTAGCCCATCCTGATTGAAACAGATGGTTATGGACTATAATTAGTTTTCAGGTGGTGAACATGATATAATCTACACAGAATTCGAAATATGATGTACATCCGAAAATAAATTAATTAATTTAAAAAAAAGAGAAACAGATGGATATCTGGGGAGTCTGGTGTACTCCCTTCTAACCCTGTAACCCCTAAAAATAGAGATTTGTGCTGTCCTCGAGTTCAGTCATCCACATCTTCCTTTGCAGCTACCCTACACCTTCCTAATTTCCTGCTTCCCTAGACCTCAGATCCAGCCCCCCCTTACATCCTCTGCCTCCTGAGTCAAATTCTCTGCCTGACCAAACTCTGGTCACAGACTCTCTCTGGCCTGAGTTGATACAAGCTCAACACAAGGTTGACACAAGGAAGCCATATTGTAGAAAAGAAACCATACTGTAGCTTTGAATCACCTCTGATTAACTAACTCAGACATGCTCTGTAGATTTTATGGCCCCTCTCAGCCACTATAAGTTGATAGCTTTGTTCTTTTGAGTTGCTTAGGAATGTGATGACCCCCAGGCAGAGTCGACACTGATAGCCATCATCAATGACAACTGAAAGATCAGAGTATGGGGCACTGCTCCGGTCTCTGATGCATATCCAGTGGAACAGAAGAGTAGGGAACTAAGACCAGATGTCTGCCCCACCTGGAGATCAGATGGAGGCCCCACTGGGATTAGGTCTATTTTTCAGGGACTGTTAAAATTCAGGTTGTCTATACTTCTTTTTCTTCTGGTCAGATACTTGATTATAAAATGTGCCTTTAGATGTTGTTCCAAAACTGTTGAGCAAGGTACAAAATTCTAATAATGCAAAATGTCAATCTGAAGCTGGGAACAAGAATATTTCCAAATGAGTGCTAAACAGTTTCATTTCTCTAACTCGGATCTATGCCCCAATTCAGCAGGAAGTAGCTAGATCAGTCATCGCCCAGAATCCCTCAAGAATAAGGAATGACCAAGGAACAGGAGGATTGAAACTGGCAGAGAGTTAGCCATTGACGATTAAGTAGCTAGGAACTAAAGGTTTTTTTCCTTTCTGCAATTACTGAATATAGCTTTTAGCTGTTTAGCTCACCCATTGTTAACTGAGCTGCTTAGGCAATATGCTGACTCCCACTAGGCTCCTATAGATAACATCTCCCTGGAGCCTGGATCACCACAGTCATGGGAGTTTCAGCTGTTCTTCAGGAATTAGAACCCCTTTGTCCACTCCAGGCTGGTTGAGACCACCAATTCGTCAACTGGGCCAGTGTAGATGTCCAATAGGAGACCTTTTTTTTTTTTTCTCAGATTTTATTTTTTTCCTTTTTCTCCCCAAAGCCCCCCAGTACATAGTTGTATATGCTTTGTTGTGGGTCCTTCTAGTTGTGGCATGTGGGATGCTGCTTCAGCGTGGTTTGATGAGCAGTGCCATGTCCGCGCCCAGGATTCGAACCAACGAAACACTGGGCCGCCTGCAGCGGAGCGCGCGAACTTAACCACTCGGCCACGGGGCCAGCCCCCCAATAGGAGACCTTTTGACATCAAGAGGCTAAAAACTCCACCCTCAGATCATGCTAAGGCCACCATTTTGTGAACCTGGGTCCTATGAAGAGGCATGACGCCTGACTATGCTTGCAGAGATCATCAATTACCTCACCTCTCCTCACCTCCAATCACCTCTCTCCACATTTCAGACCACCTTGCCCCGTTTCCCATAAATATCCCTGAGTCCTTATTTTTGGGGAAGCAAATTTGAGGCTCATGCTCTCGCTTCCTCACATGGCTCCCTTGTGAGTAAACTCTCTCTCTGCTGCAATCTCGTCGTCTCAGTGTTTGGCTTTCTGGGTGGCGGGCAAAAACAAACCTGATGCGGTAACGATTTTCACTAAATTCTTAGATTGGAATCTGCAAGTGAGATATCCCCCCAACACACTTCTTCGTGCACAATGGCATGGGGATCCTCTTCTCCCAGGATCACAGGTGCAGGAAGTGAAAATCTGACCTTTAGCATAGCCAAAGACTGCCCCTCCCTCTTCTCCAGCCCCAAAGACACTGTGATTCTGTTACTGAACCAGGTTTGTTTTTGCCCGCTGCCCAGAAAGCCAAACACTGAGACGACAAAATCGCAGCAGAGAGGGTTTACTCACAAGGCAGCCATGTGGGGAAGCGAGAGTATGAGTCTCAAATCCGCTTCCCCAAAAATAGGGACTCAGGGATATTTATGGGATAGGGGGCAACGTGGTCTGAAATGTGGAGAGAGGTGACTGGAGGTGAGGGAATTGATGATCTGTGCAAGCGCAGTCAGACTCCATGCCTCTTCATAGGACCCATGGTCACAAAAGGCGGTGTTAGCATGATCTGAGGGTGGAGTTTTTAGCCTCTTGATGTCAAAAGGTTGCCTATTGGACAACTGTGCTGGCCCAGTTGGCGAGGTGGTGGTCTCAACCAGCCTGGAGTGGACAAAGAGGTTCTAATTCCTGAAGAACAGCTCATACACCCATTACCGTGGTGACGCAGGCTCCAGGGAGATGTTATCTATAGGAGCCTAGTGGGAGTCAGCATATTGCCTAAGCAGCTCAGTTAACAATGGGTGGTTAAACAGTTGAAAGCTATATTCAGTAATTGCAGAAAGGAAAAAAACCTTTAGTTCCTAGCTACTTAATCATCAATGGCTAACTCTCTGCCGGTTTCAAAATCACCAGATTTTGTTCATTTTAGAACAAATTAAAGGACTAAGAAATACCCAGAGGCACCCCCTTGTGGCTAGGAGGGCTGTGGCAGAGGCGGGATGTGCCAGCCCCTTAAACCTGGGCTTTGACTTAGAACAGCAGGACCAGGACAGCCTGGAGTGATGGCAGGGTGTCTCAGGCAGCCTGTCCTCCAAGAGGAGGAACACTCCTTGGCCTGCACCAAAGTTAGCATTAGAAGGCATGCCCATCTTACAGATGCCTGAGCCAGAGAGGGAGGGACCAGGGAGGATCACTGGAATCTGGTTTCCCAGAAAGCCAGCTTGGAGGGAGATTTACTGGGGAGACACACTGGCCACATGTAGGATTCTGCCGGGGCTCTGGACACCTCTGGGGACAGGACAGAGGGGAGGGGCTCATGTAAAGCGTGAACCCTGTCAGCAGGGGCCTTCCTCCAGCCTACACCTTGGACTCCTCTATGCTTTTTGGTCAGTCTGGAAGGTGGTACGGTGGAAAGCAAACCACCCCTCTTCAGCTGGCCTTGAGCAAGCCATCAGCTTCAGTGGCCCAAATCTGTCAGATAAATGGGAGAAATGAGAAGACCTAGAAAGGCCCTTCCAGTGCTGACCTTCTAGAATGCTTGCCTCACGGCTCCTGTCTCCCTAGACACCATTTGAGACGTGGTGGAAGCAGCTATGAAGCCCCCTGGCACCATCCCTACCTCCACTGACTTACAGGGAGAAGACCAAACACATAAATAAACACAGGAACAAACAAATCCTGTCAGATGCATGCTAGTGCAGTTAGGAGATGAAACGAGGCAGTGTGTTAGCATGACTGGGGCTGAGGGGGAAACATTAGGTCTAGTGATCAGGGAGGGGTACTCTGAGGAGGTGACAGTTGAGTTGAGACCTGGACGACAAGAGAAAAACACTTGAAACAGCTTGTGGGGAAGGTGATACAGACCAGGGGCAGGGAAAGTGCAGGGGCCCCGAAGGGCGTGTGTTCAAGGAACATAGGGAAGGCTGGAGTGGCTGGAATAAGGTGACCGAGAGGCGGACAGAAGCTGGGGCACGCACAGTCCTGTAGGCCACACTGAGTCCTTGGGTTTGATCCTCAGGACAACATCATTTTGAGCTCTGGCAAGTTTTAAACAGAGAGACCCAATTTGATTTCTCTCTCTCTGTCCTTGGGGGGGTGGGGCCCAGGGGTTGCTCCTTGCCTTGCAGGGCTTGGGGCAGGGCAGGGTTGGGGAGGGGATGCCCCAGCAGTAGGACTCAGCTTCCTGTGTGGGTGGCCCATTTTGAGCCAACCTAGCGAGCTTGCATCCTTCCCAGGGGCCTCCTCTGCTCTCTGGGTCCACCCCTGGTCCAGGAGAACCAGTTCTTCAGCCCAATGAGCACCTACCCAGAGCCATGCATCCCATTTTGGTCATAACTTGGGAGTGCCCCATCTACATGCTGATGCCTAATGCTATGCATGTCCCCAGCCACATTTGTATCCCCACCATCCCATCTCTGTCTCTGTTTCCCTCAGGAACCTAATTCCTACTCCAGTCCTGAGCCTTGATTGAACTCAGAGCCACTACTCCTGCTTTTTTGGGACAGAGGGATGACTAAGGAGAGATCTATTGATAGTGGGTTATGATTTGAGGTGGCAGCTTTTGGGGGATGGAGGTAGATCCCTACCATTTGTGGTGATACCCAAACTCTTGTACACCATCAGCTCTCTTCCCCAAGGACCCCTCCCACCCTACCCTCCAGACCGCCTGTGTGCCTGTGCCTCCTCGCTACCCACTCACAGAGCAATCTTTCTACTGGATGAGAAAGTTAAGGCTGGGCCTTTCGCCCCCACTGCACTAGGACCCTGAATCCCATAGGGGCCTGGAGGTGTGGTTCCTGGAGCCCCTGAGCCTCAGTTCTCACTCCACCCAACCCTGCTCCTCACCAAGCCTTAGCAGCTCCCTGGGGCACAGTCTCAAGGGAAGGGGAGTGGCTAGAAGGCAAGAGGCTGGGATAATTTACATTGAATTAATATCTTAAGAGGCAAATTTGCATCATCAGGTTCCTAGCATCCCCCAAAAGTCATCAGAGTGGCTGAGCAGAGCCCAGGAAGCGGGAGCTTGACTAAGTTGGCAGTTCCTGTCCTCAGCCAGGGATAGTACAGTGCCCAGGCAGATGAGACAGCCCTGCTGCTCACCAGAGCATGGACATAACTTTCATCCCAGCCTTCTCCCCAATCCTGTCTCTGTCCCCTTAACCCACTCCCCTCCCCTACATCACTCCCTGCCCCCACCCTTACCCTAATCTAGCTTTCCTCTCTAAATTTTCAGCCTAATCTCAACCCTATTGTTGATTCAGTTCCCAACCCTGCCCTCATCCTTATCACTAACCCATCCAATATTAAGAACCACGTTTCAAGAGTCTCCCAGTAGCAGATACTGTTCCAGGAGGTAGGAAGAAAACCAAAGCAAATTATGGACAGTCTAATCTAGTGGGGAAGATAGACATCAATCAAAGACGTTAGCTACAGAGTTGTGGGAGCCATCAATAGTTAAATTTGGCCTTCCTTGATGAAGCAATTATCAAGCTAAGATCAGAAGGAAGAGGAAACATTAATCAGGTCCAAGAGGTAGAGAGGGAACAGAGTATGCAAAGGCCCTGTGTTTGGAAGGAGCTGACATCACTCCTTTCATGTCTTTATTCAAAAGTCCCCTTCTCAAAGAGCTATTCCTTAGCCACTCTCTTTCTAAAGTTTGCTCCCCTATATTTTATATTATCCTTCCCTGCTTTATTTTTTCCCTTCAGCACTTATCACTATTTAACACAGTATTTAATTTACATTGGTTATTAGGCAATATGGTCTGTTTTCCCAACTAGAATGTAGGTTCCTGAAGGTGAGCAGAGATTTGCTTTGGTTACATTGTATTCTTAGGGCCTGACACAGTGCCCTGCTGGGTCAGTGTCTGCTGCTGATGAATGAAAGGCACTTAGTCTCAGAAAAAAGAAAGCCAACATGGCGTTGGGTGGGCCGGGAGGAATGAGACCTAGAGGAGGCCATGGGGGCCACATGAAGGGATGAGGTGGTTACTCCAAAGGCAAGGGGGAGCCGCTGCCAGGCTTGATCTGGGGTTGCAGGGGGTTGTGGGGTGTGATAGGAGCAGATCTGGATCTTAAAAAGGTAATTTCCCTCCTTAATTCCAACTGCATCCCTATCTCGAATTGCAATCTCCTCCCCATTCCTCACCCAGTCCCAAACTGCGGGGACCTTCTCTCCATCTCAGAATCCCAGCCCCCTTCTGCCCCAACTTGGCTCCAGGAAAGTGTGTGACCTTCCCTGGATGGTGACAGGAGGGTGCCACCAGGGAGGAAACCTGGGCTGGTACTTCCTTTTGGCAAGAGCTGCTCCTGGGAGGCAGAAGGAAGGAGGGCAGGTCCGGAAAAATGGCATGGGAACAGGACTCTCTCCTCACCCTCCCTGGGCCCCAAACGCTATCTGCTGAGAGCAGAACTCCAGCCCTCTCTCTACATTAACCTTAGTCCCAACACCTCCTTCAGCTCAGCCCTATCCACGGCCTGAGCCCACCTCGTCCTCAGGGCTCTGGCTTCTGCGATGCATCAGAAACTCGCCCCCTGATCAAGATATAGAATGTTTCTAGGTCCCTACATGGCTCCCCTTGCAGGTGCTCAGTCTGCACCCCCATTCTGAGCACTCACTAGTCTGACTTTTTTAAGAATTGCTTAGTTTTGCGTGTTCTAGAACTTCGTGTCAATGGAATGATGGAACACATACTCTTTTATGTCTGACTTCTTTCACTCAATATAATCTTTGTGAGATTCATTCTTTTTTTTTAATTGCTGGGTAGAATTCTATGTTATGATTATGCCACAAATTATATACCCATTCTTTAGCTTAATTCTTATGCCCTAAATTTCACTCCAACTGTCTTCTACCTTTGTCTCAACCCCAATCTCTCCGCCGCTGACCCTGGCCCCGCAGGAAGCGGCAGACACCCCCGTTCCCATCCCTGATCATCTCGTCCTGGAGACTCTCTGTGCTCTAGGGTTCCTGAGTTCTAGCTTCAACACACACCACCCTTCCTATCGTGGGCTCTGGGCCCTGCGGCAGAAGGACAGGCCAGCCTTTCCACTGTGGCCACTACTTGCCCCATTTCCCAGAGAGGAATGGCCAGGCAGCAGGCCAGCTGGACAGCAAGTTTGCGCTGCGCCTCCCCTAACCCCCACCTACCAGGAGCCCCAGAACGAATGCAGGTAACCCACTGGCCACGGCCCCGTTTAGCAGGAGTGCCCAGCACTGCAGCCAATGGAGGCAAACAGAAGGAAGGAGTTTATTAGGCTGATAGAGATCTGGGGGCCCCGCCTGGCCCTTCCTCCACCTTCCCTGGGGCTGTGGCTCATGCTAGACTGGCTCTCCCACCCTGAAGTCTCCTTCATTCAAGCCCTCTTCCATCCGCCCTCTCTGGAGATAGGTCCAGCGCCCTGCTGCCCTGTCATCTGCCCCTCCCCGCCAGATCCCAGAAGGCTTGTAGCTCAGATGCCTGCTTACCTGTCAGGAGCACAGCCCCGCCCCAGCCTGCCGGGTTCCCAACCCGCCCATCAAGGGCAGCAGCTTCTCCAGGCTCTGGACTGCCAGTGGGCCTCACCTCTCCGCCTCGGGACGCTGTCCCTTTCCACTCCTCTCTGTGTCTGGCTTCCCTTGCTTGGCCCCTTGTGGCCCAGCCCCCACCGTCTGTGATTGAGTCCCACGCTCCCGCTTCCTGAAGAGCAGCCATGGCCACGTACAAAGTCAAGGTGGCCACTGGTACTGATCTCTTGTCAGGAACGACGGACTCCATCTCCCTGACCATCGTGGGGACCCAAGGAGAGAGCCATAAGCAGCTGCTGAACCACTTTGGGAGAGACTTTGCAACTGGAGCGGTGAGTGTGTGCGCATGTGTGAGTGTGCATATGTGTGAGTGTGTATATGTGTCTGAGTCTGGGAAACACGGAGAGGGATGCAGGTGTGCAGGGGAGGGAGCCAGGGAGCCAGAGCTTGGCCAGGAGAGGTTGGGGGGCTCTGGGGAGGTCCGAAAGCAGTGGGGCTCCAAGTGTGGTTCCGGATGCCCCTCAATTCAGACCTCGCTCCAACCTTCTCCCACTTCTCTGGCCTTGGGGCCATCCTTCTTTATCCCTGGTCTGTCACCTCTCATCCCTTTCTGGTCACTCCTCATCTGCCTTCCTCCCCTTTTCTCACCTCTTCTCTCTTCCTCCCCCTCATCCGTCTTGTTCTCTCTCATCGCTCACCCCACATCCCTCTTCTCTCAACCCTCTCTCACTCCCTTTATCTCTCTTCTTTCTCCTCCCTTTTCCACTCCCTCTGCCTTCATCCCTTTCCTGTTTCCTTTCTCCCCCTCTCCCTCATCCCTCTCTCTCTCATCCTTACTCACTCTTCCTAAGTTAAGTTGCATCACAACTGGCTTAAATTCACAGTGGATTCTCTGTGACTTAAAATGGCCAGCCTGTCCAGTGGGGACCCACCTGCTCCATCATGGAAGGCACCCTTTCCTGGGCCCTCAACCCTCAGACCTGATTCTGAGTCTGGTCCAGCCACCTGCTGTTATGTGATTTAATAGGTCACTCTATGTGGCCATTTATGAATCACCACATCTTCATTGATAAGTGGGAGAAAAAGGGACTAGCTGGACCACTTCTGCCCACTCTAAGACTGTAGGAGGCTTGGGAGGCCCTGGACCCCACGGACCCCTTTGTACACCAGCCCCTGGGGGTCTGCATGGCTCCTGCAGCCTGAGGTGATTGGGGATGGGGTGGGAGGAGGGGACCCGAGGAGCTGGGAATGGAGAAGGGAGGGGCTGGGGTCCTGCCCAGCCCTGGGTAGATGGGCCCAGCAGGGGACAGTCAGGTGGGAGGGATGGGAGGAGAGCCCAATGATCAGGTCACCTCATTCCAGGGAGATGAGCATCTCTCAGTGTGAGCAGGGTTTAGGTGAAGGGCCAGGCTAATGGGAGGCCTGAGGAGCCAGGGTCAAGTCCTGCCTGCTCAGCTGGCCTTGTGCCCTGCCCAGGTGGATGAGTATACTGTCCAGTGCCAGCAGGACCTCGGGGAGCTCATCATCATCCGTCTGCACAAGGAGCGCTACTCCTTCTTTCCCAAGAACTCCTGGTACTGCAACTACGTGCAGATCTCTGCGCCCAATGGCCACACCTACCACTTCCCTGCCTACCAGTGGATGGATGGCTACGAGACCCTGGCACTCCGGGAGGCTACAGGCAAGCCCTCACCAGCCCATCCCATGCCCTTAGGCCTCTTGCTCCTGCCTGGCCTGTCCAGCATCGCCACTCCAGGCTCCTAACAAGCCAGCCAGGTGCCAGCCCCACAGGGACTCCCAGGAACGCCTGCCACTCTCACACACTACTCTCAGTCATTGCTGCCATGCTGGCCCCAGCTCCGGGCTGCATCCTGGAGGAACAGAGGCCCAGGGTTACCCTCAGGATCTCAGGATCCCCGCTTCTAGCTGAAGACCAGTGTGCTCTCCAGTCCTCCCCTTGACTACCACAGGGTGCCCAGCCACTCTGAAAGACCCCTCACTACTCTGAGTACAGGCCTCAGGACTCTGCTAGGATGCCCTACTTATGCCAAACAGCATGTCCTGATGCTCTAAAATGATTCCCTGTCCCCTCAGCAGGAGGCTATTCCCACACAGGATGCCTGGTTACTTTAATAGGATGCCCTAGCATTCCAACTGCTGCCTCGTCCTTTCACTAAGAAGCCCTGTTAGCTTCACAGTTCTCCATGGGGCTGTAACAGGAGGGCTTGCACGAAGCCTGGTTTTCTTTTTTTTTTAAAGATTGGCACCTGAGCTAACATCTGTTGCCAATCTTCTTTTTTTTCCCTCTTTCTTTTTCCCTCCACAAATCCCACCAGTATATAGCTGTATATTCTGGTTGTAGGTCCTTCTGGTTGTGCTATGTGGGATGCTGCCTCAGCATGGCCTGATGAGTGGTGCCATGTCCATGCCTGGGATCTGAATTGGCGAAACCCTGGGTGGCCGAAGTGGAGCATGCGAACTTAACCACTCCGCCTCAGGGCCAGCCCTGATGGCCTGGTTTTCTTTTTTTCCTTTAAAATTTTTTTTTAATTTTTAAAGATTGGCACCTGGGCTAACAACTGTTACCAATCTTCTTTTTTTTTTTTTTTTTTCTGCTTTTTCTCCCCAAATACCCCAAGTACATAGTTGTATATTTTAGTTGTGGGTCCTTCTGGTTGTGGCATATGGGACACCACCTCAACGTGGCCTGACGAGCTGTGCCATGTCCACACCCAGGATCCAAACTAGCGAAACCCTGGGCTGCTGAAGCAAAACATGTACAAACTTAACCACTCAGCCACAGGGCCGGCCCCTGGCCTGGTTTTCTAATTGAGGATTTTTTAGACTGATGGGAAGTTCTATTGCTCCAAAGGACTCCCTAAGACCCCAACAGGACATTATTTCTCTAACAGGACTCACTTCTGCTCCAAAAGGTGTCCCCCTCCCCCCCCCCCCCCTTAATCCAGTAAGGTTCCATTGCACTCCAGTAGGAGGCCCTGTTACTCATGCAGACTATGGGGTTTTTCCTTGGTGGCTGATCAAGGCTGCCCAGCTGTTTTCCCAGTCACGTGGTTGCTCCCATGGAAAAGGGACAGGACCTGAGTGCCTGAATTCCTTGCATCCACCCCTGCCAGAGTCCTTGTCTGGTGGGCTTGTGTCAGCTTCCTAATATGTGGCTGCTACACAGGGACTGCAGGCCTGTCCCCTTTTGACCTCCCTCGAGGTGGATGGGAGGGGAGGGCAGAGCAGAGAGGATGCAGGGGCCTGGAGCCCCATCCTCCCGCTGCCTACTTCCCCTCTTCCCCCTCTTCTGCCTCTCATTTCCTCGTGGCGAGAGCCTTTCCCTGGGAGCAGGGGAATGGGGCCTGAGCAGGGGAAAGGGGAAGCAGGGGCAGAGGAAGACAGGCAGGGGAGAGGGCGGGGAGGCCAAGGGGAGGGTCTCATTGGGGATGTGGATCATCTTCTCACAGTGACAGGTCTGAGTGGCATGGAAGCAGGGGACAGGCAGGGTGATGCTGTGTGGCCATGCAGGAATGGGGTTGGGTGGGGCAGCTGCCACGCAACAACAGGTTAGGGAGACTTGAGTCACTTCCTGGGCCCTTGAAGGAGCAAGGCTCCCACCCTGGGAATGAAGCCAAGATGGGTCTCTGGGTTGCACAACTCCAGGGGACACTGTTCGCCCAGGATACAGTGTGAGCTAAGGCAGATGGAGGAGGAAGAGGGTGGCAAAGAGGGTCTCGAGGGAAAATGACGGGGCTGCAGTGATAGGCACACGCCAGCTGGGGACTACCAGCCAAGATGCTGGAGAAAGGCAGGCCTAGATCTGGACCTCAGCTCCACTATTTACCAGCTGGACATGTGGGTATAGTTCTGAATTTTTCTAAGCCTCAGTGTCCTCATCTGTAAAATGGGGCTAATGGAACCTACTTAGTAGGGTTGATGTGAGAATCCAGTGAGGTAACCTCTAAAATAAGTTTTAAAAAGGCTTAACGACCATTGGTGGCTGTTAGTGGGTGATGGGTGAGTGGTCAGAAGCAGGCTGCCTTGGTTCAAATGCCAGCTCACTGTTTTCTCTCTATGTAATATTGACTGTTTCCTCCTTGTAAAATGAGCACGATGATATTGTCCCATAGCCAGAACTGGTTGGGGCCAGAGGTATTCTGAAATTCAGATTTGATTTAGAAGATATATATATACATACACATACACACATATATATGAAATATATGTATAGATATATCTTTATGTATCTATATATTTTCTATATATACACATACCATAATGCTATGTGATATACCCACTAGGGCACCCCCTAATCAAATATACTATTATTTCTGCAGCAAAAACTATGAATAGTTATACCAAATGAGTTAAATAGAGACTACCTAGAGCTTCAGGTAAATTTAGAGCAGATTTTGCTGACCAAGGAATTTGTGCCTGGCTTGAGGAAAAAACTGACCTGCTCTCTACAGCCTGTTGGATGTTGGAA
The DNA here is from genome assembly GCF_041296265.1 of Equus caballus. NCBI lineage: Eukaryota > Metazoa > Chordata > Mammalia > Perissodactyla > Equidae > Equus > Equus caballus. The sequence continues at coordinate 51,182,694 of NC_091694.1, read as the reverse complement.
TTCGGAGACCAGGTTGTGGGCCTACAATAAGTCACTTGCCTCATACGGTTGTTCTTGTGCAGAGTAATTATTGATAGAAGCCAAGGTTTAGAAAGTGCCTGGTACTTAGTAAGCACCAAAGAACTGTCACTAATGCTCCAGTGGGTGTAGAAGAGGGACTTCCCTGCAGCCGCAGAGCCCAGCTTGCGGGGTGGAGCCAGAGGGAGGAGGGAGGTCCCTGATCCTTTCCTCTGAGGTCTGGGGGGAGACCCACGCTCCCTCTCTCAGGGTAAGCCTTTCCCACCCTTGACCGTGGGCGCCCCAGAGCCAACCTGGGAGGCAGAAGCTGCATTCTGATCCCTGAAGTGGGCAAGGGCGGGCAGCGGCTGGGAGGCAGACTTTGAGCCTCCTCTTTGGTCTTCCTGCAGGAAAGACAAGAGCAGACGACAAGCTCCCCATCCTTCTGGAGCACCGACAGGAGGAGATCAGAGCCAAGCAGGACTTCTACCAGTGAGGGCAGGGCAACAGGGGCTGCGGGATGTCGGGGGCCAGTGACACCCCCTCTGGCCCTAGGATGGTACATGGGCATCAGGGATCATCGTCTTGGTTTTTCTTTGCAGCTGGAGGGTCTTCCTTCCCGGCCTGCCCAATTACGTGCATATCCCCAGTTACCGCCCTCCTGTACGGAGAAACCCCAACCGGCCTGAGTAAGGACTTGAGGCTGCCCTAGGGCCCCTTCCATGACTGACCCCTGGGCTCTGCCCCCTCCCCACCCGCTGGACCCCAGGTGCCCAGCCCCAGCCCTGCACTCCTTCCCACAGGTGGAATGGATATATCCCGGGATTCCCGATTCTCATCAACATTAAGGCCACCAAGTTCCTGAACTCAAATCTCCGCTACTCCTTCCTGAAGACCGCCTCCTTCTTCATGCGCCTGGGGCCCATGTGAGTGTGTGAGTGAGGGGGCGGTGAGGGCTCCTGTAGACTGTCCCTCACCCGCTGCTCCATGCCCGCCTCCACCACAGCCCCAGAGGTTGAAATGGCCAGGAAGGCAGAGGGAGCTGAAAAGACAGGCCAGAGAACCTGAGAGGTGACACTCAGAGACCTAGACAGAGAAAGACTTTGAGCTCTGGTCCTGGGAGACCCTTAGACCCAGAGTTCCAGAAATTCACGGACTTTGAGACTTAGAGACCCTGAGGCCCAGGGACCTACGTGAGGTGGGGCAGCTCTGCCACCGTCCCAGGGGGCGCTTGGCACCTCTCTGACGGCCTCCCCACTTCGAATCTCAACTCCTAGGGCACTGGGGTTGAAACTCCGCGGTCTGGTGGACTGCGAACGGTCGTGGAAGAGACTGAAGGACATTAAGAAAGTTTTCCCTTCCAACAAGTCTGTCATCTCCGGTACGGAGTGGGGCATCCCGAATCGAACGCGGGAGAGCCAGGTGATCTCTGGCAGGAGGAACTCGAGGCGCGTGCAAGAGGCCAGGATTCGAATCACAGCCACGGGACGGGACGGGCGGGGTGAACCTCAGGCAGGAATCGCTAGCTGGGCGGGCGCGCCCTCTGGCGGCCTCTTGGGAAACGTCGCCCTTGGCCCCTCCGGCCGCTAAAGGGGAGGCTGGGGGCTTCGAGTCTTCTCGGGTATCCGTTGTCTTCCTTCGCCCACGGCCACAGCTCTATGCCTCTCTGTCCCTGAGGGGGATCCGGGCGCGTCCTGATGTCCCTCCGCCGTCCCCCCAGAGTACGTGGCCGAGCACTGGGCAGAGGACAGCTTCTTTGGGTACCAGTACCTCAATGGTATCAACCCAGGCCTGCTCCGCCGCTGCACGCGGATCCCAGATAAGTTCCCCGTCACAGAAGACATGGTGGCCCCGTTCCTGGGCGAGGGAACGTGCCTGCAAGCCGAGCTGGAGGTGAGGCCCGCTCCGGTGGAGACCCCCACGGCCTCCCTGCCTCCCTCCCTCCGTGGCATCCCCATCTCTCCCCACTCCGGTCGCCCGCAGAGTCCCACCCCCGCCCTGATCCCCCAGTCGGGTCTTGGCCAACCCCTGCACCCGAGCGCTAGGGCACTCTGCATCCAAGGCGTGGGTGGTAGGTGCTCCATGTGGGTACCTACCTGCCCGCCCATCGCAGCTCCCCTCCAGAAGGGGAACATTTACCTGGCAGACTACCGCATCTTGGAGGGCATCCCCACCGTTGAGCTCAACGGCCAGAAGCAGCACCACTGCGCCCCCGTCTGCCTACTGCACTTTGGCCCGGAAGGGAACATGATGCCCATCGCCATCCAGGTGCCTGGGGTGTAGGCCTGGGGCCGCTGTGTGAGCGCATCGCTAGTGCATTAGCCTCTGTGTGTGCATGCATGTGTATGTGCGCTTATGAGAGTGTGTGGGCCTGTGTGTGTACTTGTTATGCTCCTATCCATGTGAGTATATGGTCAGTGGGTCAGCCTCTGTGTGTGTGCATGCTTGTGAAACTTACAGACCTGGGTGTACATCTATTTGTGAGAATTTGTGCTTGTGTGAATGTGCACATCTGTATGTAAGCATGTGTGTCCATATAAGTGTGTGTCCCTGTGTGTGCATCTGAGAATACACCTATGTTTATGTATGTCCCTATCTGTGTCTGTGGCTAGTGGTGAGCCTGGTGTGTGGCCCTGTGTATAAGCCTTGGGCTGAGACCCTGTGCGCCTACATGTGCACAACTGTGTGCTGCCACTCTGTGATTGTATGCCCATGCATGAACTTGGGTCCCTGTGGGTGCACTCGTGTTTGGCCCCGTGTGTAGAGTGTGTGCTGTGTGTATAAACACATAGGTAACAGACAGGAATGTACTTGGTGTCTCAAGCTTGTTTCTTTGACTCCATTTACCCATCCACTTGATAAACCAGTGCTTATTGGGGGTCTGGCCTCTGCTGGAAATATCGAGCTGGTCAGTCTTAGCCGCTGCCTTGAGTCTGGTCTGGCAGGAAAGGGAACTGAGGTGCTTCCTTCTCAGAGGTCTCCACCAGGGTCCTGTCCAAATTAGAAAAAGGCACCCCCTGAGGGGGATCAGTCAAGCCCTGATGCTCCTGGCTCATTAGTGGAATACTGTAAGCTAGATTTCAGTGAGTCCCCTCCTGCTCAGGGGGCTGGGTACTCTTGTGCAGTGCACAACCTTCACAGTTGAATGTGGCGGCTGGGGGCTTGAGACAAGGAAGGCTTCTCAGAAGAGGCAGCTTGTGAGCTGTTTCTTGAAGAGTGAGTGGGAACTGCCAGGTAGAGAAAGGGGCAGGGGGAAAGTACTACAGCAGGAGGAAACAGCAAGAGCAAATGTGAAGAGGGAGGGAAGGCCCTGGTGTGCTCAGGCGACCAAAGGGACTGGAGTGTAGGGGGTGGCGTTTTAACCCCTCAGACTCCCCTCTGCTTTCCTCCTGAAGTGGGGGTCCTTATGTGTGTGAGTCTCTCCCCTTACCCAACCTCCCTCCTTACTCACCCCCAGCTCAGCCAGACCCCAGGGCCCGACTGCCCCATTTTCCTGCCCAGTGACTCAGAGTGGGACTGGCTGCTGGCTAAGACGTGGGTGCGCTATGCCGAGTTCTACTGCCACGAGGCCATCTCCCACCTGCTGGAGACCCACCTCATCGCTGAGGCCTTCTGCCTGGCCATGCTGAGGCAGCTACCCATGTGTCACCCCCTCTACAAGGTATGGGATTGGGCGAAGGGGCCTCTGGGAAGCATTACTACCCTCGCCTGGCCTCGGGAAGCCACCTGGCTCACTCAGCAGTCAGAAGGACTCCAGTTAGACTTGGGAGGCAGCTGGGACCCACAAGAGAGGGCTTGGGTTAGGGACTTCCTCAAGTGAAGGGGTCTGATGTTGCAGAAATGGGGGTGCTGAGGTTTTTTGGGGATAACTTCGATTTTCTCTCATTGTCCTCCTTGCCTTCCCCCACAGCTCCTTGTCCCCCACACCCGATACACCATCCAGATCAACAGCATCGGGCGGGCCCTCCTCCTCAATGAGGGGGGACTCTCTGCCAGGGTGAGACTTCTGTCCCCACCCCCAGCAAGATATCTGCTTTCCTTCTGGCGTTTGCAGTAAGGCTAAAAGCAGAATTTCCACTTGCCTTTAGATCAGGAGGGGGCATGGAGGGAGGGGGACCGGTTAAAGTGGGTGCTGTGTCTATGAGGGGGCAGGGGCTGGGTGTGCTGGCCCAGAATGTGCTAATTCCTGGGGTGGGGGCAAGCTGAGCTCTCACTAGGCTGTGGTGAGGTGGGTGTGAGCCTCAGAGGGGAGGACTTGCAGGGACCCCGCCAACGCCACGGTCTGCCTCCTCTGTCACAGGCCATGTCCCTGGGCCTGGAGGGCTTTGCTGAGGTGATGGTGCGGGCTCTGTCAGAGACCACCTATGACAGTCTCTACCTCCCCAACGACTTTGTGGAGCGTGGGGTTCAGAACCTGCCAGGATACTATTACCGTGATGACTCCTTGGCAGTGTGGGATGCGCTGGAGAGGTGAGGTTGGAGCAGCAGTGGGTGGCACTCAGGGTAGACACCCTGGGATGTTGGAGGGGGAGCTTTTAAGGACCTGGGCTTGGGTCTGGTACCATCTTCTGACCTTGCCAAGCCGTCCTCGTCACCTCTGCCCCCCAGGACTTGCCCACCCACAGGCCTGGGGCAGCTCTGGGGCAGCGAAGGCCAGGGCATCCTGGGAAGGTGGGAGAAGCATGGTTGGGGAGGGCACGGGGGGTCCAAACTGAGGCCCTGTCCCCTGGTCAGGTACGTGACAGAGATCATCACCTACTATTACCCATGTGACGCGGCCGTGGAGGGTGACCTGGAATTGCAGTCCTGGGTGCGGGAGATATTCAAGGAGTGCCTACTAGGGCGTGAAAGCTCAGGTATGGCCTGGGCACCTGGGCACCTGGCAGGGCCCAGGGGCTGTGGGGTGAGCCCCACTGGGTTGGGCCCGGAGCATGTCTTGTTGGAGACCGAAGGAGGCCAAATCACTGCCTAGGAGTTTGTCAGGGCTCTGCCCTGACCCCTGAAGCAGCGGCACCTTGGAGAGGTTGGGGAAGAAAGCATGGCTGGCCTTTGGTCTCTCTGCTGTGGGCCATCTCTGTAGAGACCTGGAGGGATCCCAGTCTCCCATACCTGACAACTTTTGTGAACTGAGAAATGAGGCATGAGCTCAAACAGGAAAGAGCAGAGCATGCTGGAGGCTGGTGAGCTGGTGGGGAGCCAGCAGGCTCCAGGAGGGCATGGGAGAGCATCCTGAGGTCATGCCACTTGGGCACCCTCTCAACAAATATTTAGCGAGCATCTATGATGTGACAAACACTGTGCCGGTTACTGGGGAGGCAAAAGGGAACAAGACAGGCGATGGCGCTGCCCTCAAGTTCACAGTCTGGTGGGGTGGTCTGATCAAGTAAATGGGCAGTTACACTAAAACAGGACTGGTGTAGTTTTAGGGGTGCAGAGGGGCTCAGGGGGGGCACCTAACCCAGCTTGGAGAGGGCTGGTAGGTAGAGAGCGGGCTGAGATCTAACATCTTGGCTAACATCTAGCTAAGATCTGCAGGGTGGGGAGGTCAGCTGTGAGATGACAGAGGTGGGGTTGGAGAGTTCTGGGTGTGAACAGCATGTGGAAAAGCCTGAAAGCCAGAGCAAGCCGAGTGAGTTCTGGGAGCTGCTTACAGGTCCCTGCCACCGGTGCTGAGAGTGGGGGTTGGGCAGGCTCCCAATGGGGCTAAGGCTGAAGCCATGAGCAGGGCCTGGGTTGCACAGCCTGGTTAAGGAATTTGGAATTACCTGAGCACCAGAGGGAGCCATCGAGGAGTCTGCAAGGAGATGAGATTTGTAGGTTAGAACATTAGGCTGCAATGGCGGTTAGGAGACAGTTTGGGAGGCTGCTGTGGTGTCCAGGAGGGAGGTGACAGGGACCTGACTAGAGTGGGAGCTGTGGGGATGCAGAGAACTCCAGAGCTAGTTAGGAGATAGAAATGACAGGACTTGGTGACTGGTTTGGGTTTGGCAGTGGAGGTTAGGTGGGGGAAGGAGGGGCCAAGGGTGACTCTCAGGTTTAGGCTTTTGCAGCTGGGTGGATGGTGTGTGTCCTTCCTTGAGACAGGGGCCTGCAAGAAAGAGCTGTTTTGAGAGGAAGATGATGGGTCTGGTTTGAAAGTGTCGGGCTTTTGAAACCCAGGGTCACCATGGCAACCAGGGCTGGTCTCTCATGTGGGAAAACAGGAAAGAGAAGCAAACAGCTTGCTTAGGTGTGATACAGAGAGCCAGGCTACTGAGAAATCCATCTGGAGTGAGCACAGAGTCTACAAAGAAGTGTGTGTGTTGGGGGGGGGGGGGGGCGGGGAGTGGAAGGGGGACTGTGCTGAGTCAGGGCAGGAAAGCCAGGATTCTTCTGAAGCCTTTTCCATCCTGAGGCCTGTGACCAGAGAGGCCCCCCTAAGAGAGCTGGAGGAGGGATCTGAGGGCCCCACCTCAGACTGGTGCCGGGAGCAGCCCTGAAGGACACTTGGCCAAGACCAGTTGAGGCCCCCGCCCCAAGGCTTGTGGTCTGGATGGGGGGGATGGGGTTGTGGCCACAGGGGAGCCAAGCAGGCAGGATGAGGGCACCATCTGGCAGGACAGGGTGAGCGGAGCTTGGTTGCGCCCTCTGCCGGCCAGCCAGGACCAGGACCAGGGCAGGACTGACGCTGCATGGGCCTCCCTCCACGCCCCCAGGTTTTCCCACGTGCTTGCGAACGGTGCCCGAGCTGATCCGATATGTCACCATTGTCATCTACACCTGCTCTGCCAAGCACGCAGCTGTCAACACAGGGCAGGTACCTATGCTCACCAGCCCCTGCCCCAGTCCCAACCTCAAACCCAACCTCAGCCATAATCCCTAGTCTAGCCCGGAGCTGTCTCAACCTGAGTCCCAGCTTCAATTCCAGCCTCAATTTAAACCCAAGAGTCCCGGGGTACTCTCTGACCCAGAATTCCTCCTCTACCTCACCTCCAGCTGGAGTTCACCGCCTGGATGCCTAACTTCCCGTCATCCATGCGGAACCCCCCGATTCGGGCCAAGGGGCTGACCACTCTGGAGACCTTCATGGACACGTTGCCGGATGTGAAGACCACGTGCATCACCCTACTGGTGTTCTGGACACTCAGCCAGGAACCTGACGACAAGGTGCCCTGGGGCCTCGGGTGCAGGTGGGGGTGGGGGAACTCTGAGCCTAGGAAGGGGCCTGAGAGGTGGGGGGCCAACGACAGTAGAGGGGGTGTCACGGGCGGGAGGCAGGGAAACAGAGACAGCTGAAGGGGAAGAGCGGAGCAGTGGGGCCCGCTCCGTCCCAGCTGCCCGGTTCCGTGCCCGCAGCGGCGCCTGGGCCACTTCCCTGACATCCACTTCGTGGAGGAAGTCCCACGGAGGAGCATGGAGACCCTCCGCCAGCGCCTGGCCCAGATCTCGCACAACATTCGCCAGCGCAACAAGTGCCTCCCCATCCCCTACTACTACCTGGACCCGGTGCTGATTGAGAACAGCATTTCCATCTAGGACGGCCCTTCCCGCCTCGCCTCTGCCCGCCCTGCGCCCGCCTCTTTTCCAAAAACACCGCTTCAAACGCAAGCCCCGGCTCCGTCACCGCGCGCCCGTTTACTGGGGGCGGGGTGGGGTGAGGGTGGGGCGCCGGGCGCGCGATCCCTCCGCGACGCCGTTCTCCGCTCCCGCGGGGTTCGGATAGGTGTAGGGCAGCGCCAGGTGCCCGTCTGCGCCCGGATGTCCCGCGAGATCTGGGCCCGATGGCTCTGGAAGGCGGCGACACTCTGCTGCGGGCAGTCGTCGGTGAAGCGTTCGTCCGGGTGGGTCCCCAGGCGCCTCTGGGGACGGCAGGAGAGAAAGCTGGGACCTCTGCCCCGCGAGATTCTGGTCCATCTTAAGTCCCCGAGACTATCGAGGAACCCAGTCCTCCAGAAGATCCACCACCCAAGGACTACCACCTGAGCTTCGCCCACCCAGACCACCCAAGACCCGCCCAATTTGAAACGCAGACCGCCCACTGATTTAGGCAAAAGACACCCTAAGCCCACCTTGCTAGAAACTCAGACCACGCAAGCCATGCTCACTGTGAAACCCAGACCACTCTAAGCTCCACCTCCTGGGAGCCCGTACTCACCTAAACCACACCCACAGCAGGGTACATCCCTCCACGCCCCTCCACCAAGGAGCCCAGCCTACTGAGTACACCCTCCAAGTAACCCATCGTCCCCAGGACCCCTTCCTCACCCACTCTCTCGGAACTTGAGACCCTCCCATCCCCCACCCCACCCTAGGCCTTGCTTACAGTGCCCTTGGTTCCATTGCTGACACCCCAGAAGAGCACAAGAGCATGGCACGTGGCGTTGACCTCAGGGAGTGAGGCCACCAGATCTGCCTGGCTTCGGCCACGGCGGGGGGAGCCGCATGGAGGTGGGAATATTGGGCATCCAGGCACTGAATTCAAACTGACTCCCCCAAACTCAGTAAGCACAGTGCTGCCAGTGCTCCTGCTAGGTCCTCTCCTCCTGTGACCCCAACAGTGTCAACCGCGAGGAGATGCCAACAATGTCAGACACAAAGCTGGGGATCCAGGAGTACATGGTGATTAACAATTGGGAGCCTATGCTGCTCAGGGCTGTGAGTTAGAAGAGGCTACTTAAACCAGCTGCCCGAAGAGGAGAAAACTGATGCCAGAGAAGGAAAATGGCCAACCACACATTGTATGAACCCCGAGCTGAGCTTCAAACCGGAAGGCCTCAGTCTCCACCAGGGGGTGCAAACCGATGGCCTGAGAGCCATTTTGTTTGCAGATGTGTTTTGATTGGCTGCCCAGGTTTTTTCTTTGTTTCTTTTTCAAGTTGAATCAATACCTAGTATTTAAATATTAGAAAATGTCTGGTTTCTCTTGAAAAATCTAAAGTCTGGCTATAGTCATAGCTGGGTCGCCATTGTCTCCATCAACAAATATGAGTTCTCCATTGGCCACGGTTCCCGTGCGCCCCCCCCCACCCCCCCGACCCCCGGCCCACCCTTTCATAGGTTTCTGCTGCTTACTGGCCCTGCAGGTATTTGCTTTCCAGCCTTTTGAGCTAGATCAAGCCACAGGGAAGGATTAGACACCAGGCCCCTCTGTATGGGGACTGGCGGATTGGCTCTGTCTCCTCCACTGGTTCCCAAAGGGTCTGGGTCTGCCTTGCTCACTGTGCATCCACCCACAGCCATAGCAGGGCTCATGAAGGGTGTGCAGGTCCATTGCTAAGAAGGGTTTTGACGCGGGCAGCTCTAGCTATGGGTGTTCATGGGGGAGGAGTCCCTGAGGACTTCAAGGGGAGGGGGGCACGAGCTGGGCTTGAAGAGGGGGCAGTGTTTGGATAGGGAGAGAGGGGGAATCAGGGTGCCTGGCCTCCCTGAGCTCAGTGTGTGCTGAGAAGGAAGAATGGAAGGTGGGGGGCAGATTCCAGAGGGGCTGAGATGCCGCAGTCAACACTGCATTGCATGTGGCAAAAAACAGAGCCATGTGAGGCTCATGAGCAGCACTGTCATAAATCCCAGTGCCTGGAGGGAGGTCGTTATGCAGGTTAGTGGTGGGAGATGGGGACCCACGAGGAGGCCGGACATCAAGAACCTCTGGCCGCTGGGACGGAGCCTAGAGGTGCATCCCATGGAGGTCTCCTGTGAGGGAGAGTCAGAAGGAAAAATAGAGACATGGAGACTATCTGTGGGGTGAATACTAATAATAGCTAATGCTCAGAGAGCATTTCCTATTCGCCTGAGGTTTGTTCTTAGGGCTTTACGTTTCATCTTAATAACCCATGAGGTAGGTGCTCTTATTATCCCTGTTTTCATATGAAGAAACAGACACAGAGAGGTTAAGTGACTTGCCCAAGGTCACACAGCTGAGAAGGAAGAAGAGGAGGCAGGAAAGGACTAGGAGATAGCAGTGTGTTTGGGTAGAAGGTGGGAGGAAATGGTTGGATGAGCCAACAGAGATGTAGCCCAGGGTGAGGCTTGGAGCCCTCAGGCCCCAGGGGAGCTTCACCTGTGTGTAGCTGCCCAGATCTGGAGCTCATCTTCTTGGCAGTAATAGTGGGTGAGGTCCTGGACGTCACGGCCAGCTAGCTGGTGGGGCAGGCAGAGGGAGCAGTAGGTGACAGCCTCCAGCCCTTGTGGCGATCAGCTCCAGACAGCCCACCTGTCCCAGCGATGTCGACTGTAATGAGCAGAGAGCCCACTGTTGCCAGCAGAAAGGAGCTCAGGACCAAACCTCTGCCCCTACCTGGCTGACCACTAGGATCCCAGGCCTTCCAGGGCCCTGACCTGGTCAATGAGCTTTCCTGGTGAAAGAGTCCAGTGCGGGCCTGGATGTTGACGTGGAAGGTATAGCGGAAATGAGGCATGAGCAGCGGGGGAAAACCAGAGTCACAGGTTAGATGAGACAGCCCCAGGTCCCCCACACTCTGGGCACTTAAGGAGGGGTCCTCCCTACCTTAAAGATGGGGTGGCACGTGGGCAGCTGTCACAGCACAGAGGGAAAAAAGGTCTCCATTAGGGGGCTGGCCCCGTGGCCGAGTGGTTAAGTTTGCGTGCTCTGCTGCGGCGGCCCAGGATTTCGCTTGTTCGGATCCTGGGCGCAGACATGGCACCGCTTGTCAGGTCATGCTGAGGCGGCATCCCGCATGCCACAACTAGAAGGACCCACAACTAAAATATACAACTATGTACTGGGGGAATTTGGGGAGGAAAAGCAGACAGAAAAAAAAAAAAGAAGATTGGCAACAGTTGTTAGCTCAGGTGCCAATCTTTAAAAAAGAAAAAAGGTCTCCAGCGCAAAGCGGGTTCACAGCAGATCTCATGCACCAGGAACTGAGTGGTGCACCCAGGTCTTGGCCAGGAGCCAGTCCTCAGCCGCATCACTGGGTAGGAAGATGGGGCTGTCTGGGCCAGAAGTCTGAGTGAGCTGCAGTAGGGGGCACAGGGGAGGGTGGGTGTCACGCAGAAACTAGCCGCAGAAAGTGCGGTCCATTACCACGTCCACGGGGCCAAGTCACATGGTCAACTCCCTCACTAACTGTGTCCTCGGGGAAAGTTAATTAACCTCTCTGTGCCTCCTGTTCCTTATCTGTAAAACGAGGTTGATGATAATAATCGCTTTCTCATTGGGTTGTTCTGAGGACTAAAGGAGTTCATGCCAGTGAAGTACTTAGAACAGCGTGGGGTGTGCAGTAAGTGCCATGTGAATGTTCCCTATTTTGATCACTTCTAGTACAACAGGAGAGGAAACAGAGTCCCTGAGAGGTGAAGTGACCCCAGGCCACCTTGTCACATGCGGTGGAGCTGGTTGAGGGCTCCTTGTCCCAGCTCAAAGTCATCCAGATCCCTAGTTGTGTGAGGCAGAGACTGGAAGGGTGGGAAGGGAGGGCGTGGAGACGCCTCCCAGAAGGGGTCATGTTTTTAACTGTTGGCGGCATGACTGAACTGTCAAAGGTGCATGATTCAGTAGAGCCGATTTGAAACCCATGTCAAGAGCAGTTTGTTTTCTGACACTGAATATCACAGCCTTTCCATCAGGATAGAAATCAAAGAGGCCATGCAGGAAAACTAGAAGAAACCAAATTCGGGAGGGGCTGGGTAGGATTAGATGAGAATGATGAACAGCAGCATTGGGAGGGGCAACCTTTCAGTCATCCTGAGGGTACCATATGCTCCCTGCCTCCCCCGGGCCCTCCTTGCTGGCCTGGATGGCGAGGGGCAGCAGGGGCCTGCCCAGGTGCTGGTGCAGCAGAGTCGGGGGTGCAGCCATGTACTGGGACCACCTTGTTAATGACACTAGGGCAGAGGCCTGAGAGGATGGCGTGGTCCACTAGGTGCAGAGAGCCCCTCTAGGGTAGGAGAGGAGGAGAGCTGAAGGAGGGGACAGCCCTGTGCAGTTCTGGGAAGCTGGGGGGAGGGAGTGGGGGTTACTCTGCACCCGCAAGTATTTCACTTAAAGGAACCTCATTCCCTGGAGCCAGTGGGGCATTCCAGCCCAGAACCACCTTCTGGTTCCTAAGAAACAGACCTCCACCCAAATACTGGAGGGGCTTCTGCTGTGGCCAGGCCCAAGTTTCAAAGGTAGACGGTGAGAGAATTGAGCCCTGCTGGACAGCACCTTGTGATGCAGAAGGCAGCTTCCTGGGGTTGAGGTATATTTCATGCCAATAGCCCAGAGAGAGGGGAGACGACAGCTCAGGGGAGCACTCAGCTGACCAGCTGTAGGGCATCCTCAGTAACCATGACAACTGACTCATCCCCCAGGTTTCTGAGCTGTGGGGTCCTGCCAAATGCACTGATCCTGGTAAAGTTCCAGGAGAGAGCATTCCCCACTCAGCCCTGCCCCCTCAGCCCTTGCCATCGCAGAACAAGGCCCCACCCCCTTTCAGGGATGAGCAGGAAGCAGTGACCAGAGAAGAGACTGAGCTAGCTGAGGAAGAAGGCTTGACAGGAATGGGAGGGGATCAAGGGAAGCCAGGGCTGGGTGGGAGAGGCAGGTTCTGGGGGACTGGGAGCCTGGGCTCCTGAAGGCACTGAGGGGAGGGAAGGGAGGCTGAACCCCTGGGCCCCTCGCCACCAGCTCAGCCTTCAGACTGGTCACAGGGCCCAGCATGGGGGCCACCATGGCATCAGTGACAGGGAACTTCTTTGGGAAGCTGTGACAGCAGGGATCAGGATGGAGCTGACACCATTCAGGAACTGGGAGGCGAAGAAGGTGTCTTCCCGCCAATATTGAAACACATACTCTGCAAAGGGTGGGTGTGGGGAGGGTCACCCTGGTCCCCAGAGACCCAAGTCCCCTGCCTCTAGCACTGCCACCACTCTGAGGACCCAGATCTCCAACTTTCCACACAGACACTCTGATGTCCCCTTTCTTCTACCCTGCTGGTTGGATAACTTTACTTGTGAGTGGTTTCTCAGAAAACAAGGAATTGGAGATTTGGGTTCTACCTGAGGACTTACCAACTCCCTTAGCCCCACCCATTTTGGGGGGAAGCCTCAGGTACTCTGTGGTGTGCATAGGACTGCATCCAGGATTTGAGTAGAATTTGAGAAAATCAGAAGACTGAAGGACGCTGGATACCAGCAGAGCCTATCTTTCTAGCCCATCCTTCCTGGTCTCTGCTCTACTGGGGTCCTTCAGTTTCCTGTTAAAACCCATGTCCTATTCTTCTGAAACTTTGCCACAAGACACCCTGGATAGTTTGTTAAACCAGAACAATCATTCAAAGAGAGAGCTTGCACACCCTCGGAGTGTGGCGTTGGTGCTAGGATTTTTGAACCGTTCAGCATGTATAGTTCGAACCCCAGGTCAGAATGGACAGTTGGACCCACAGTGTGCCCAGGGGGACAAGGATATTGGCGAGTGGAGACTCCTGAATTTTTTGACTTAGTTTGTTTTCAAGTCTCATGCGAGGTACAAGGCCCCAACTGAGGAGGTGGCAATTTTGAAAGGAAAAAGTCTCTACTTCAGATGTTTTTTCCTAGTTTGCTGAGGATATTCACGGGACAGGTGTTACCAGTTGTTTAGAGCCACTCAGTGTTGAGGACAGCTTGGAGATGCAGTTATGAAGTTAGGGAGGAGGATGACCGGCAGACAAACCCCAAGCCCTAACTTAATTTCACCAGCTTGAGAAGCTTGCCTTGCCGTGAAGCCAAGAGAGGGCAGAAAAGGAGTGCTTGTGCCAGGAAGTGTTTCTACTTGCCTTGACAAACAAGTGAAGTTGTTAGAACTTACTTTCTGGCCATTCTTGCTGAAGTCCTGATGAATGAGAATGGCTCCCAGAACAGTGAGCCTTAGCGCATCCTGAGGGTGGTCATTTGGGGTGAAGTGTCCTCCCTAGGTCCCTCAGCTCCCACCAGAGGCCAACCCTGCCGGCAGCCCTGGGTGACAGAAGGTGTGCCTTCTCTTCTCAGGGTAGGAATGAGGTCCTGTGAAGGACAGGGGAGGGAAGTGGCGGCTGTGCAGGACAAGTTCTGTGCAGGACATTCCAGAATGTTCCAATTCCAGCTCCCTGGTTCTCTTTCCTACCAGCTGACCACCCCAGACTCTCTGGCCCTCCCTCACATCCCAGACCTGACACGCTGATTTAGGGAAGACGAAGGTGTGCTGGATCTCATCCAGGCTTCCCCAGGGCCATCGGCTATCCCGCAGTCCCTTCAGCTCCAGGGCGACGTTCCTGCAGGATGACGTTCAGAATGGCATGGGTGGGCTGGGAGGGAAAGGAGCTGCCGTGAGGAGCCGTTGGCTGGGGCAGGCAGGCTCACGGGAAGAGGAGGTGGAATTTCTGGCTGACTTCTTTGGTGACCAAGTAGCCCAGGTTGGGATCAAGCTCCTTGAGGTTTTCTGCATCCAGGCAGCAGGATATCCCCGGGGAAAAACTCACTCCACCTGGACAAGGGCATTGATGGAGATGAGAGTGAGGTGCTGTGGCTGGACCCCACCCTTTGGGACTGGAAAAGGTAATGGGCTGGGCCCCTGGGCCTGGTTGTGCATGGAGGGCTTTGAACTGGGAGCTCATGGGGGGGGGGGGGGGCGGGGCTGTGCCAGAACTTGGGGCTCCTCACATGCATGCTGTTCTTGGTCAGACCCGAGACTCAGCTGACCTCAGCAAGCAAGAGCAAGGGAGCCCCTTTGTGCCAGAAAACTAAGAAGTGGGGGCTCTAGGGCCTACCACGCCCAAGTCCCCCTGAGCTGCTCACCGGTATTTCTGCTGCCTCTCCTTCTTCTCTGCCTGGTGCTGGGGACAGAGCAGAGGGAGGCTGTCCTGCTAGGTGACTTTGGCTGGCGGAGGGAAGGAGTGAGAGGAGGACCGGCCCCCAATCCTCAGCACCCCAGCCTCTCCTCAGACCCGGGGTGGGGCATCTCTAGACTGGAATTTGGGTCAGCCACTGGTCTCTTGGTCTGTTTTACCTCTTCTCCCAGAGCTAAAGGGATGGAGAAGTCCCTGCCCCCAAAAGTTCCCCCAGGCTTCTTGTCAGAACCACTCCTTCCTCCTCCTCATTGGTCCCTCCACCAGATCCCCCCAATCAATAAGATTATTCCTCCCAACCATTCCTGCTCCTCTTTCCGGTACCCCTCCTGCCGCCCCTAGATGTTCTCCCTTCTTCACCTTCCCCTCCTCCCACTCTCTGGCCACACCAGCGCACCTGTGCCCGCCCCTGACCCACGGCCGGACTATCCTCCCCCAGCCCCAGCCCATTCCCTCCCCGACCTGCCCCCTCCCGCAGCACCGGGCTCCCCGCCCCCTCCAGCCACTGGTAGCACGGGAAGCGGAGCGGGGCGCCTCGCGGCGGCGTGAGCTGGAACGAGCGGCAGAACCAGGCGTCCGGAGCCAAGGACCCGAGCAGGAGGAGCAGCGCCGGGGGCGCCTTGTGCACGCGCAGAAGCAGCACCGGGCCCACGTCCTGGGGGGACTTCACCTCCCAGTCCTCCTCCCGGGGCGGGGAGCGGGAGAGGGAGAAGGCTCGTGGGGTGGAGTCGGGTAGAAGAGAGGGGCGCCCGGGCCCGCGCGGGCCCTCACCGCGCCCCGATTGAAGCCCTTCCCGAAGTTGTCCAGCAGCAGGGCCGGGATCTCGCCTGCGGGTCCCACCAGGCTCACTGACACGTTGTCTCAGGTGCCCGAGCCCAGGAAGGAGCTGGTGGCCGCACGCACCTGGTATTCGCCCATGGCCTGCGGTCGATGAGGTCCGGAATGCCGCAGAAGGCGAGGCAGCGACGGGCTGGCTGGAGGACTGAGAGTCGTTGGGGCGGCGGGGCAGGCGGGTCTGGGGAGATCTGTGTGCGCCTGGCTCGGGCTCCCGTGGCCTGTCCCCTCAAGAGGCATCTGTCCCCGGGCGCGGGGCGATCCTGTGCGCCACCCAGCACCGCCCCCTCGGCCCAGGCCCTCGCCCTCAGCCCGCAGTCTAACCTCGGCTCCTTTCGCTGTAGCCTTGCTTTACCCCCACCTCTCCAGACCAGGGTCGGCTTTTGGCTCCCGAGACGTTCCCTGTCTACTCTTCCAGGTGACTCCACCCCACTTCTGGTGCCCCGGGAGAGAAGTCTGGGCGCCTCCTCTGCATCTCCCCCAGGTCCACTCCCAGTCCGGGTAAACCACTCTGAGTAGCGAACACTGAGTCACCGCGTGGCCTGACGCAGCCAGCCCGTCTCTGTCTCCATTTTTGTTCTCTTGCCTCCAGCCCCATCCTCAGCTCTTTCTCAGGTCGGTGGAGGTGGGAGTGGGGACGTGTGTTCCCCATCCTCCCTGGGTGGTGAGCAAAGGCATCCCTGAAGTCCATGGCACAAGGGAGCAGGGGGCCACAAAGATGGGGAGGAAGCTGGAAGAGGCCCCAGCAATGAGGGAAGGGACCATGGCTCTAGGCTCTAGTGGGACATAGCTCCCCTCCCTCCAGCCTGTCAAAGTATTATTTTCAAAAATATTAAAAACATGATTCATGCAAATTAGAACGAACACAAGTCAAAGATTTAATTCAGCTTAGCAAGGTGGTAATACTGGTTCCAAGAACAGTTGAGGTGCTGAGGATTTATTTATGGGCAATTTTATAAAGGAATGTTAGGATAGGATTGCTGGGTTAATTACAAAAATAGCTAATGTCCTACAGGGCAATAAACTCTTAACTGTTGGGGTTATCTTTTATTACTGAACAGAAATCATTTGCATCTCTACCAGACACAAGTTACATGAGCTTCACATAGACTGAGGCCTTTATTAATAATAAATAGCAAAATCAAGCAATGGTACTTTCTTCCAGAAAAATTAAATATCTTTGAAAGGGCAGGCAGTTGTCCTCTTTATCAGTTTTGGATACTTTTCCTTAACAAAGCTGTTCCCTGTGAGTATATCTATCAGGCAATCAAATAGATCTCTTTTTCCCAGGTTTCCTCTCTCTCTCTCTCTCTCTCTCTCTCTCTCATTTGGAAGTCCTCGCTCCCTTACTCCTCGTCATGGCCCTCCTGTACAGTCCAGCTCCTTCTCAAACAACAGGTCGGTGTGCATCTTCCCAAACTTCTTCCCTGGCATTTGTGTTGATTACATACTTAGCTTATTTTTGTACCATAAAAGGCGTCATACCATGCTTATCATTGTGCGACTTGTTTTCCACCTCTACAACCATACATCCTGGATGTTTTTTCCGTGTCAGCATTTATGGATTGACTTTATTACCGGCTATATTATTTTTCACGGTAGGACTGTTTCCCAATTTAACATTTTCTTCCTGAAAGATATTTAAGTTTTTCTTTTTTTCTTGGTTTTTTTTTTTTTTTTTTTGTGAGGAAGATTGGCCCTGAACTAACATCTGTTGCCCATCTTTCTCTTTTTGCTTGAGGAAGATTGTCGCTGAGCAATCTTCCTCTATTTTATGTGGGATGCCACCACAGCGTGGCTTGACAAGCGGTGCCAGGTCTGAGCCTGGGATCTGAACCTGCGAACCCCAGGCTGCCAAAGCCGAGTGCATGAACTTAACCACTACGCCACCGGGCCAGCCCCTGGACATTTAAGTTTTTTAAAGTTTTTTCCTATAAAAATAATATTGCGTAGACCATCATCATAAACATTTCTTTCTGCAAATATGGGCGTTTTTAGTAGGATACCTTCTTATAAGTGGTCTGCTGGATTAAATTTTTTCTTTTAGATTTTAAAGTTTGATTGAGGCTTCCAGAGTTCTCCACCAAAGCTACACCATTACACTGTCATGCCAGAGACCGGTTGCTTTACACCCCTGACAACTCTCAATACACTTCCCTAACAACCAGTGAAGTTAACTATCTTTTCACATGTCTGTTAGATGTTTAGGTTTATTTTATGAACCGCCTTTTGTGAATTTCCTGTTATATTATTTGCTCTCTTTTTTGCTGGGTTATTAATTTGTAGACACTTTTTATATATTTCAGGTATTTTCTATTTGTTACAAATAGTTGCTCCCACTGGTTACTTGCCTTTAATTTTTATGTCTGGCACCCCTTGCCTCTGCGTTGTCTTCATTAACTCAGTTCCATGCTAATGTCTGCGTCTTGCATCTCTGTTTCTATCCCTTTTGCTTCTACCTAGCCACACCTTTATCCTTCTTTCCTGGTGAGTGATTCCACCCTGTCCTGGAACACTGGGCAGGAAGTGGCAGCAGATAAGCTGGGCTTCTGCCCCACTTCTGGGACCTTCCACCCCACACTTTTTCCTCTTTTCTCCTTCCATGACTCCTTCATTCCATAACTGAAAGACTTGGGATGGTGGAGGCAGGAGTCCAGGGTAGTGAAGAGGGAACTGGTCCTCCCCCTCTGCCAGGAAGCCAAACTGCGGCGGGGGTCTGCAGAGCATGACTGTAGGGCCTGGATGCCCAACGCCTCATCCATGACGAAGTCCCCACCCTAGGCCGAGGGGACCACCACTCTGAAGAGTTAACTGGATATCCCCTAGAGGTGACTTACCTGTAACAACCTTCTCTTCTGATGGCTGGTCAGCCGAGAGCCCAAGGACTCGGCGTGTGTGTGTGTGCGTACGAGAGAGAGACAAAGACGGACAGAGACAGATGGAGAGACAGAGAAAGAGAGAGAGACAGAGGGGCTCCCAGGACCTGGGCAGTGGAGGTGGTGGTGGCTTCTCCAAGGAGGGTTGGAGACTGACTGCTTAGATTCTCACTGCTGAGCTGCCTTGGGGTCTCTAGTTTCTCCTGGAGATGATAGTTGATCCCAGAAGACATACATTGAAGCAAGTACCAGTTTATTGACTGGAGCACAACGTCCCCTCAACTTGCTAGTTCATCCATCCATCCATCCAATCATTCTTCCTTTTGTCCATCATTAAACAAACATTGTTGAGTATTTCTTATGTGTCAGCACAGTGCTGGGCACCATGCATATAAAGTTGAATGAGACCCAGCTTCTGCCTTCAAGAAACTCATGGTCTAGTTGGGGAGACATACAGGTAAGTGAAAAAGGGCACAGAAGGGTTTTAGAAATCATTCATTTATTAATTCCTTCATTCAACACCTACTTACTGAGCACCTGCAATATGCCAGACACTGTGGTGGGCAGTTATGAACCCTGTTCTCATGAGCTCTCGAGTCTAGTGATAGAGGGAAGGACAGGTCTCATGTCTTCTGGAACATGCCTCCAAGGTAGCCTCAATGGCAAGAGAAGGATGGAGGAGGCACACCAGCTCTTAACTGCCTCATCTTGGAAATGACATACATCACTTCCTCTCACAATCTATTGGCCAGAATTGGTCACATGGTTTCAACCTAACTGCAAGGTAGACTGGGATATGTTGAGAAGTACCTGGGATATTTGGTGAGCACAAACTCTTTCTGCCACAGCAACCAATGGTTTCTGTCACTCCAAGTTAAGGCAAACAGACTCTCCCTCATGGAATTTGAATATTGAGGCAAATAATTCAAGGACAAAAAGTGGTAGGAGCTTTGTCATTCCCATGGCAGCGCCTGAGGAGGATGTCCATTGGTTCCTGTGCCCAAAGCCGCCCAGGTTTCCAGTCCTTCCCGAGAACTGTGTTTAACTCTTACTGGTTTTAACTCTTTCTCCGATCCCCCAAGGCACTCAGCTTCTTTTCCAGAAACTCTTTTATTGCTTGAGTTAGCAGGAATTGTTCCCTGTTGCTTGAAACCAAAGAAGTTCAACAGCTATATAGCTCTAAATCATTTTTGGTACACTGAACTTTAGTAAAGAATGAACAGTTCAAATGCTGCCTATGGGTCAACCCACACTGCACATTTGCAAGCGCTGTTCTATTTATTTCAATGGTCATGTTTGTGCTGTTACTCGAATATATATTGCATTTTGTCCACATCGTTTTATAAAAATTAATGAAACCCAAAAACCAAACCTCCGATACCTGCAATATGAGACAGAGATGGAAATCATTAGGTGAATTCAAAGGGACACATTTTTGGCCTTAATGGATGCTCACTGAGTTGGAATAAGAAAAAAGAAAAACAGAATTAATAGGTATGAAATGTTGCAGTTCCATCATTGAAGATTAATCTAGATGGCAATGTATGACTAACGATAGAATATTTTCTAAGTCTTTGGAAATGGAAGCTGCTTTATAATATGCAAGCCTTTTATCTAACTTTGGGGCAAGTTTTTAAGAAAGCATACATGAGCATTGCCTGCATGCCCCAAGCAGGGTGTCATCCTCCTTCTGCCCTGCTTCCAGTGGCCATTTCTCAATGGGCTGTTCATTTTAAAGCTGGGACAAGAGGTCAGGATCAACTTCTTGGGCAGTTTTTGAACCAGCCATTTCTTGTGCTGCTGAGCAACCTATAGGAGGGCTGCCCTTGGGTCAGGTGACCATTAGGTCCAATCAGCTGTAGTCACTGGGATCAGGGGCAGGATTATGCAACCCTACTCGCCCCACCATAACACAAGTTAAAGATACAACTGGGGACAAAGTCACAGAACCCTTCAAGGGGGCTGTGGGGTATGCAGGCGCTTTGAGGCTTAGAATCTTCAAAAAGCATGGTGGCGCTGTCCCATGAAATTCTGTTCTCTGTATTTATTTCTGTTTTGTTGTGGGGGGTGAGTTACATGGCATCTGGTTGTCTTAGGAGAGGCATGTGGGGGCTTGTTTTTCTGGGGAGTCCCTTTCTCTGGGACTAGAGCAATGTGGTCAAAGAGTTGTCACGTGAGGCCCTGATCTCCAGATTTAGATGGAGATGCTGCTCTCGATGAGGGGAGGGTCCAGGTAGGTGTAGGGCAGCACCAGGCCCTGGTTCCGCACCCTGATGTCTTGGGAGATCTGGGCCAGGCGGCTCTGGAAGGCAGCGATGCTCTGCCGTGAGGCCTCCTCGGTGAAGTGCTCTTCTGGGTAGGTGCCCAGGGGCCGCTGCGGACCAACCACAAGGTTGAATGAAGGGGCTGCTGAGAAGCTGTCACCTGCCTTAGCCGGCTCTGGCCCCAGCCCTCCACCCTGAGGACCTGAACCAGCCTCTGTCTGAGCCTCATCCATGTCCCCTTCCCCCAACAGTTTCAAAAGGGGCGCCAGCTGGAGCGCGATCATCGGTTGTCTTTGCGGCTAAGGGTGACTGTGGATCATCTCATTTGGCCATTTGACCCTGCTTGTGAGATGTCCAAGGCTCATGTGTCCCCCTGGGAAGGTTCAGTGGGGTGAAGGGACCAGGCTTCTTGATGGCAGAGTAGGGTCTGGGCCAGGGAGGGGAAACAACACTCGTCCCTTACTCTAGAGCTGGCCTCACTCCCAGCCCCACACTTACTTGGTCTCCAGGCTCCTTGCTCAGCAGCCAGAGGGCTATGATGACATCACATGAAGCATTGACCGGTGGGAGGGTGGCTATGAACCCCTCCAGGCTTGCCTGGCCTTTGGAGGTGGGTGGTGGCAGCTGCATGCTGGGCGGCAGGTTGGGCATCCAGGCACAGTAGTCAAACTGAAGGCCAAGAGGGCAGAGTGAGGCCTAGAAGCCCGGCCCCTCCATCCCACCACCCCCAGTGCTGACCCTTCTCACCTGCCCACTACCGACGGCAGAGTGCTTGGCTGAGCAGTTGAATATCACCATGGTGACATACTGCACCAGGGCTTCCCGGGTCTCCAATGAGGAGGGAAGACCTGCAGGGAGAGTTGCACTGAGGCTGGGGCCACAAGGGTCCTGATGACCGTGCTGCAGAGGCCTGAGGGTGGGGCTCAAGGGCTAAGGTCCCTGTACCTGAGCTCTCCCGGCCTAGGAAGCCCTTGGAGAAGATCTCCCACACCCAGGCCTGGAGTTCACTGTCATCGCGAACGGACACATCACTCGGGTAGTAGATGCCAATTATTTCGGAGACAAAGCTGCAAGGTGCACCACGTTTGGGTTCAGTCCTAGCCTTCAATTCGATGTGCTCTGAGGAGCGCCCCTGCCCAGTCTTGTTAATGTTCAGTTTTCCTTGTCAAGAGCCTCTTTGGGCCCTCCCTCTCCTTCCCAGCCTTCCTGCTTCCCTCAAGCCCCCAGCTCTCTGGGGATGGCCCCCTTACTGCTCCACTGCACCCCAGATCTGCATCCCGTCATCCCGGTAGTAGTAGCCAGGGATGTCTTCAACTCCTCGGGCACGGATATCCTCAGGCAGACATAGGACGGAATAGTTCAGCTGTTCCATGCTCCTCTGTATCAACTCGGAGAAGCCTCTGAGGCCAAGGCCTGTGGACTGGGAGATGGGACTTCTGGGTACCAAAGCCCTTGCCCCAGAAGCAGGAGGTAGTTCTGGTAGGGGAGACAGGGCCACTCCCACCCCAGGACCCCAGATTCTTCAAACTGAACGAATGTGCCACCCCTACCCTCCCAAAGGCAGTGCTTACCCTGTCCACCACCCGCTTAGGGGTGATAAGCAGCTCGCGGGCCAGTGTGTTGATATGCAGGGTGTACCGTGTGTGCGGGACCAGCAGCTGTAAGGGCCAGAGAAGGCAGGGTCCAGTGAAGCCTCGGTGTTTCTGGCCCCAGACCTCCCCCTACCGAGGCACCCAGTCTTGTAAATCACTTGTGGAAAGAGATGACAGGGACAAGAGGGACAGCCCAGGACAGGGATGAGGGCTCCAGGTGCAGTGACAGGGCTGGCCTCCACCAGCATCTTGTTCTGTGATCTCAGGTATTATGCATTCCTCTCTCTGGGCATCAGATCATTGGGCAAATGAGGGGGCTGAGCTGGATGAGCACTATGAGCCCCTCAGCTCTGGCATCCAGTGATTTCCCAACCCCTGGGAAGGCAAAGAACCATGAAAACCAGGGCCTGGCAATGTAAAATCATCCCCCAGAGCCCACCTCTGAGGGTCAGGCCCAGGAGGCTGCCGGTGGTCAGAAAGAATCAGCTTGGATTAAAGAGGACAGAGGGGGGCCTGCATCTAGGACCCAGGAGACTGTCGAAGCAAGAACTGAGCAGGCACCCACCCTGTGTGTGGGAAATCCTGCCTTTCACAGAGGAGATGCGTCAGGTCCCTGGGCGAAATGAAGCTGGGCCATCTGAAGGCTTTGCAGAGCCCACCTTAGAGATATGGGTCTCCTTCCCAGGGCTCCCCCACCCCTGCTGCTATCTGCAGAAAACCTGTTGGTCCCTCAAAGCCATGTTCACACTTTGGCATCCACCAGCCCCAGGTCTCTCCTTTCCTAGGAGTTGGGCTTCTGTAATGGCTGTTGGCTGTTGGTCTGATCTCCCCTAAGAAGGGAACCTCTCTGGGGCACAGCCTGGTCTCACATGTGGTCCCTTCCTCGCTGCAGTCCCTATTCACCTCACCCCAGCTCAGGGCCTGCTGGAAAGCAGGCTCTCAGGGGAGCTGTGCAGGGAGATGTGGCTGAAGCTGGACTGTGGCTCTGCACCCCAGCCTGAAAGGATAGGGCCATGTGGGGACAGGCTGCCTTGAAGAGCCACCCCAAGGGGTAGGCCAAGTTTCAGGGACCTGAAGGCTTGGGGCACAGTCTGAGCCACCTTGCTGACCTTGAAGAGTGGGTGGCAGTGGGGCAGCTGGCGCAGTGTAGCCAGAACGAAGACCTCAGACAGTAGGTGTGTATGCAACAGGTGCGTGAGGGCCTCATGGACAGAGAAGTCAGCATTGCGCACCCAGGTCTTGGCCAGCAGCCAGTCCCACTTGTCATCACTGGGCAGGAAGATGGGGCTGTTGGGCCCGGGGGTCTGGCTGAGCTGTAGGAGAGGCCATTGGGGAGAGAGGAGGCCATGAGGGGTCTGTCAACCAATCAATCGGACCCCTCCCCACCCCTGCCCAGCCCCCTGGCCAGCTACTGACCTGGATGGCGAGGGGCAGCAGGAGCCCATGTCCTGGGCACTGGTATAGCAGGGTCATTGGGGCTGCAGAGAACTGAGGTCTCCCATTAATGACATTGGTACGGACACCAGAGAGGATGCCATGATCCACTAGGAACAGGGAGCCCCTCTGCAGGAGAGAGAAGGGGAGCTGGGGCTGCCACCTGGCTTTCTAAAGGATGGAGGGGGTGGAGCAGGGAGAAGACTTAGGGCTGGGAAAGGAGTGAGTGCAGTGGAGGGTGTTTTGCAGGCAGCACACAGTAGGTCCTTAATGAATGTGAGTGCTGCCCCTCTCCAGTGGGGTGGGCCTGAAGGCACTGTGATGGTACAGAGCCTGGACCTCAGCATCCCTCACCTCCAGCTCAGCCTGAAGACTGGTCCCAGGGCCCAGCACTGGAGCCACCATGGCATCAGTGACAGGGAAATTCTCTGGGAGGCGGCGACAACGGTGGATCAGGACAGGGTTGAGGCCATTCAGGAACTGGGAGGCAAAGAAGGCGTCTTCCTGCCAGTGCTCAAAAACATACTCTGTAGGGGGAAAGGGGAGATGGGGACTGGGTCACCCCAGCCCCAGAGATCTCCCCGAGCTTCATGGTGGAGTTACTCTTGGGTCATCCTAGGCTCCCTTCTCTTCTCACACTATATCTTTCTCAAGGTGACCTCCTCTCGTTCCTTGGCTTCAGTCACTGCCCATTCACCAAACAGCAAATCTTAGTCCCCAGCCCACCTGTCCCACTGTCTACCTGAAATCCCGACCCCAGGACTCACCAGCCTCAAATGCAGCGTATCTGAGACTGAACGTGGGTTCCTCCTTCAGCCCGGCCCCTCCCATTGCCTGGCATCCTGGGAAATGGCACCTCCATCCACCCGGCTGCTGTGGGAGAGCCTGGGGACCTCTCTTCCTCTTCTCATCACATCCCACTGATTCTCCATCCTGAGGACAGGTCCACCTGTCCACTCCATCTCTGCTGTCACTGCTTTGCTGAGGCCACCATCCTCTGCTGACCACGACCAGAGCCTCATAACTGGTCCTCCTGCTTCCACTCTTGTCCCCTAACAACCACCATCCACAGAGCACATATGGCCATGTTACTCCCTGGCTGACAGCCAGTTGAAGCTTCTTACTGCACTTAGGAAAGGCTCAAGTTCCTGCCAGGGCCTACACAGTCCTGCACGACCCAAGTCCCCTGTACCTCCCCTGCTGTGTCTCTTATCTTCCTTCTGTGACTCAATATCCATTGGCCACAGCAGATGCTTTCTTTCCCCCAAAGGTCTCCGATCTTTCCATCTTCAGGGCCTTCACAGGCACTATCCCCCGAGCCTGAAATGCTCTCTGTCCCCACACCCTATTCTTGGCACTGTTAACACCTACTCAACTTTGGGGTCTCAGCATAAAACTCACCTCCTTGGGAGAGATTTCCAGGACCCCACCCTCCCCCACCCCTGGACTAGGGCAGGTGCCCCTTTATACGCTCTCACGGAGCCGATGCGCAGGTTTCACAAGTGAAACTTGTTATTTTGGTTTTGAGCCTAATGTCCACTCGCCTGCTCTACTGTGAGCCCTGCGGGGACAAGGACTGTGTCCACAGTCCTAACCCAGGGTCTGATGTGCAGTAAGCCAACAAACATCGGTTGGATTAAAAGGCATTAGAAAGTGAGGGATGCCCCCAGTTCACATCCTCCTTTGTATCTGTGGAGAAGGTAAGGTCTGGCAAGGGACAGGGTCCTGCCTGGGGCCACACAGTGAATTGGTGCTGGGTTTTCTGAGACTCCTAGCAGCCATGAGTGCTGATGCCTCAGGAAAGAGGTCAGAAGCCCTGGCCCAAGCTCCTCACCGGTGGCTGGGGTCTTCTGGAAGTTCAACACCATTTCCATCTCACTCAGGCTCCTCCAGGACCCCTTGCGCTCCAGCAGCCCCTTGATTTTCAGCTCTGCAAACCTGCCAGAGGATGTGAAAGGTGGGGAGGGGGGAAGAGGCCCTGGGAGACCCTCCCCTGTCAGCTAGCTTTATCCCTCCTGGGATCTTGAACCAACCTCCAGGTCCTCAAGCAGCCACTGTCCCTGAGGTAGCCACAGCCCTCTAAGAATTGGTGGTGAGCAGAGGCCATGCCCTGGGTAGGCTGTCTGACCTATATCCCTCGTGGTGGGGGAGCTGAGTAGGGAAGAGCAGAAGGTAGGGGTCCTAGGGTATCTGAGGCCCAGGGGCAGGACAGGGGGCAGGACAGGGTGGGTGTCCTCACGCAGACTGTGCTCGCAGGTATAAGTTGGTGCTCTTGACTACAGAGTATTTGGTGTTGAGGTCCAGGTCTTTCACGGTTTCCATGTCCAAGCAGTGAGGCCAGCCTGGCTGGTAAGTCTTCCAGCTGGAGGGAGGAGCAAGAAGGTGGTCAGCAAGAAGCCTCAGGGAGCCCCTTGACTAGGGCAGAGGTAGTGGCAGTTCCCTTGGAGGTCCTGGTCAGAGGCAGCCCCCCTTCTACAAGCAGGGGCCTTCATGGGCTCTGTCCTTCCTCTCCACCCACAAGGCTGCAAGGGAGCTGCCATGTTCCCGCAGCAAGACTTCTCCCCTGGTCACAGTTGACTGGTGCAAGGTTGGGCACCTGACCACAGCTGGGCCTTCCCAGGGAACTGGTGATTGGGGCTGAGTCAGAGAGGCCATCTCTCTCTGGATATCTGGATTATAACATGTAAACACAGAGACTGTTAGTGATGGCCGTGTTCCACCGTGTGGACTGGGAGCCAAAGAAAGCTGTTCTGCAGAGAGAGAGAGAGAAAAGTGAAGCAGGAGAGAGAAGCATCTAGGGTACCCCAGAGACAGGGAGAGTGTCACTTTGGCTTCTGGCCTGTGAGATCTGGCTACACTTCCAGCCCTTCCTTCTGTGAAACCCTCTGTGTCCTGTAGACACATTCCTTTTGTTCCTGTCTACTAGCTGGAGTCTGTCTTTGTTCTTGCGACCATACAACTCCTGACTAACACAGCTGCGTCTCGAAGAGGGGAGGCTGTTGGGAAGCAGAGGGTGCAGGAGGCTTTAGTTGCCTTTGGCAGGCATCCCACTTGCTGGGGGAGCCCACCAATTTACTTTGCCCTGGCCTAAGGCATCTCTGAGTCTCACTATCAAGCAGGCAATACAGCCTGAAGACCTTTGAGTGAATTGGTAAAATCAGGTCCCTCTGAAGCTGAAGACCCCCAGCCAGTCCTCCTCTCATTCATTCTTTGGTTCACTCAAATCGCCTTTGGGTTTGAACTTTCAACTTCAAACGACAAATTTGCAATTAAAGCACACTGCCACCAGGTGGTGGCCAAACCCTGTTTCTCAAACTTTAATGTACAAAAGATTCACCTAGGCCTAGGCATCTTGGTAAAATGCAGATTCTGATTTAGTAGGTCTAGGGTAGGTGGGCCCAAGAGCCTGCATTTCTAACAAGTGCCCAGGTGATGCTGACACTGTGGATCTGAGACCTCAGTTTAAGTATCGAGGGCCTCGACAGTTGCAACAGGGGTAACAGAGAGACATTATGAACAACAGTAACAGAATACATTTGCGCAGGCTTTGGCAGTTGTCTAGCTGCATTCTTAATGCAAATTTTCTCATTTGTTCTTCCTAATAAGACATATCAGACTGGCATTCTTAGTATCTTTTGCAGAAGAAAATAGGATCAAAGAGGTTAAATGAGGGGCTGGCTCAGTGGCATAGTGGTTAAGTTTGCACGTCCTGCTTTGGCAGCCTGGGGTTCGTGGATTCAGATCTCGGGTGCCAACCTACACACCACTCATCAAGCCATGCTGTGGTGGCGTCCCACATACAAAATAGTGGAAGATTGGCACAGATGTTAGCTCAGCAACAATCTTCCTCACCAAAAAAAAAGAAAAAAAGGGAAAAAAAGGCAAATGATTGCCTAAGATTTCACAGCTCCTTTCAGCAGATTGGCCCTGGGTCTCCTGACTCCTGTGTCTTTGTTTTGACAAGAAAGGAAGAAAGGCCACGCCATGGACACAGTAGACCTCCATATCTGTTCCTTCATCAGGGGCTATTGCTGGCAGATTTGGTGCAATGGTGTTCTTGGGGATATAATTCACAACATGTGGAATCACCAGGAACCACACGAGCCTGCAGCTGCTGTGTCCCCAGAGAACTGGAGCAGCGGCCTGTAGCCCAAGCTTCAGACAGCAGCAAAGTTGGCCAGACCACGATCTTTTGAAAATCTGCATCTGAGTGCAGTTCCTGGCTTTCTGCTTCAGGAATCCCCACCAGCGGCCTCAGCTCCTCTGCAGTCTCCATCCACCGCCAGAGTGGCCTTTCACACCCAGCTCTCCCTGCTGACCTCCAACAACACTGAGCCCAGAGCAGAGAAACAGCCCCCAGCTCACCCCTTGCCCTCCCTGGAGGATGAGTTTCTTGAGGTTTGAGGTGGTATATTTGCAGATCTGCCCACATTTCCGGGAGGACACAACAACTGATGTGTGAAAAAGGCCCAAGGCAAAGAAGACACCAGCAGGCACCAGTCATCTGAAAGCCTCGTTAAAACAATAGTGCTCGCTCTCTTCCTTTGTGGTTTGATGACTTTCTTTAGGAATACTTATATTCCTTGCTGTCTATCTTTTGTGTATTTATTACAGGTTTTTGCTTTGTGGTTACCATGAGGCCTACATATAACAATTTATATCTATTTTAAATTTTTTTAAATGGCACTCATTAAAGACTGAAATAGTCAAAATTTGAGATACTGTTACATATTCAGTACTCTAAAAGTTCATGGACAACAATGAATTAAAAGGCACTTTAAAAAATCTAGGTTTTCACTACCACTTGAAAAAAACACTTAATGGTAGTAGTTTCTAAAAGCCGTCCCAGGTAATAAGGAACAGTTAGTGTTGGCACCAGAGGACCCTATCTGCATATGGTGGGTGAAAGAATCAGTCCACAGCACATATTTTGACCAGGGCTGCCTTGCACTCTTGCTCTCTACAAAAGAAGAAGAAAGGAGCAGAGAGGAACTACAAAAACAGCCCGTAAACAATTAACAAAATCCCAATAAGCACATACCTATCAATAATTTCTTTAAATGTAAATGAACCAAATTCTCCAATCAAAAGACATAGAGTTGCTGAACGTATTAAAAAAAAATCCATTTATATGCTGCTTACAGGAGACTCATTCTAGATATAAAGACACACACAGACTGAAAGTGAAGGGGTGGAAAAAGATATTCCACGCAAATGAAAACCAAAATAAATCTGGAGTAGCTATACTTATATCAGACAAAACAGACATTAAAACAAAGACTGTAATAAGAGACAAAGATGGGTATTATATAATGATAAAGGGGCCAATCCAATAAGAAAATATAATATTTATAAATATTTAAGCACCCAACACAGGAGCACCTAAATATCTAGAGAAAATAGTAACAGACCTAAAGGCAGAAATAGACAGCAAAATAATAATAGTAGGGTATTTTAATACCCCACTTCCATCAATGGATAGGTCATATGGACAGAAAATCAGTAAGGAAACATCAGCCTTAAACAACATGTTAGACCAGACGGACTTTATAGATATTTAGAGAACATTCCATCCAAAAGCAACAGAATACACATTCTTCTCAAGTGCACATGGAACATTTTCAAGGATAGATCATTTGTTAAACCACAAAACAAGTTGTAATAAATTTACCAGGATTGAAATCACATCAAGCATCTTTTCCAAACACAATGGTATGAAACTAGAAATTAATTACATGAAGAAGACGGAAAATGCAGAAATATATGAAGATTAAACAACATGATAATGAACTACCAATGGATCAAAGAAGAAATCAGGGGCCGGCCCTGTAGCTGAGTGGTTAGGTTCGCGTGCTCTGCTTCGGCAGCCCAGGGTTTTGCAGGTTTGGATCTTGGGCATGGACATGGCACCACTCGTCAGGCCACACTGAGGTGGCATCTCACATGCCACAACTAGAAGGACCCACAACTAAAAAAATATATACACAACTGTGTACTGGGAGGATTTGGGGAGAAAAAGCAGAAAAAGAAAAAAAACAAAAGATTGGCAAGAGTTGTTAGCTCAGGTGACAATCTAAAATTTAAAAAAAAAAGCTTCTGTACAGTAAAGGAAACCATCAACAAAATGAAAAGGTAAACCATTGAATGGGAGAAAATATCTGCAAATCATATATCTGATAAGGGGCTAATATCCAAAATATATAAAGAACTCATACAACTAGACGAAAAAGAAAACAACCCAATTTTTAAAAATGGGCAGAAGATCTAAACAGACATTTTTCTAAAGAAGATACACAAATGGACAACAGGTACATGAAAAGATGCTCAACATCATTAATCATCAGGGAAATGAAATCAAAACCACAGTGAGATATCACCTCACACCTGTTAGAAAAGCTATTATCAAAAAGATAAAACATAACAAGTGTTGGCGAGCGTTCTGAGAAAAGGCAACCCTCACGCACTGTTGGTAGGAACATAAAATTGGTGCAGCCATGATGGAAAATAGCATGGAGGTTCCTCAAAAAATTAAAACTAGATCTACCATATGATCCAGCAATTCCACTTCTGGGTATTATCTGAAAAAAATGGAAACTAACTTGAAAAAATATATGTACCACCATGTTCGTTGCAGCATTGTTCACAATAGCCAAGCTATGGAAGCAACTTAAGTGTCCATCAGCGGATGAATGGATAAAGAAACTGTAGTATATATATATACAATGGAATATTATTCAGCCATAAAAAAGAACGAAATCTTGCCATTTGTGACAACATGGATGGACCTCGAGGGCATTATGCTAAGTAAAATAAGTCAGGCAGAGAAAAATCCTATACACTCTCTCTCATATGTGGAATCTAAAACCACAACAGCAACAGCAACAAAACAAGCTCATGGATACAGAGAAAAGATTGGTGGTTGCTAGAGGCAGGGGATGAGGGGTGAGAGAAACGGGTGAAGGGGGTCAACAGGTAAAAAGAAAAAAAAAAGACAATAACAAAGAAATTATGGTGACCAAAAAAAAATCCTTAGCTTTCCCTCAGTTGTGCAAATACCCTACAGGGTGTGTAACCTAAGATCTGAGTCAAAGGACTCCCCAGTTAAACAGGGCCTCTCTACACATGCTAATCTGCACTATAGCTTTGGAGAGGGCAAACTAGGTCAGAAAAACACCCCACATTTGTAAAAAACAAAACAAAAACCAACATTGCTGCCCCCCACCTTCAATATCTGATTCAGTAGGTCTGAGAATTTGCATTTCTAACAAGTTCCCAGGTGATAGTTTCAGGTCTTAGGTTCAGAGAGTACAAAGCAGAGACTTTAGTCAGCATCATCACCAGGGACACCAGGCCGACCTTGGTGGGCGACGGCCCCACCCACCCACATACAGTAGACCCCTCCTCACCGGTACATCTCCTGCCTGGCCTGCAGCTCCTCCCGGCGCTGTTGCTGGAGCTTGGGGTGGTGGTCTGCCCAGGAGACCTTCGCTGTGGGAGGAGGGGAGTGAGTGAGGAAGGCAGAGAAACTCCCCCGACCTCTGGCCGCAGCCACTTTCCCCTCCACTCGAGCCACCACCTACCAGGTCCCCTCCCCCAGTAAGTACAGTTTCTCCCATACGCGGCTGCTACCTCCCCCTCGCCACAGCCTCACTAGCCCCTCATCTTCTGCCCCTTCTCTAGTGGCTACACCGGCTCACCTCTCCACTTCCCTTGCCCTTCACCCCCAATATCAGCCCCCCTCTCACTCCATGCCCTTTCCCCAGCCTCAGCCCATCCCCTCTCGCACCTGCCCCCTCCCGCAGCACCAGGCTCCCCGCCCCCTCCAGCCACTGGTAGGCCGGGAAGCGGAGCAGGGAGCCCCGCGGCGGCGTGAGCTGGAACGAGCGGCAGAACCAGGCGTCCGGAGCCAAGGGCCCGAGCAGGAGGGGCAGCGCCGGGGGCGCCTTGTGCACGCGCAGCAGCAGCACCGGGCCCACGTCCTGGGGGGACTTCACCTCGAAGTCCTCCTCCTGGGGAGGGGGACGGTAGGTTTACTATCTGAGAGGACCGTTCCTCCTCCTCCCTCCTCTGCCCCTACCCCTGCGCCCCATACACTCACAGCGCCCACAGTGAACTCTTTGCCGAGATGGTCCAGAGGCAGTCGGGGAGTCTCTCCCTGGGTCCCCACGATGGTAATAGACATTTTGTCCCAAGTGCCAGCCCCGAAGGCCTCCCCAGTGGACACCCTCACCCTGTACTTGGCCATGGTGCCACCCAGAGTCTGTCTCTCTGCTGCTGGCCCTACTGAAGAACGGGTGGCTCATCCTGAGAGATATACCCTGTGCCCCACCCCGCTCTACTTAGGAGGGTGTGGTTATTACCTGAACTCCCAGGGGGCCCCATTGTTGCCCCAAAAAGCATGCCCAGGCACAACCAACTGACTGAAGTTGGCTTTTAAGATGAAAGCCACTGTCATCCTCAAGGTAAACTATGGCCCAGGGCAATGTGGATCCAGACTAGAAGGGAGTTAGGACTGAACTACTCAAGAGACTGGGGAGGTTGAGTTAATTAGGGCTCTTGTTTGTAAGTAACAGATACCCACAAGAGACAACTTGAGCAAAAAGGAGGACTTATTATAAGAACACAAGGCCAGGAATACAACTGGGCCTCAGGGACAGAGTAGTGGCCAGGACGGGAGCATTGTAGGAACTCAGGAAATCCTCTCTCTCTGCCTCTCTTCTCTGCACGTCTGTTTTATCTCCTTTCTCTCTGTCTCTGTGTCTCTGTCTGTCCGTCTCTCCCTCCACCAGTTCTGTTTCCCGGTCCACATGGTAGATGGCTGCCGCACAGTTCGTTCTTTGTCTACGAGAGTAGACAGGTTTTGGAGTGTCTAGGTTCAAATTCCAAAGGGTTCTCGTTGACCCAGCCTGGACCAGGGACCCAACTCTGGTCCAATTATTTCTGTCCAGGAGGAAAAGTCACACAAAATGCCAGGTTGCCTGTGTCCACTGCAGCCATGTTGGTGACATTAATGAGCTATGGGGGTAGTGTGGATTTTCCACAAGTGTGCGGGGAGATCACTTCTGGTATTGACTGAGGGAATATCCCTGCACTTTATGTCAGTGTCACAATCCAATGTACACATCAGGATAGATGCGGAGAGGGCTGATGGCCACTCTGAGTTTATTATAACTGGCATTTCAATATATACATAGCTTACAGCTGTTAAACATACACAGGTGTTCTGGATGAAATAATTAGCGAATGCCAAGAATTCTTAGTGATTTCTCAAGGAGCCCTCCCTCGGCGTCTGTTTTGATATTATCATGTTATTGCTGTGCTCGTATATTTTTATCTTGGAGCAGGCAAGGTCTCTTAGGCAATGATATTGATATCGTTTCTCCATCTGTGCCCTCCCCCGCCCCCGCAGCGGATGCCTGTCTTAGGTTGCCTCCCCCTGCTGGAGGTCTTACCCGTCATTGGCTAACCAGCCTTCTCACCTCCTGGTCACAGTTTGTTGGCAAGCTTTTTCCAGTGATTAACCCTTCCTGTGTCAGAGGCAGCTACATTTCCCCGCTTTTTGTTTTTTAAAGCAAGGAAGGCTTCATGTTGTGCTGAGGCCAAAAGGCCCATCATAACCAATACTTGCTCTTGTTGACTTTGTTGTTTTTTCAGGGAGCACAGCAGACGTAAAACATAAACTATTAACATGGATAATATCAAAATCACACCAACATTAACAAATATGCATAAATAGAGGTCCGAGAACCAATTGGAGGGCTCTAGTCAGTGTAACCCATTTTCAATGCCTTGAAACATTTGTTGAGAGAACACCTTATGTACTTCTTGTAACTGCCTCTCTAACCGAGCTTGTAGCCCAGTGATGTCATTGGCCAGGGAGGTATTAAATGCCCCCTGTAAATGTTTTTTTTTTCATTCTTGCCAAGGTGTCAGCGAGCTATTATACGGTAGGAGGGTAACGCATTGCATGGTAAATTGCCAATCACATTTTAGTTTCATACGCATATTTAATGCACTTTACTGCTCTCCCAGCCACTCTACTGCTGCCTCTAATGCCTGCAATCGTGACATTTACCAAGACGGACTCCACCTTATGGGCTGTTTGAAAACTGTTAACCAAGGCAGTAGGAGCTGTAGCGGCTGATGCAATGATAATCACCGCAGACACAATGAACGTGATTAGTGTAGCCAAAAACCGCTTAGGGCGTAATTTTCTCATGGACTCAAGGAGGATATGTAGAGCATGCTCTTCGGAGCATGTCCGATTTAGAGAAACAGGTAACTAAATACGTGCTCTTCTTTTTAACACCATTACATATATCACATTCAATGAGGTTACATTATAATGTGTTAAACAATCAGAATACCAATATGGGGGAGAAATATTAACCACATACATACCAGAAGATTCTTGGATAGCAGGGACACTGTTTCCCCATAATAACACATAAGGATGGGTGGTACAAATCATTACGGTATCAGAAACATTTTTGACCAATGTTAGTAAATAATTGCCAGTTTCATTCCCATACTTGCCATGGGACAATTGTGATATAAAAGGCAACCCAATCCTCCATATTCCTTTGTGAGGGGCTGCACACTGTCTCATTGTAAGATAGTTGTAAAAGGGGTCCAGATAGGCTCTGTTCGCTTCATGTTATAGGTTTCTGACTTGATCTGTTGAAGGCCCAAGTATGATTGTCACTCAAAAGATGTCCATGAGGTCCCTAATCCAGCACGTTGGCCCCAAAGATGTTGCCCCGCCTTGGATATGCTGTATGGCAAGGGGACCACTGTACTGAGTAATGTTTGTAACACCAATCAGTTTTTGGATGGCAAATTGGGATGCAAGGAACTTGTGTGACATGACTTTTGTCTTCGTAAGATGTTGATATAGCAGTAATGTATGTCAGATCGGCTGCCTGTTGTCCTTTCTTAGGTTGGTAATACAAATACATTTGTTCCTGAAAGGTGACACATGTTGTGCTTTTGTTTTAATAAACCATACAAAAAGGTGAATTGTTAGCATACATCACCAGAGGTCCTTCTTCCTTTTGGTGCAGGCCTGCATGTTGTTGTCAGGGTACCCCGGTTCCTCCTGTCCAATCAGAATCGTTAGAGGACAAAGGGGGATTGGCATGCCACCAAGTAACCGGGAGTAAAGAGAGGAGGATTAGGAATAAAGGCCCAATATGTGAGATTCTCATGTTCTGAAATCACCTCAACATGCATTAGAGAAGAAAAGAGGAAAAAGAAAAAAACTGATTTACTTATCCGTTTGTCCATTTTCTGGTAATTCCAGAGCAGGCCGTGCGCGTTTTGATGGAATGCACTCAATGCCTTTATCTGTCAAAACACAAAGAGCTCCTCTCTTCCCACATTTAACCATAAAAGGGCCCTCCCAGATATCCGTATAAGGACGTTTTAATCCACACTTTGCCAAGATATTGTGTCAAAACAGATGTGTGTAATGCTGGCCTTTGTTGGGCCATATGGTTCTGAGTTTGACCCATATATCTTTCTGCAGCTGATGTGCCATCCTCTGCTAGATTGAAAAAATTTAAAGTAAATAAGGTGTGATTGAGAATACCTTGCAGATCATTCTTATAATACTCATTTCCCCCTTTCATTTTTTGTAAAGCATCCTTTAGCATTCTATGACATCGCTCAATAATAGCTTGTCCCGTAGAATTATAGGGGATGCCAGTTTTATGGATAATATTCCAATTTGCACAAAATTGGCGGAAAATTTGCACTGAGAACTCAGGACCATTATCAGTTTTAATGCATGTAGGAGACCTCACGAAAGCAAATATAGCAAGCCAACGACGAATGACTTGTTTAGCGCTACTTTTTGTATGTGCCGATGCGAAAAGAAATCGAGAGTGAGTGTCAACAGAAGCGATAATATACTTGAAACGTCCAAAAGGTGAAAATATTGTTGTGTTCGTTTGCCAAAGATCATTGCTGTATAGTCCATGAGGGTTAACCCCATCAGCAGCGAAGGGAGAGGTGGCTAGGGAAGATTGTTGACAGCCTGGGCAACCAGCAACTATTTGTCCAGCCTGTCGTTTTGTTAAGTGAAAGTGCAAGCACAGGGCTGGAGCATTGCAATGATGTAAGGCGTGAAACAAACGTGCTGCTGTAAACGCAGGACAGTCAAGTCAAACATTGGCTACAACAGAATCAACAATAGCATTTCCTTGAGATAAAGGACCAGGAAGAGGAGTGTGAGAGCGTATGTGTGCAATAAAGCAGGAGTGAGTACGCTGGGACAATAATTGCTTGATTTTCAGAAAATGAGTGAAAATATCTTGTGTGGTTTGATGAAAGTTTAAAACAGAGGGCAAAAGCGGGACAGCATTAGCTACATAAGCAGAATCCATAAGAATATTCAAAGGAACAGAAGGAAAGGTGCACAGCTGCCAATTCTGCAATTTGAGTAGTTGAATGTCCGTGAGAGACTTTGGTCTGCCAGTCACTATTAGCAAACCAAGCTATACTGGCTTTTCTGTTTTTTCCGGAGCTGTCAGTGAACAAGTTAAGGCATCAGGAATAGGTTGCGAAGAGAGAACCGAGGAGATGATCAAACTGAGAAGATGTGCAAGGTAAAAAAATGGTCTGAGGGTCAGCGCCTCGCAATTGTAAACACCGTAAACATCCCCTTTGAATAACCTCTGCTATTCCATCAAAATATGTATAGAGTACCTTAGCTGGTGTGTGGGGCAAGTATATCCACTCCAAGCATTTTATAACCTTGCCCGCTTTTTGAAAGACGATAACAGTAGGACTCTTAGGTGTGTTTATCACATAAAGGCATAAGGGAATTTTCTGGATCAAAGCGATTTAAAAATTGGGAGGTTAGAACCTTGTTTACTAGGCTTAGTTCTCGTTTTGCCTCAGGGATAAGAGTGCGTGTAGAAGAGAGGGAAGAATCACCATGTATCAAGGAAAACAAGTGACTCAGAGAATGTGTCGGGATGCCAAGAAAAGGATGTATCCAACTGATATTTCCTGAAAGCTGTTGCAATGTAACTAATGTTAAAGTATTGGGTATGGAAATAGAGGGAATGCATGGCTTTGCC
The DNA here is from genome assembly GCF_041296265.1 of Equus caballus. NCBI lineage: Eukaryota > Metazoa > Chordata > Mammalia > Perissodactyla > Equidae > Equus > Equus caballus. Next base: position 51,145,832 of record NC_091694.1, on the reverse strand, counting down.
AGGTGTCTATCAATCATCAATCCTAGAAATTTCCAGGGGGAGGTAAACTGTACCCTATCTTGAGCCTTAAGCAGGCCTTTGCCTTTTAGCAATTCAATTAATTGTTGGTATGCTGTTAATGAAAAATTTTTAGTTGGTGCTGCTAATAAAATATCATCCATATAATGGTAAGGTTGTATAGTAGGGTATTTGCTTCGAAAAGTTAATAACACATCTCCTACTAATTGTTGGCATATGGTAGGACTGTTTTTCATGCCCTGAGGCAAGACCTTCCACTGATATCTCTGGGGGACCTCTTGATTGTTATATACTGGGACAGTGAATGCGAGCTTTTCCCTATCAGCGGCGCACAAAGGTAGAGAAAAGAAACAGTCTCTAATGTCAGTAACAACAATTTGCCAATTCTCAGGTATTAAAGAAGGGTTTGGCAATCCCTTCTGTAAAGCCCCCATAGGTTGCATGACAGCATTAATTGCCCTTAAGTCCTGAAGTAATCTCCATTTTTCAGATTTCTTCTTTATCACAAATACTGGGGTGTTTGAAGGTACGATATGGCCTAACTTTAGTTGCTCCTGTGCTAGCATCTTTAAAGCCTATAATTTTTCTTTTGGAAGGGGTCACTGATCTATCCATACAGGCGTGGTAGTTGTCCATTGAAGAGGTATGGGAGGAATGTTAATAACATCAGCGGCCCCTAGGAAAAAGGCTTAACGAACGTTTAGAGATAGTTTCCATTGAGAAAGCAAATCTCACCCCTGTCGACGAAAATAATCCATAACCAATCTACAAATGAAAATTTGGGTGAGTTTATTCTGAGCTTAAATCTGAGGATTATAACCCGGGAGAGTCTTTCCACAAAGGAACAGAGCACTCCAAAGAAGTGGGGGTATACAGGGTGGTTATATACCCTCAAAGAGTATGTTTCACATATGATTGAAATGTCCCTTTTACAATAGTCAGGAGGCTGCTCTATCCGTATAGCCATTGATGGAAATGGCAGATAGGTCTGCTGTCTCAGTGAACCCCGCAGGCTGGCAGGTCTGTTGCCTCAAGCTGGGTGGTCACGGATGAGCGCTACAATCAGTTCCCAGCCTAAAGAAAGATGCTTAATCTTTAAGGAGATGCCAACATTGGGAGGGGGAGGGAAGTTGCACCTTTATCTCAAAATGTCTAAGCAGATATACAATGCATGCTCAATGGCCACAGTCAGGCCCTTTTGGAAAAACAAAGTCAGGCCGAATTAGGTTTATACCAAATGGCTTCCTCATATACTCCAATATATCCTATTGCTTGCCATTTTTATTTGTCACCCCCATAGGGAGTATGGAGTTGGAAGAACGTAGGGTGTAATTAAGGCAATTCTGTTTTCAGGTCCTCTGACTTTGAGTACGTGATCACTCCCCTCGGGTGTCATAAGCCCCCCTACACCTTGTACAGATGCAGAGGTTTGCTTTTTAGGCCAATGGGGAGGCCAAGTGGGCGAGGCTATGAAGCACCGTCGCCAGTGTGGCCGAAGCCACTGGCCCCCCTCTTGGCAGCGGAGCTCCCCAAACTTCATTTTTCGGGGCACTGGGGAGTGTGCCCCATTTCGAGTTTCCCGACGCCAAATTATGATTGGTTAGATTACCATCTACATTAATTTTAGAGCAATGTTGATTCGCCCAATGGAATCCCCTTCAGCACCGAGGACATGGTTTAGAAGGCGGCTTTTTAATATCGGCTGGCCCTCCTTTACCAGGGATATCTTTTGGACCGGACTTGCACTGTTTTGCACGGTGTCCAGCTCTTCCGCACTTAAAACAGGCATTATCAAAAAGCACCTTTGGGCAGCTGCGAAAACGCTGCTGCCATTACTTTGGCCACATGACTATGAGTTCCTACTTCCTGACACGCTGGCAGCATATCCCCTAAAGTGTGAGTTCGCCCTTTAAGGTGAGACATAGCAGACTGGCAATCAGCATTAGCATTTTCAAAAGCTATTTTCAACAGGATAATTTGAGCTGCTTCAGGATGAGCTATTTGTCTCTCAATTGCCTGCTGGAGACGGTCAATAAATTCTATGTATGGCTCGTTTGGCCCTTGTTGGACATTCACAAAGGAATTGGGGGCTTTGTCTGCCCCTGAAGGGGGAGTTGCCTTCCAGGCTGCTAATGCCACCTCTGAACATTGTCTATGCAACATTCCATTTGCCTCAGCCTGTGCTTGAGGCGTCGCATATTGGCCGACCCCCTGTAGCATGTCGGCACTGATTGGGAGAGGGGGGTTTAAAGATAGATTATCCATAGATTGGGATACAGATATCTCCTTATACTCAGACCTGAAAAGAGTATATTCAGCATGCGACAAATGAGTCTTTGTGAGCAAAAGCCAATCACAGGGTAGCATATCATAACTGGCTCCTAGTGCCCTATCATCCCAACAGTGAAAGGTGACTGCACTCCATTCTCTCTAATGCTCTTTTTCAGCTCCTTAAACACCCCGAAAAGAAGGGATTCATGTTCTCTTCACCCATGATTGACCATCATGGGGAAGGCACAGGAAAAAACATCAGGATCTCCATGATTTAATCCTTCCCGAAGGCAATTATGAACAACACTATACTGCCTGGAATCAACATACGGGGCTGGTGGAGTACAAGGTGGAGCAGTAGGCAAGACAGGAGGGTTCTTGAAGGCGAAACGCCTCTCTAAAAGAGGGGGGAATGGTAAATCATCATCGTCTGAGGACGTCTGTTCAAAATTTGTCTGAGACTTACTAACGGCCTTTTTAAAAGAGTCTCTTGGCGGCGAGCAAGGTGGAGGAGGCAGTGGTGGCGCCTCCTCAGCTTTGCCTGAAGGGCGCTCCTGTGAACGAGGCCGAGTTTTCCTCATCCCATAGATCCCACAAAGGGAACAGCGCAGTACGTACTGTTCCCAAAGTCGTTAAGATATGTACGTCCTTTAAAGATTTTAAAAGGCCATGCTCAAAGTGAGACTTTACTGCCTTGCCAGCCCTTTCCCACAACTCAATGTCCAAGGTGCCATCCTCAGGGAACCAGGGGCAATGTGTAGATATTGCAATATCCTCTGTAACTCTGCAGGAGAAATCGAAACTGAAATCAAGGCGTGAGCAGGGGACAAGTAAGGTATTAATATCAACTGAGCTATCCTCGTAAAAGCTTCTATCACATAATAACCAGATAAAAGGACCATGATTTTTATTTCACCTTGATAGTCAGCATCAATTACCCCGGGAATGATGTTTAAGCCCTTCAAAGCTGAACTAGAGCGTCCCATTAATAACCCAAAATATCCTGATTGTAAAGGTCCCCATACATTGGTAGGAACAAGAAAGGTTTCGTCAGCACGATCTATGACGACTGTCTCTGAAGCCATGAGATCCACTCCGGCACTTCCTGACGAGGCCGCCACTAAATCATTCACATAGAGTCGGCCTGCTGATTGAGAGCTCCCCAAATTTGATTTATCGGGGCACTGGGGAGCATGCCCCGTTTCGAGTTTCCCGACGCCAAGTCACGGTTGATTAGAGATATTGCCAGCAATATCCTCTGTAACTTGGCGGGAGAAACCGAAACTGAAATCGCGTTCAGCAGCCGCTGAAGTGTCTTAAAGTATAATTTCTGCTGAGTCACCAATTGTTGGCCCATCATTCTCACAGCAGACCGCCGAAAGGCGATTGAAATTCCCCCATATCGTTACTCACCAATAATGCCGCCGATCTTGGATCATGTCGGGGTCGCCATATGTCGGTGTCGCAATCCAATGTACACATCAGGATAGATGCGGAGAGGGCTGATGGCCACTCTGAGTTTATTATAACCGGCGTTTCAATATATACATAGCTTACAGCTGTTAAACATACACAGGTGTTCTGGATGAAATAATTAGCGAATACCAAGAATTCTTAGTGATTTCTCAAGGAGCCCTCCCTCGGCATCTGTTTTGATATTATCATGTTATTGCTGTGCTCGTATATTTTTATCTCGGAGCAGGCAAGGTCTCTTAGGCAATGGCCCCTCCTGCTCCCGATATCGATATATCGTTTCTCCATCTGTGCGCCCGGGTGGCCGATGCCTGTCTTAGGTAGCCTCCCCCTGGAGGTCTTACCCGTCATTGGCTAACTGGCCTTCTCACCTCCTGGTCACAGTTTGTTGGCAAGCTTTTTCCAGTGATTATTAACCCTTCCTGTGTCAGAGGTGGCTATACTTTAAACAGTAGATACTTATTTGGGTAATTAGAACTGCAATTCTGGAGACACAGATTTAGGCAGAAACCCAAAATGTGTTCTGAGGAAGACAGAGGAGGCAAGGGTTTATAATGGCAAAAAGAGAGAAATCACACAGGTTGTTGTGCAAAATTTGTGATTGGTGCTGGCCCGATCCATTGGGTGATTCTTCTGCTTTGTGTGGCACAGACAAAGATACTTGGTGGTATTCAGGACAGATAGGCTGGAATCCTAGGATTAAGAAGTCTTTATTCACATGTCTGGCAACTTGAAGTGGATGGCTGGAAGGCTGGAGGCAGCTGAGACAGTCAACAGATGCCCTTGCACACTGCCTCTTCAGCATGGTGGTCTCAGGGTAGTCAGACTTCCTAACATGGCAGTTCAGGGTCCCAGAAGCTTCAACAGAGCTTCTTTTTTTTTTTTTAAAGATTTTATTTATTTCCTTTTTCTCCCCAAATCCCCGCTGTACATAGTTGTATATTCTTAGTTGTGGGTCCTTCTAGTTGTGGTATGTGGGGTGCTGCCTCAGCATGGTCTGATGAGCAGTGCCATGTCCACGCCCAGCACCATGCCCAGGATTTGAACCAGCAAAGCCCTGGATCGCTGAGGCAGAGAGCACGAACTTAACCACTCAGCCACGGGGCCAGCCCAACAGAGCTTCTTATGATAATCTAGCCTCAAAAGCCTCAAGCTGTCACTTCTGAAACGTTCACTGGTTGAGCAAGTCACTAAGGCCTGGGTAGATTCAAGGGGAGGAGAACTAGACCCCACCTTTCAGTAGGAGGAGTAGCAAATAATGTCACTTTTATCTACCAAGGTCCTCATGAACAGTCTGTCAAATATCAAGACATAATGACAGAATGTTGGAAAACTGTAGTTAAATGGAGGAATCTGTCTGAGTTTATTTGGCCTGCCTGCAGGAGAGTGGCTACATCGGGCAGGTTCTTTTGGGTGAGAGTAAAGAGATCTATGCAGGCTATTTCAGATAGCAGAGTTTAGCAGAAGGATATCTGCACGTGGGGACACAGGCAGAACAGGAGCTCAGGAGGAGTTTCAGGACCTTGGTCCCTCAGAATTCTGGCCAGTTCTGGGAGTCTTGACATCCTGTCAAGTTATAATCAAGGCATAGTTGTCTCTGTGACTTGTTCATTAGTTACTCCACTCCTCATTCCTCTCTCCTCTGGATATCTTTTCCTGCCTATATCTTCCCCTTACCATGATCCCTTATTGCCCTGACTCCACCCTCTAGCTCTTCTCAACTTGCCCTTTTTTGCTTCCATCTCTGGCTGTTGAACTGTGCCATTCACTCAGCATTTCTCTGTTCAGATTTCCAAGAGAGAGCATCCAATTGACCCAACTCATCTTTTTGCACCAGGGCACATCATTGGTCATGCATCCACCAAAAGCTTGGCTGGGCTTGAGTCAGGTACCAACCCCTGATCCAGTCAGCTGGGGTTGGATGAGGGCAGGGCTATGCCCCACAGAATGTGGCTGCTTAAGGGCTGCTCCCCAGCAAGGGCTGTGGATGAAGTGTTTTTACTTGGGCATGACCTGGGGGTGGGCTTGGCAGCCACCCTGATTGACATGCCTAGTACAGAGATGTTGACAGAGAACCTGGAGAAAATATTTCCTTCCCTCTGCTTCCACCCATTGACTCCTCACTATCATTTGAGGAGGCTGACTATAGTGAAAGTCCTGATGGTAGTTTCTTTCTTTTTTGTAATTCAGGTGCCTGACTTAAGCTTTGATTGCCAAGGCATCCACCCCTATTAGGCATCCACTTCAAGGATGGCTATCTTGAATAGACACGTTGTCAGCCACATCACGAGATAAAGAGCCAAGCTGCCTCCCCTCACTGAGGCTCCTTGTTTTGGAGATCTTGGTTGATTTCAACAACTGACCCTTTGGGCCACTTGTTTTTTCTCTTCCCTTCACTTTAAATTCCCGCTCTTATGTTTTAAATTTGCCAGTAAAGAGTAAGCCCATGAAACCCTAGGCCCCACTGTTGACCCCAATAATAGGAGAACCCCAGCCCCACATGCATTCTCTCTCTCTTTCTCTCTCTCCCTGCGACCTCACTATTTGGCACCAGTGTGCTGTGTAATTTCCAGGTCCTGTTAGTGATAAATCTTTGGGTTTTTTTTCAGTTTCCTGATGGGTATTGCTGAAGGGCATCTTGCAATCGTAATAAGAACTACAAGGGCCAGTCTAACCACAACATTGGTCATTGATAGGCTAAGTCTGGCACAAAACACTGACCCCCATTGATACTGGCCCTGATAACAGTCTCCCTACGTTAGACCCAGCATATATAGGGTTAAAATCAAAAGCACTCATCCCCTTTCCCTGCTTATGCCTCAGCTTCCTGGCACCAGAATCCGCCATCCACCACGGAGGCAGACGACCAAGAATGTCCACCTGCGATTTCCTTATCTCACCACCCCCCTCTCTGCAAGCAGCCTCACAAGGCCAAACACAGGCTGGTGGGAAAATGCCAACCAGCAAGGCCACAGATCCCCCTCCCTACAAGCAGCTGCATTCCTTGCCATCTCGAAAATACCTTGCCCCCCATCTTTCAGGGAGATGAGACAAATCTGAGGACTCACTCTGGTCTCCTGGCTGACGTCACCTGAAATAAAAGCTCTTTCCTTGCCATAAGCCTGGTGTTTCAGTTTTTATTTGGCCCCTCTTGTGTGGCGAGTAAAGAACCTGTGTTTGTGGCTGGTCACACCATCACTGCTGGTGTGTAGGAGGGGCAATGAGGTTGAGAGTGAGGGAGGGTGAAAGAGAACCTGGTGAGGACAGCCTCATGGACACAGCCCATCAGCCTCTCTAAGACCACCTCGTTGTCCTCCTGGTGTCCGAGGCACTTCACCACTTTCTCCCCGACACCCTAAATCCTCCAGCTAGCCTGTCTTGTGCCAGACATCCTGGCTGAGCTCCATTCCTCTTCCTGGCCCCTATGTCTGGGCTCCTGAGCCACAGGAGAGCAAATAACAACTGTGCATTGTGGGGCCTCTGAAAATGTAAGGACCTCCTTTCCCCAGGGTGAACGGCCAGTTCCTCTCAGCTGTCTGGTGATTCTTTTATACATTTTCCAAACAGACAAATCCAGGTCATCCAGAATCCCAGTGAGCTTTGGCTAGTGTTGGGGGTCTGCCCTGGTGGGGAGGAAGTGGCCCTTGCCCCAGTGAAGGCTGAACTGGTCCCAGCAATGCCTGGAGGTCCCAGGCCTCTGGCCTACTTCTGCCTTTCCTGAGCATCTGTCCCCCTCCCCCATCCCTGTATGTCTCCTTTGCTTTCTTAGTCCCCTCCGGTGCTGCATGCTGGGTCCTAAAAGTCTGAGAATGCTGAACACCAGAGAGTGACTCTTTCCTCAGGGTCTCCGCAACCAGGGATTCTGGGCCTGGGGAGGCTGAAGACCTAGATGATCCAGGATCCCAGAGATACACTCTCTCTCTGACCCCTGCCCTTGCCAAAGTCATCAAATCCTCACCTAACTTTCCATCCCACCCATCTTGCTATTGGCAGACACGCGGCAATGTGCCTGACAACACTGAGGACAGGAAGAGAAGCTCTTTGGCAGCCTTTCCTTCCCACCAAATGCTTATGGACTCCACCTCCTGCCTGATGCCTCAGAGAAAGAGGCTTGCCTACTGCTCTCTAAAGCTACTTCCATTTCCTCATGGATTTGGTCCCATCAGTTTTTGCCTCTTTATTAATAGTGTAGAGTTTAAGACCTTGGGAAAATTATAATCCTGACTATCATTTAATAACTTGGTGGTCTTAGGCATGTCATACCATCTTTCTGAGCCTCAATGTTGTCATCTGTAAAATGAAGTTATAAGAGTGTCTGTCTGATTCATAAGGTTGTTAAGGGTATTGCATTAACTTTCACAAGTAGAGTGCTTAGTACAGTTTCTGGCACATAGGAAGCACCCAATAAAACATTGTTCCTTCCTCCCCTCAGCTCTGGTCTTGGGATGACCCATGATCAGCCAGTCCAATCACCTCAGTGTACATGGGCATTGCCCCGTGCTGGGGCACATGGGCCCAGGGAATCCACCAAGATGGAGACCTATTCTCCAAGAGTCAGGAAGGCCTCTATTCCTTGGCGGCAGTGTTGAGCATGAAGTTTGAAGTACTGGTCCTCCTCTTCCCCTTTCAGGGCCTCTTGAAGTTGGTCTGGAGGCTTTAGCTGCAGGCAATCAATGCCACTAGCAATCCCTCAGGCTTGTTTTAACTGCCCACCCTCACCCCTGCCCTGCGGAAGAGCCTGTGGAAGGAGCTCTGAGTGCCCATCCATCCTGGGATAAAGGCTAAGCCCTGGGGAAGGTGATCTCAGGGGTCATTGGGGGACCTGCCAACAACACACATGAGAGCCCAAGTGGCCCCAAATCAGACAGTATGTCGACAGCAGTAACAAGGAGGTTCTGAAGGAGGCACACGGCTTGGGGCTGAGCAGTGAGGACCAAGAGAGAGGCCTGAGGAGACAATGTGCTGGCTGGGCTGGCCAATGACAAAGAGAAGGAAGGTGAGGCAAGGTCGTAAACCAGGTGGTTGCGGATATTTATTAGCTTGAGGAGGCAGAGTAGACAGGAAAGACCTGTGTCGAACTTGCAGTCATGAGAACATTTTAATCAAATGGATCAACATTTTCTCATGTGAAAAATTGATGAAAGTTTCAAAGTACATGACAGATAAAAGATGGGGTGTGGTGATAACCTATGTACCTGATTGTGTAACCCATACATGAAATGCATGTTAATTTCTTCTGTAACAGGGTTTGAGTGAAACTTTTCCTGTGGAGACAGAATTAGAAGGAGGGCCCACAGCTGAAACTCTTAAGTACTAAGTACTCCACATTCTGAAGAGAGAAGCCAATAGATGGCTCAGCTACCCCCACCTGCACCCCCAATCCAAGGGCTTTCTGAGAGTTTCTGGAACTGGCCCTGCCATAATCTATACGCCTACTTCCCACTCCCCAGGCCACCCAGCAGAGGACGGCTGGGGAGGGAAAGAGCAGGAGTTGGGGGGTGCAACATCTGGGCTGAGGGCTACTCTTCTTCCAACAAACACCAAGCGGCGGCTCTCTGCAAGAATCATTTATGGAGACTGGGGGTGCCTTTGATGGCGAGAGAGGCATCTCACTGCTGGCTGGGTGGAAAGAACACAGAAAGAAGGAGTCACAGTGCAGGGGCCCGGGAAGAAGGAAGTGGTAGCCTCTGGCCCAGTCCCCTGTGGCCTGAGAGGATGAAGCAGAGGGCAATTCCCGTGGCTCCTCGTGAAGGAGGATGGAGGTCAGAGGGGAGGCTGAAGCTGGGTGCCCAGGCTCACCAGGTAGCCATGGGACACACAAGGGGCTGTGGTACCCAGAGAAGGGCATAGGTGTGCCTACCACTGTTGGGCTAAAGAAAGACATGGCTCCTGCTTTCTGAGGGGTTTTCAGTGATAAAGAAGGCTTGGGGGGAGCTGAACCCCAACCCCCAGGGGACCACATCCAGGATAGATCCAAATGATGTGGGGCCCTGAAGCTTTTCCAATTTTGAAGGCCCTTTTTAACAAAAAGAAAACAAAATTTGCTAAGGGGGCTTGACAGGGGTTTGTGCAGGGCTGTGAAGTTTCAACTTTATTAGCAAGCCCATATGGGCAGGCCCCGCCTCCCCCTCCCCCAGACAACATCAGCAGCAGCTGAGCCAAAGGGAGACCAAGGGAACTGCCCCAACAGACAGCCAGTTAGGCTTCTGCTATGTCTTCCCACTTGAAGAGTGTAGTGGAGGGGTCCCAGGATCAAATAATGCCCCATGTCCCTCCTCTCCTGAACAAGGAGCCAGACCGGAGGGAGGAGGCAGGGAGCAGTCACCACTCCCTAGGACACTGACAGGTGAGGCGAGGAGTGGAGCGGACATTTAGAGCAGATAGGAGATGGGAATTTTTAACTAGACTGGGCTGTTTTTTTGAGGAAGATTAGCCCTGAGCTAATTGCTGCCAATCCTCCTCTTTTTGCTGAGGAAGACTGGCCCTGAGCTAACATCCGTACCCATCTTCCTCTACTTTATACATGGGACACCTACCACAGCATGGCCTGCCAAGCGGTGCCATGTCTGCACCCGGGATCCGAACCCTCGAACCCTGGGCCTCCGAGAAGCGGAACGTGCGAACTTAACTGCTGCGCCTCCGGGCTGGCCCTAGACTGGGCTTTTGAAGGCACTGATTAGAGAAATGTAAAATGTGTTCCTGTTCAGATACCACCAAGTCAAAACTCTTCCATAATGTGATTACACAGACATTGATTTGGAGTTTAAATCGTGCTCTTGCAGAAAAGAATCAAGGGGGCATGAAGCAGGACTGCCTGTAAGGTAAGCATCTCCAGGGCACCATTGAGAGGCACCCTGAGGCCCAGAGTCTCAACTCTTGGGTTTGCTTCCTGACCCCAAAATCTGCTGGACGTGCAGTCTTTAGCAAGTCATTTCACCGCGGGGAGCCTCAGTTTTCATGTGTATAACAATGGGTTGTGTGAGGATTAGAGACCGTGTATGGGGACATGCTTTTTAAATGGCAGGGTCAATGTTCCCTGGGAGCAGGACAGGTAAATGCTTGGAAAGCAGGCCCTTCTCTAGATCCAGGGCCAAAGACCCAGACTCAGGGGTGGGTGGTGAGGTGGAATGTCCCTGGTGGAGGTGACAAAAATGGCTTTAGTTTGAATGGGCAAGTCTCCAGACTGTGACGAATAAGAGCTGAACTGCGTGAACCTGGCTTCTCAGATATCACAGCTGTCCATCTCCCCACTTCCTCTACTCCCCTTCCCGTCCCAGAAGGGAGTGCCATCTGCCCCAACCCAAATTTCCCTGTCAAAGCCTAGTCACATTACTCACAAAGATGTTGACATCCAGTCCTGGGCTAAGTTGAGAATTCATTGTACTTTCCTTTGCATCATCTCCCCTGGGGCAGAGCGATGGATTCCTCCACCTTCTAAACACTGGCTCAGCACAAAAGTCCTGGCAAGGCTACAAGGCTGTGAACATTTTCTCACCCCAGCCCTAACCTTTCCCTGGGTTAGCGTCCCTGTAAATGGGATTTTCACAAACAGTCACAGCACAGGGGAAGGGCCTGGGCTGACTCTCAGTGGAGTCAGGACTTGGGGACTGTTGTCTCTTGACCGTTCAACCTTCTCTCCCCTTCTCCCTCCTAAGCCAGGGTTTTCCACTTTTCTTTCCTATTAAATCAGTCTAACTCTCAACTGTATTCTATAATCCTTTTGAGAAATGTCGGTCAGGACAGTTTTGACTTCAAGGAACAGAAAGTACGATTTAATCTGTCTTAAGTAAAGAAAACAACTTGCCCAGCTCATGGTACTCAAACAGCTGGATCTGGCTTTAGGCCCTGTGAGGTGTGGAGGCTTAAACAGTGGCGGCAAGACTTCGTCTCTGCCCGTCTATTAGTTCTGCGCCTTGTCTTTGTGGTGGCAAGACCACTCAGCGTTCCATTCTCTCAGCAACCCCACAGAAAAGAGACAACTTCTTCACTAGGCTTCCAGCAACATTGCAGCACTAGCCTCTTTTGCCTGGCCCAGGTCACCTGCCTGCCCTTAAGGCAATCTCTGCGGCCACAGGGATGGAATGATTGGGCAGGACTGGATGGGGAGGTCTGGGGTCAGTTTCACCCAGTTCCACAGGGGCTGAGAATGGGGCAGGGATGGTTGCCCACCACTGAGCAGGATGGATGCTAGAAGGCAGAACAACTGATGTTCATTACAAGTTGTCATGTCAGGAACAGTGGGCCTGGGGCTGGGATAGCTGGGCTCAAAGAAAATCGATGACCAATGGGCTGGTTATCTATTGGTGGCTTTGGGATGGTCTGTCCTGTTCTAATGCCCCAGTGGCAGGCTCTTGAGGGGCTGGAGGTGGAGTGTGGGTTGTTGGTGAGTCCTGCCTGAGACCAATGGACCTCAACTTCTCCATTAGGGGACCCTGTTTCTGTAGTCCTGGACTCTGGCTTCCATGGGTCATGGGTCTTGGCCATAGACATGCTCTGCCTTTCTCTTCCTTCCTCTCTCCAGCCTACAATCAAGGGATGAGGCCACACCACCCATTTCCAGAACCTCAGAGACCCTGGTCTTTTCTAGAAGCCTGAAAGTTCTAAGGCTTTCCTGCTTGGTACCCTCAGAGCAGACCCCCTGAGCAGAGGACTTCCTGGAGGATTGTTGGCCCCAGCTCACTTCTCCCTGCTCCGGTCATCTCTAGGGTTCACCTCTCTTTGAAGCCCTCTCTGGCAATGCCAGGTTTGAACATTCCGGGGATGGGGGTGTTCAGACTACCCAGGCCAAAAGGATCACACACCATGAAATGGAAGAAACCAAGCCTTCATTTCAGCCCCCACCCTCTCAGGCCCCAACATGACAGCACATAGCCTAGTGTCCACTGTGCACAGTCCAGGAGATCCCAGCCCACAATGCAGCATCCCAGATTCTCCAAAGGGGGGTGCCTGGGGTCCCCTGCAGGGGGGGATGGGAACGGGGCCCAGACCCTGAGGAGCAGCACAGAGAAAAGGCGCCAGGTGAGCCCCGGTTCATGATGTAGAGTCCCAGCTATGGGACTGAAGCAGCAGTAGCTGCGTGAGGTCCCTGCTTTGGCCATCATGGGTTCCAGTTACAGAGCCATCCCAAAGGCAAGGACAGCCCCAAGTGTGGGCTCCTGGCACAGGCCAGCTGGCAGAGGTAGTGTAAACACATCTGAAGGTGGGAAGTGCCTGATGACCAAGCCAGGCGCTCTCCAGGAACAACAGGGGTGAGTGGGTAGAGAGGAACCGGTCAGAGGGGAGCAGGGCTCTAGGATACTGGCTGGGCCCAGGAAAAAGGTTCCACAGAAATGGAGGAACTGTAGAGAAAGGCAGGGAGAAACTGCTGGGCAGAGAGAAAGAGGCCACTGGGGACAGAGAGGAGACTAGAGGAGACTGAGAGAGAGGGAGAGACAGGGAGAGAAAGGGGAAGCTGAAGGGCAGAGAGGAGACGGAGGCTTAGTTTTTCCCCTTCTCTTCTCCTACCAGCTCTGTGAACTCTGGGGCAAGTTCTCCTAGCTGGGGAGGAGGACGGGACTCTCCTTTACCAGGCTCCTCCCCCCTTTGAAATTGGGGCCTGGGAACAAGACCGAGTTGAGGGTATGAAAGGACCTGCTCAGCCCTGTTCACACCATTTACCCCACCTATTCCCCAGACTGGGTTTGGGCCCCATCCATCTTGCTTCTCCACCCACTCTGGTGGGTGTCTTCCCTCAGCCTGCCCACACCCTCTCAGGTCCCAACATGACAGCAGGTGGACATCATCTTGCACTCAGGTTGACTCTTCCCTGAGATTGACCTGAATCACAGGCCATTAACTACCCCGGCGCCGCCCGCATGGGCAGAAAGGGAAGGAGAGGGAAGGCGTGGGGTGGGGAGGGAGAGAAGAGGCAGGGGAGTAAGAGCTACACCCACACAGTCAGCTCCAGCCCCAGCAATTCAGAGTCTGCCCTCAATCTCTGGGCCCTAACCACAGAGCAAATCTGAAGAGAGATATTTAAGAATCTATGTAATTTAAGAAATATTTTTATGTGTGTGCATCGGGGTTTAAAAAAAATCTTTAATTCATCATCTCCAAACTCAGTTAAAAACGTTTTTTAAATTGCACTAAATTACTCACGATAGCAGCACCACCTTAGGTAACCAGAACCTACAAATGCTGGATTTTCGATTTCTAATACGTTCTCTCTCTACCTTTAGGGAGGGGAAGATCACTAAACTGGTGGTTTTCATGAGTCAGGCAACACAACCTGCAGGAGCATCTGTCATCCTAACATCAGCTACTCCAGGAGGCCTGAGCTCAAATGCCTACAGGCACCAGAGAGGTACACAAAGGAAGTTCAGAAAATCTTGGTGTCTAGGACTCTGGGAGGTGGAGACAGCGAGAACTGAAGAGCGAGGCCCTGGAGAAAGGGGACAGTCACTCTTTAGTGCCAGTGGAAACTCAGCAGTTGCCCCTGTGCGGGGTTTTTGATTTCAAGAGAAGAGGGAAATTTGGTATACATTTTTAAGACGTGGTATCTCTTGATTTTTAAATGTTACCTCAAAACAAAAAACAAAACACCCCATAGGCCAAACAAAACAAGTCTTATGGCTGGTTTCTCATCTGGCTTTTATGAAATCTTAGAGATTCTAAGATTTTAGGGATCCTAGGATTATTTAGTTCCATGATTCAGAAACTTTAATGTGCATGTAAATACTTGAGGGAACTTGTTAAAATGCAGATTGTGATTCAGTAGGTCTGGGCCTGGATTCTGCATTTCCAACAAGCTCCCCGGTGATGTCACTGCTGCTGGTCCACCAACTACATCTTGTGTAGTGAGGATTTAGTTCATCCTTCTACCTAAGAATTCCCTCTGATTGTACATGCCTGGTCAATGATGTCTCCAGTTCTGCTTGCACACCTCCAGGGACTGGATGCTCACTACCTATGGTCGCAGCCTGAGTGGCTGCAGCTTCTGCTAACTTCGGCCAGGCTCTGCAGCAATGGTGAAGGACACCCAGAGTCAAACATGCCCAGGCCTGGGATCTGGAACATCAGAGTTCCACAGAAGAAACTTCAGTTGGGGACCTATCAGGAAGGGAGTGGACACTGTTGCCAAGAAGAGTCTCTGTCCAGTTGCTTCCTCAGCAGCGCTCAGTTACACAGGAGATACTACTAGTCCCGGGTGTTCTGGTTAATAAAGGTTTGGTGCAATCTGTTTACCTTCCTTTCCCCAAAGTCTTGAAACAACTTTTCTCTGCGCTTGGGCAAGCTATCTGGTTATGCCCACAGGAGAAGGAGCCAGGTTCTGACTTGTGAGGGATGGAGAAGGGAAGGAGGCTTGAGGCTAAACAGAAGCACCTGCCTCCTCAGGCCACAAGACAACCCACGCTCTCCTGGATCAGGTCTCTACCTCCTCTGGAGTTGGGGCATCCAATCCCAGATCCTCCTTCCAGGGTCCTTGAGAGGCCCTGGAGAGGGGACAATCCCCCATCCCAGCATCCCCCGATGGGCTCGGGATCACTGGGGCTGGAGGTCACATGCCCAGTGCTCCATATCCCAAGGCCAATCATCCTGAAGTCCAGCTGTCAGAGCTGGGGGGTGTGGGAACCACCTAGGCCACTCCTCATTTCGCCTTGGAGGGGAACCCAAGCCCAGAGAGTGCATGAGACTTTCCCACGATCACACAGCTGGTTTGCAACCAGCTCCTGTAAAGGCCCAGAATCCTTTGAGGCAGAGCTGGACAGAAGCCACTGGTATTAGCCAGACTTTCAGTCACCTGTAGCAGCAACTTTCAGGAAAAGGACCTTCTGGAATCATCCTGAGGAAAAGAGGAGTGTCTCAGAGGGAAATCATGGGGAGGGGTCATGGGATTCACCTAGGAAGGGGAGGGTCATGGATCCGAGTTTCTTGAAAGAGGGTAGCAGGCAGGGCTTCTGCTCTAACAGACCTCCAGGGGCAGCAGTTACCTTGTCCTTTAGTGAATGTTGCCCCCTAGGGTTCTGTCTCTTGTGCAGTGCACAGCCTGTGAGGCCTGGGGGGAGCCCTGGTTAATGCAGTGGGGGTCAGAGGAGAGGTCACAGAAGGTCATGATTACAGAGGTTCCCATGTCTGCATTCCTGGACCACTCCAGAAATACTAAACCAGAATCCCTGCGGCTGGCGCTGCCCTCCCAGGGGAGATCCCTGGGTTTAGGATCCAGCCTGGGCTCACTGAATCAGAGAGGAATAGGGACACTGGGCTGGGATGGGAAGTTTGCAGGCAGCACTAGGCCTCAGGCTGCGGAAGAGGCTCCTGTCTGCCAGGGAGCATCTCCCGGGCCGTGTATGCAGCCCCCCAGTCTGAGGGGATATTGGCAGCTGGGCGGGAGCTGAGAGGGCAGCACCTGTAGGGACCGGGCTTCACTTTCCGGAGAACTGGCCCGGCCTCGCCTTCTCCAGCTTTTGGCGCCGCTCCGGGGGAATCTCCTGCAGGCTGATGCCGTGGTTGCTGGCCCTGAGGGGAAGGAGGCGGCAGCCTCAGAAAGGGGGAATTGCGGCCGGGAGGGCAGGGCCCAGGTCATCTCTACTTTACGCCGGCGACGTCGAATACAGGGTGGGAGGCAGGGAGAAGGGGTCCACCCGGGCTGTGCCCCGTAACACGCCCTGCCCGCCCATGCCGGCTCCTCACCCCGGTTGCAGGTCAGGCGGTTTGGGGATAGGCTTGTTGAAGCCGCGTCTACCCACTAGCCAGTACGTGTCCTCGACGCCCTTGCCCTGGGGAGGCAGGGGGACGGAGGACTTAGCGGGACTGGGGTGAAGAAGGTGGATCTGCAGGTCGCAGCGAAACCTGGAGATTTGGCGTGCCCCTCGCCAGAGCTGTCGCCCAGCAGGGGGCGGGGCCCGGCCTCACCTTCAGCTCCGTGCGGCCTCGCACCTCCACCTGGAAGCCCTCATCCAGAGCGCGAAGAATCCGCACAGTGCTCATGTTCACGTGGATGCGGTAAGCTGGGACAACGGGGAACGCCGTGAGCTCGGGACTCCCCTCCCGCAGACCCCCTCCCAGGCCGTTACCCCATCGGGCTGCGCGACGTCGCCCTACCCCTCCCGCCTCGGTCACACTCACGCAGACCGGTGGACTCCATGCGCGAGGCAGTGTTCACCGTGTCCCCAAACAGGCAGTACCGCGGCATGGTGAGGCCCACCACGCCCGCCACGCACGGGCCTGCGGAGATGCGCGGGGTCGGCGGGCGGGGCTGGGCTGAAGCTGGCCGTGCCTGGCGTCTGGGCGGCACCTAGGGCCTTGGGGGACTTCAGCACCCCATACTCTCCACCAGCTCCCCAAAGAAACACTCTCAAGTGTACCCTCTTATATTACGATGGGGTGTCTGCTACGCAAAGGAGGCTTCAAGACAAGTCCCCTCTCCCACCCACCCCACGAGTTTGCCTCCTGTGTAGGAAATATGGAGCCGGCCCCAAAGAGGGAGATGGGGTGGTGCCCCGAAGGGCCGGGGCTTACCCGAGTGCAGGCCGATACGGATGCGCACGGGCACCTCGGGCATGTGGCGCATGCGAAAGGACCCCACAGCACTGAGGATGTCCAACGCCATATTTGCGATCTCTGCCGCGTGCCGCTGCCCATTGCGCTGGGGCAGCCCCGAGGCCACCATATAGGCGTCCCCAATTGTCTCCACCTGGGGGAAGGGTTGTGTAAATTCACTACTAAACACCTCTGTCGCCCAAAGTGATTGTCCCTTGTCAGGAGGCCTAAACTGGGGTTAATACAGAGATTCTGGGGAGCCCTCCAGCTGTGGAACTGAGCTGGGGACTGGCAGAAGAGATAAGGTATAAGAGGACTGGAAAAGGGGCTTGGGCTGGCGGCCTGGGGCAGGTGGCTGAGCAGAAAGGGCTGAGCTGGAGGCTGGTGAAGCTGAAGGAGGGCTTGCCTCCCACACACCCCACCTTGTAGACATCGTGGGAGCCAATGATGGCATCAAACAGCGTGTAGAGGTCATTGAGCAGGTCTACCACTTCGATGGGCTCACTCATGGCTGAGATGGTGGTGAAACCCACGATGTCACTAAAGTACAGTGTCACCTCCTCAAAGTACTCGGGCTCCACAGGTGTCCCCATCTTCAGGGCTTCAGCCACAGACCTAGGGATGGCGGGCCATGAGATCACCTGGAGTCTGGCTGGATTCCAGCTGCCCTCCTCACCCGCTTCCCCCTGGCACCCACGGAGGCAGCATCTGCGTCAGCAGGCGGTCTGTCTTCTGCTTTTCCAGCTCCAGTTCCTCTGTGCGCTCCCGGATCAGGTCCTCCAGGTTACTAGAGTACTGTTCCAGCATCCGCAGCATTGAGTCGATGATGTTCGTCTTCCGGCCCTTGTTGATGCTCTTGAACTGGGAGGAGGAGGAAGCTGGTGGGACTGCTGAGGACCTGGGCTGTCATGCCCCTCTCATGGGGTGTACTATGCCTGATCCTTTCCCCTCCATCCATCTTCTACTCATTAAGCCCTGCTGGGGTGCTGGGCACTGTGTTTGCAGACATTATCAGGAGGCATATGGGAAATGGGGGTTCCAAGAGGTTAGCTGTTTTCAGCTGGTAATTGATAGGACACTGGAACCAGTCCAGCTTTGGGCCCCCAGAGCAAGGGTCTTTCTGCCACAATAGGCTGAGCATATACTTGATTCTCAATAAATGTTGTTTGAATTGAACAGAATATTTCTCTTACCCAGAGCTCTGTCTCTTGCTCCAAAGGCCTTCACAGCTCCCATTCTAACTCCACCCCCACCAAACCCCCAGTGCTCAGGCTACCCCTTGGGAAGTAGACGGGAAGATCAGAGGTCCTGCCAGCCTGCCTTCCTGCAGCCTCCGCAGGTTGCTGACAAGTGGCCAGCGGAGCCTTTGCCCAATCCCAGCCCCTGACCAGGTCAAAGGTGCGGTCCATGGAAGGCCGAAGGTCCGGCTGCTCTGCCCAGCACTGTTTCATCAGCTGGATGCACTCCATGGGTGCCTGGTCCATGGACACCGAGGGCCGACACAGCGGTGGGGGGGTCTGCAACCTCTGCACCACTTCTGGAGGCATGAGGAGACCATCAGAGGGGGTGCTCCAGAGCAGAAGCCACCTCTGACTCTGGCCTGATTGTTGAAGCCCAAGATGAGGGGACCGGAAGGGGGCCCTTTGATCAGAGCTTCAATAAGTAGGGGAGTGTAGTGTGGAGGGGGGTTGCTGCGAGTAACAAGAGGATCCTGTACCGTGTGGGACGGGGGACAGTAAGACATGACAGGCAAAGAGATGAATATTTATTGAATATAAGAAAAGTGAGAGGGTGATCAAGTAGCTTGCCGAGTCCTATAGATGATAAGTATATATGGATTTGCACCAGATGCGACTGCTGTCTTTCCCCTCCCCACCTTACCCTGCTGCTTCCCTGGAGCCCCTAAGAACCAGAGATGAGCCTGCTCTGTCAGCTGGGGGGGGGCAGGTTTGGTCCAGGATCAGGACAGAGGAAACCTCTGAGGTCTGGGCACAGAAGCCCACCCCCTCCCATCCTGATGCTTGGCTCTCCACTGCCCTGCTGCTTCAGACCCCAGCTTTAAGGGAGGCCCACATAATTAAACTCATCATCCCGCGTTAGGGAAAAGAGGGAGGCTGGCTCTGGCATGGCTCTGCCTAACATCTGGGTGCCTTTCTGGTCCTAACGTTATGCGAGGGGCGTCCCTACCCTCGGGAGTCAGCTCCAGCATGGCGTAGGGGGTGCTGCGGCACACGACCTCCTGAATGATGATGCCCAGGCTGAAGACATCGCCGGCCAGCGTTCCCTGGCGCTCCAGGGCTGGGTCCCGAAGCAGCTCTGGGGCTGTCCATAGCTGGTCTGGGGATGGGAAAGGGGGCGTGCGCACTTCTGCCTTGGGGGAGCTGGGGACAGACCCCCACTCTCCCCAGAAAACCCAGGCTCGCACCCGCTCACCAAGCCCCCAGTCTGAGTCTGGCCCTGCATCCTGCAGCTATCACCAAGAGAAACTACCAGAAACCCAAAGCCTGTCTCCGAGAAAGCCAGGCCCTCACAAATAGGCCCTGCCCTTCAGACAAAGCGGCACCCAGGGAAGACTCCGTCCCTCGGGCACAAGCCCCGCCCTTAGGCAAAGCCCCACTTAGAGCCGACTCGAGAGCAAGGACGGGGCTCCGCCCCTCAGGCGCAATTCCTGCCCCCTAAGAAGACCCCGCTACCCACCCCGCCCTCCCCCCTCCCACACACACACAGAGGTCACAAGACCTTTTCCATAGCAGGAGTGGCGTCCTGTGGATGTGGGATGGCAAGAGTGTGAGGGCGGAGGGAGGGAGGGGCTCTTGAACTGATGGGGATCCCGGGGGTATGCTCGTCCGCGCGGGAGGCAACCGGGAAATCCTACCCTCCGCGCTGGGAGGCTCCGGTAACACCTTCTGCGCTTCCAGCAGTCGCCCGTGGCCGTGGTCGGTGACTTTAAGCACGAACCTCCCGTCCACCACGCAGTTCCGTGACTTCAGCCGCCCGTGAGCCACGCCTCGATGGTGCAAATACCTCATTCCCTGGCAGGGGTCGGGTAAGAGGCAGCCTGACCCCGCGCCGTTCCCTTGCCCTCTCCTCCCTCCCACCCCTCCCACCCCTCCTTCCACCCCACACACCTTGATGAGGTCCAGTAGGAGGGAGGACTTGAACATCCAGTCCAGCTTTATGTCTCTCTGGGCGAGGAGGTCGTGGAGGGAGCCCCGGGCACAGTGCTCTGAGACCACAGCCAGCATGCCTTCCCTGGGAGCCGCGGCGCCGCTGCTTCCCCCCGCCAGGAAAAGCCCCAGGTAGAGAGCCACGTTCTCGTGCCGGAGCTCCCGGAGCTGAGAGGGGCAAAGTTAACAGGCATGTTCTGTCCTGGGGGCCACGTGGGGAGGGCGCTGTTATTCAGGTCTGGTTTCAAGTATCCAAATTCGGAAGATGGGATAAAAAAGGTAAATGGAAATGACTTCTCTCTCTGGGAAAGACAACATGATCAAAGGCCACTGTTCTCATGCTGAGTATGGTTTAGCTGCATGTTAGGGATGAAGAGACAACCTTGCACTGGTAGTCAGGACCCAGGCAGGTTCTGATTTAGTAACCGTAAGACTTGGAACTGCCCAGGGTCTTCAGGGAAAACACGTTGTGAAGGAGAAGCACCACCCCTCTTCCCTTCTGATGTAACAGCCTTTGCGGGGAGAGCCAAGGAGAAGCTGCATTGCTTTCAAGAAACACCAGAAACGGCTTGTGTCAGTGTCTCAGCAGGCCCTCTGGCGGCTTCGCTTGGTTACAGCATTGAGTCAGACATGTCTGAGGCTCCCATCCTTCCCAGCTTCTGAAGGAGGGACTGAGCAGCCAAGCTGTGGTCCCAGAGGAGCCATCAACAAAGTCACACCCACTCCACAGGACTGAGCACCCTCACAATCCGGGCATGCTGGGAAAAAGGGAGCTAGCAGGTGACCGGCCGCCTTTTCTAGCTTTTCTTTTGTCCACATGCCCGGTAAGGGGCTCCTTTCCATTTTAAACACTTGCTGTTAAATGGTGATTTAGTCCATTGACCCATACAGGTAGTCTATTTAAGTCATTCTGCAGCTGTGGTCAAGAGCTCCTGTGGAGATGTCAGGGAAGGAAGGAGCCCTTCCTTCCTGTTGGGGGGAATAAGGCATTAAGGTTGGAAGGACCAAAGTAAGCCAGTTTATGGCCTCCTTGCCAACTTTCCACTTCACTCAGTATGTATCAACTAGGCCATTCTGTGCACAGAACTGGAAACCCACTTTTTATCTTCTATCATTCACTCAACAAACATTCATTGAGTCTCTCTAGTGTTCCAGACACTGTGCTGGGTGCCGGAAATACAATGGAGGGGGCAAGGGGAAGCCCTAACTCAGCTTACAGACAAGCGAGGAAGGCAGATAAGAAATAAGCACAGAGATGAACATACAATTACAAAAATTATGATAAGAACATCAAAGGATAGAACTAGCGTTATGAGCAAGCATAATGGGAAACCTACTTTAGAGAGGAGGGGACACTTTACTGAGACCTTCTTGTTCTCTCCCACATTGGAGCCTAGCTCTGTGCCCAGTTGCAAAGAGAAGGCAAGGAGGGAGGAGATGATGGCCACCCCACACCACACATCACAAGCCCAGCTCTCACCTTGGAGAAGGCTGTCTTGGTTGCTGGGCGGATAGCGATGTGCTGATCCCCTGGGAATTTCTTCAGCCAAACCCAGTCTCCCTGGAGCAGAGAGATGGGAGTAGGGAATTCAATTCCTTCGAACCCCATGATGCAAGGAGCCCAAGAGCCCCCACATTTTCATTGGCCCACTGCCCCAGGACACATCTTCCTATGAAAGAGAGCATCAAGAGCAAGGGCTTTGGTGTCTTCCAGTGCACTGCCAGCTGAGTGAGAGCCAGCCCTAGGTGAGAGAGATGCAGAAGGCCTGTATGGCTGTCCTCACCACCCCAGATGTGCTCACCAACGGTTCTATTAAGCAAGCTGTTACCACCACAAATGTCATTGAAATCACAACTCATCACCATCTGTTGCCATGCGAGAGCACTGTGCTAGGAGTCAGGAGTCTGGGTAGATCAGTCTTTATTATAGACTAACTGTGAAGTGTAGGCAGCTCCCCTCCGGGCTGTGGGTCTCGCTGTCCTCAGCTGTTGGCAAGGCCAGTTCATGGGCATGCCACCTGTGCGGTCAAACAGGGCCCCATGCTCACAAGAGCCTGAGCTTGGCTCAATGATCCACTGTTGTCATCTTGAAAGAACAAGGGGCTCTTCATTTTTATTTTGTCCGAGACCTTGAAATTATGTGGCTGCCCTTGTCATTTGATAAAGTATCTGGACTAGAAGGCAATTTAGGGGGTTTGGTACTGACTCCTAAAGAGCATTTGGAAATAAACGTGGAGGCATTTTTAATTGTCAAAAGAACTGAGGGCTGTGTTTAGTGCACAGAGGCAGAGACAAAAGACACTAAACATCCTTCAAGTCACAGGGTAGTCCCATACAATGAAGAACAACCTGCCCAAAATGACAACAGTGCCCCTCTGAGAAATGGCCGTGATGGCCTCTAGCGGACGTCCCAGGAGCCTCTGCATTCTCGCAGTGACCTAACATTCAGGAGCTCTAAACCTCCACTCCTGAGCTCACTCTCAGTGCTGCCTGACTCTGTTCTCACTGTCTCCACCCATCCCACCACATTCAGATTTGCTGACCCCATAGTTAGTGTCCTAATGCCCTTTTGTGACTTTCTTCTTCCCCTCTAAGGTTTGTTCCTGAGTCTGATCTGAGTTGGGTGGAAATGCTGGGTGGGGCCAAGACTTGGGCCTGGCTGGAGTTGGGGAGAGCCCCGTCTGGAAACTCCCCTTCCTGAACAATCCATGTTCTGGAAATGTCCTTTTTGTGACCATGAGACCACATCCCAGATGCCCCTCTGCCCCGGTGTTTCCAGGGAGGCCTGTGCCCTTCAGTAACCTGAAGGCTTGGATCATTGAGGGGGCAGGGCTAGGGATTCCCAACAGGGCCAGAGATGGCCTCAGTGGCCAACATGCTCCCTACTAGCTCAAGCCTTCGGCCTCTGAGCCACTGTGATTGGCCTTAGAGGAGCCCTCACCTGGATGACAGCTAAGGGAAAATCCTGGGGCTGGGTGGATTCCCAGATGCTCCCCTAAGGAATCCATCACCTCTCCCTAGATTCTGTTCTGGGCTCCCATCCCCATTTCCTGGAGCCTGCAGGATATGACATTACTGCTACCTCCCTAGAGAGGTTGCCTCCTCTGTGCCCCCAACCTGAGCGTCCCTTCTCTCCCTGCCCCTCCAGGAAGAGAGCTCAGCCTGGGTGGGGTCAGGCTCACCTCATAGAGGCCAATGTTGGAGCTATCCATGGGCTGGCTGGGGACGCTGCGAATGTCTGACACGCTGCGGGCAGCCAGACTCGATCGACTCCCCTGGATCACCTAGGAGGGTAGAGGTCAGTGCAAGGGCTCAAAATATACTGTGGGCTCAGAGTCCTGGGTTGAGGTCAGGCTGGGTTCTGGGGATTAAAGAGGGGAGGGGAAGGAATCTTAATTAGGGAAGGTGATAATGACATCACTTCCCAAGTGCACAGCACTTTACAGCTTATAAGACAAACATAGTCATTTTCTTGTTGGAGTTTCAACTGCCCCAGGAAAGCAGTCAGCACAGGGCTCTTATCCTCATTGTGCACACGAGGGTGCTGATCCCCAGAGCTCAGACCTAGGACAGAACCAGGACAGAGACCAGGCCTTCCCAGGTAGGGGCTGGAGTGAGGCTGGCCCAGGAAGGGGACCAGATATACAGGGGAGGATCTACAGGGGAGCTATACAGCTGAATCCTCATTCCCTGCCTCCCCCACCTTTCGAGAGCTGCCCCCCTGAGGGTGGAGGAAGGTGATGTCGTCCAGAGTCAGGATGATCTTGTTGGGGCCGGAGGCCATTTGGATGTGAAGGAGCCGGTGCCTGGTAGGGGAAGGAGGTCATCTCCCCAAAGGAGACCAAGTCCATGAGAAGAAGCCAGCAGGGGATGATTTTGGCTCAGGGGAGGGCTGCTATCCCCAAACCGGACATCCCCTGGGACTCTGCCAGCCCTCCAGGATCCATCCCCTTTTCCCCCTCCAAAAAATCCTGCCTTCTTCTACTCTTGAGTGAGCCCAGCCTGCTGTCTTTGCTGCACAGTTGCATTTCTGGCAGATAAAGAACCAAGCTCACCTCCTACCTACCTCACTCCCCTACTCACCTCACATAATGGGCCAGGAAGACCCCTGCCAGCCCCATCCCAACGGCCAGGAGGAAGCCGATAAAGACGAGGCGGGGCTCCACTCCTAGAGAGTCAGTGAGAGGAGGGACGCTGAGGACTGTAGCCGAGGGGAGGCGCCCTCTCTCGAGAGGCAAGCAATCTCGTCAAAGGGGGATGGGAGCCCGGAACAGGATCTAGGGAAAGGCCACGCGTTCAGCAAAGGGAGTGTCTGGGAATGCTGGAAAGGTTCCCAGAGAGCTTTTGGGGTTCCACAAGAGAGGAGTCCTGCACAAGCCAGAGATCTGAGGAGGACCTGGAAGGGCCTCTAAGAGGAGTTACAGGTCGAGAGTTCACTCTCAGCACTATGGGAGGGTCCACGGCGACTGTCCCAGTCGGGGCTGGGGTGCTCGCCCTCACCTCCGTTGCAGATGTCGTCTGGGTCAAACCAGCACCAGGGGTCCGGCCCAGGCCCCCGTCCCCCTCTAGGAAAATGCACCGGGGTCCCAGCCGACCAGAGGGAGCCTCGGGTGGGGTCCAGCATGTATGTGGCGAACAGCCGGTCCCCCGCCGCATCCGTGTCCAGCAGCACAAACTGGGGCTCCTCGGCTCCTCCCAGGGCCCCGCAGAAGCCGGGGACCTGAGCATCCCGGACGTGGTGGGCCACGGCTGCTCCGGACACCCAGCTGCCACCTGCAGCTGCCCGCGCCCGCGCCACGCCCCCCGCCAACAAGTAGACCGCGTCGTAGATGGTGCCGAAGAGTGGGGATACCTGGGGAAGGAGAGTAGGGGGCTCAGGGTTTGGGGTCACTACCCATAAACAGACCGGGACTCCCTGGCCCCGCCTATCCGTTCACTGAGCGCTTTGGGCCCTTCAAGCCCTTCAAGGCCGGCGTGTGTTCACTGTGCCCACCTCCTAGTTAGAGGTTCCCCAAGCCCCTCCCCCGTAGCTATCTCTTCCTGTCTCTCCATTGGCTGTCCCACTCCTTTTCCCCACTGACTTCTCTTCTTTTTAGGATCATTAAGCTTCTCTCGGCTTTGGCTAATTCTAACTCTCCATCACCTACAGCCCCTCTCTTCCCTTTCCTGCTGGTTTCTCTGCATATATTTTTTAAAAACTTTTTAAAAATTGAGCAATAATTGACATATAACATTATATTAGTTTCAGGTGTACAATATAATGACTTGATATTTGTATATATCGCAAAATGATCAATATGATCCTTACATATATTTTTACTACTCTCATTATCTACTATTCACCTAAAAGTCTCTTTCCCATCTTTTCGTTGGCTTCTATTTTCTATTTCCCCTTCTTTTCATTTCCCACCTGATCTAACGGAGCCTCTCTGTCATTCCCAGTTCCCATCTCTCACAGCGAAGCACTAGGGAGATATCAGTGTACAAGATGGAGTCCCTGTCCCGGGGCCTCTTTCGTCTAGTGGAGGAGATAGGCAGGGATGCTAAAGCAGTGCACTGAATGGGGGTGGGGAGCGGTAACTGGAGGAGCTTCAGAGACAGGAAACAGGACTCCAACCCAGGCTAGCAGAAGAGGAGAGGCTTCTGGAAGTGACCATCCCTCGGGGGATGAGTCAGAATTATCTGGGGGAGGGTAGGGACAGTACACCCAGCAACACAGATATAAAAGAGGAGGACATATTTAGGAAACCCAAAGTAGCTCACTCTGGCTGAAGTTCAAAGAAGAAGGAAGAGAGGAAGACAGGAGACCTGGTGAAGCCATGTGAAGAGACCTGCATCTATGCAGGGTGAGGAGGTGGCTTTGAACAGGGGTGTGACATTGTCAGATTTGTCAGATTTCTGAAGTTCTGATTGTTGATCTGATTGTTGGGTGGAGAAAGGCCTGGGGCAGCTGAGAGTTGAAGCAGAGACCACCTGAGAGATTTTGTTTGGAGATGTGGGCCAGAGGTGCTATGGCCTGAACTAGGGCAGTGACAAGGAGAATGGAGGAAGTGGATGGATGCTAATGACCTTTAGGAAGTAAAAGTGACAGGACTTGATGTCTGGATGTAGGGGCAAAAGGTTAGAGGAATCAAGGGTGACTCCCAGGGGTCTCACTTGGGCAGCTGAGTGGAAGGCTGTGCTACTTACTGAGAACTGAAAAGTTTCTTTCTCCACTTTCTCCATCTTCCCTCATCCCATCTCACCATGGTTCCTAACTCTTGTTCTTCTATTTTCCCATCCGTTCTCCCCATTGGCTACCCCAAATCCTCTTGAGGGAGACTAGGGGCACTTATGGGGAATATTTCAACCCCCCTTGGTTCACAGTCCTCTCTCATGTGCTCCCCTTTGAGAAGGGCCTTTGTGGTGGTTAGTTTACTGCCCACTGGCATCTAAATTCCCTTCTATCTTAGTGGTTCCTATCTTCCCTTTTGTGAATGAGGTGGAGCTAGATGGTCTGAACTGAGACTCTGGGTTCTCAGGGAATCCTGGGGACTAACTGGATGCTGGGAATAAGCTGTGGATCTAAATGATTACAGAAGCCCCTGGCTCCACCTAGGGACTTCTCACACCTAGGGACTTCTACTTCTCACAAGCTGGCAAGGCCCTCCAAAAGAGAAGACCCCTAGATGAAACCCCAGAGCAAACACCTCTGAACTGAATGAAGGTTGGGTCTGCATCCTCCCTCCTTCCTGCTCTCTTAGGAATACCAGCTGTGTACTACAGACTGTATGTTTTGGTGGTGCTGGAAGCAGGTGTACTTTTAAGTTGGCTGCAAAAGATGTTTCAGTGTAAAGTTCATTTGAGTTTACTCCTTGGTGTTGGGCTCGAGGGGTCTCATGCCTACTCTCTAGAAGCAATCCTAACACACTAAGATTCCCCAAGCAAGACCACAGCCTCTACATTACCCAGGAAACTCCGGAACAGCTAGAGCTAGTTATTCTGTCCCTGTTGGCATCCTCCTCCTCTCTCCCGTCTCTCCATTCTCCTCTCGTTCCATTGGCTCTATCCACTTCTCCTCTCATTGCCTCCTCCCTCCTCTCCCCTTTGGCTATCCCAGCTCTCCTCCTCTTTTCCCTCCTCCCTGGTCCCTCTACCTGCTGCAGATTGAGGTCAGAGGGCAGCTCCTGGTGCTCTTGGGCCCTGCGCAGGCTGTCCAGCACGCTGCCTCCCAGGGGACAGTGGCGCGTGAGGGTGAGCACCGCATCATGGGCCCTGCGAAGCTGGGAGTTGTTGGCAAGTACCGCCAAGGCCTCCGGGCCTGGGGACAAGGCGTAGTGGAGCGTGTCAAAGGGCAGGAAGACCAGGGAGCCATCAGCCAGGCCCAGCTCCTCTGCAGCCTCCAGTAGGCAGCGCTGCTCCTCGCCGCCCAGCAGCACGGAGTGCATCACCATGATCACTGCTGCGGACGCAGAGACTCGGCTCACCGCCCGGTCCCACTACCCTCGGCACCGCTGACCTCCCCGCACCCTACAGGGGAGCCTACCTCTGACTCTGGGCCCGTCCCGGACCCTCCTCAGGGCCTCCCGGGCCCCAGATAGGTCCGAGGGCTCCATGGAAGTCACTAGGGCAACGGGCAGCCCCCGGGCCCTGAGTGCGGTGGACAGTGCGCGTCCCGCCTCCACCCACAGGTCCTGGGGGGCGGTGACCAAGGCCACATGCGCCCAGCGGAACTCGCGAAGGAGGGCGTAGAGGGCGTCCGCCGCAGGTGTCACGGCCGGAGCCGTGGTGCCCGCCGCTCGCGTCCCAGGGCAGCCCCAGGGCACCAGCGTGACCCCCGCCTCTTGGGCTAGTAGCTCGGCCGGCCGGCAGGCTGCAGGGTTCACGGGACCCACGAGGCCGGAGACGCGGGCCAGCGCGGAGGACACCGCCCCCAGCGAGCCTGGCGTCCGGCACGGCTCGGGCAGCAGCGCCACCTCGAAGCGGGGCCCGCCTTCCAGGGCAGGGTCGTGGTTCAGGCGGGCGGCGGCCAGGCGGGCGGCCAGCTCCGGGCGGGCGCGGGCAAAGATGGGGTCGCAGGCCCAGGGCCCCAGCACCCCGACTCTGAATACGGCGGAGAGGACGGAGGGCGGCAGGAGAAGCAGCAGCAGCAGGAGCCGGAGCCGAGGCCAGGGCCGGGGCAGGGTCCGGAGAAGGCCGGGCGGAGACCGAGGCCACCGCGCGGGGGCGCAGAGCCGGGGGTCGGGAAGTCCACCGGCAAGGAGAGCGCAGGCGGTCATTGCCGGCTTCTGGGAGCATAAACAGAACAGGATGAGCGGAGGAGACCCCCTAGAACTCTCTCTGCAACCCCTAGTTTCTCAGAGCCCGTTAACCCGTGGTGTGTCTCCACTTCCACATCCCCCTCTCCAGGCTTGGACAACTATATGGAGTCAGGGGTATAGCCTGGAAGAACCCCCTGCTTTGCTATGCTTCCAGCTTCCCCCTTATCTGCCCTTCCCCCCGCATCAGAGCCGTCGGGGGTCAGTGAGGACACGCCCCACGCCCTTCCGTGGTCTCTCCCGGGCAAAAGGCACCTGGAATCCGCGAGGAGGGACCTTTGTCACTCACCGGAAAGTCCGGAGCTCGGGCCCAGGGCTGGGGTGAGGGGTCACAGGGCCGCTCCTGCTTCTGACGCCCTCCCACAGGTCTCCTTTGCCAGGGCCCAGGGCGAGGGGTGTGGGAACAGCAGGCCAGAGGGCTTAATCTCTCCAAGCTGATTAGGGTCTCTTAATCAGGCAGGGAGGGGCTGGTGGAGGATGGGGCTCCCTGGGGTGGGATCCATCCTGGCTTCCAGGCAGCCAGCCAGCCAGATTCTTTCCCCTCCATGCAGCACCCCCGCCCACACTCCCGGCCCCCAACTCCCAGCATAAAAGCAGCTGCAGGTCCCCCTTTCAGGCTGCTGCCACACTACCCTGCTCAGCCTAGAAAGCAAAAAGATGTGCCCATGGACGCTTCTGGGTGATCAGTCTTAGGGTAAGAGTTCTCTTGGTCCCATTCCCTCCAATCTTGTTTCTAGTTCTTTCAGCCAAGTCCAAACCCTATCCCTTGGCTGGCAAAGTCTACACCCCAGAGATGACACCCAAACCTGTCTGACACCTGCCTTTCTTTTCTCACCTGTCCACACTTGATTCTCTAACCTCCACTTTTCCATGCCCAGAAAACCATGCCTTTGGCCTTGGGAAAGGCAGAAGCCCAGGAAATAATGGAAAGAGCTCTGACCTTGGGCAGACCTGGGTTCAAATTTCTCCTTACTAGCTTCGTGACCTTGGGAAAGTTGCTTAATCTTTCTGAAGGTTGTTGTGAAAATTACCTGCGACGACGAATATAATGGCCTGGATGACAAAAATGAATAAGACAATTTTAAAGAAGAATATGATGGGATACTTATCCTACCACATATCAAAATTTATTGCAAAGCTATAATAATTAAGACAGTGTAGTATTGGTGCAGGGATAAACAGACCAATGGGGCAGAATAGAGAGCACTGAAACAAACCCAGCAAAAACGGAAATTGGACCTCTGAAGAAGTGGACATTTCTTATCAGCCGGGTAAGAATGAGCTATTCCACAAATGGAGCTGACTAGCTAATCATATGGGAGTGGGAGGGAGGACATAGCATGAGAACCCTCTCTCACGCTATACAAAACCAACTCCAGGTTAAAGACATACATACGAACAAAACAAAAACTTTTAAATGAATCCTTTTTCAAGCATCATGGCGAAGACTGGACCAGGCAAGAATCATCAGCGGATGCTAAAGCTAGGGAGAAGTTTTGATGAGGAGCAGGATATTTGCATGTCTTAAGGTGTCTCCCTACAGATTGCTTAGGAGTTGGAAAGGAGCAAAAAAATAAAAAGCAGTGATTATTCAGTGGAGAAATCGGGTGACATTTTGACCAGGTGATCAAAATAAACCAGTGAGGGGCAGATAGACATCTGTGCTTCCTGATGTGGTACCCTGAGAAAAACACAATACTACACGTATGTAATACTGCATAGATGCAATACCACACAATATTCTTCTATGTAGGCTTCCAGCCCAGAGTGCATTTCATCAATCTAATCTTGAGGAAACAGTAGGTTAACACAAAATAAGGAGCGTTCTACTAAAAAACGAGGAGGGGCTTATATTCTTCAAAAATGTCAATATCATAAAAGACAAATAAAGGTTGAAGAACTGTTCCAGATTAAAGGAAGCTAAAAAGTCGTAACAATTAAATGCAATACCTGTCCCTAGTTTGGAGCCTGTACCAAAGAGCTTTAAAAACTGCTACAAGCTTAAAGGACTGATATATAAATGCTATAAAGAAAATCAACATCAAATTTGTCAGCTGACAAAATATGAATATGAATATTTTCATATGGGATATGAATGGGAGATTTTTTTTTAAGATTTTATTTTTCCTTTTTCTCCCAAAGCCCCCGGGTACACAGTTATGTATTTTTAGTTGTGGGTCCTTCCAGCTGTGGCATGTGGGACGCTGCCTCAGCATGGCTTGATGAGTGGTGCCATGTCCGTGCCCAGGATCCGAACCAGCAAAACTCTGGGCCGCCGATGCAGAGCACGCGAACTTAACTACTCGGCCACGGGGCCGGCCCCTGAATGGGAGATTTCATAAAAGTGTTTTATCAATGTAACTTTTTAACAGTACTGTAGTTATGGTAGCGACTATCCCTATTTGTAGGAAATACACATTGAAGTATTTAGCTATAAAGCACCATAATGTATGTAACTTACCCTCAAACAGTTCAGAAAAGAAATATGTATATATTATATATCATATATATTACATATGGTATGTTATATATTGTACAAATCAAATGATAAACAAATAGGGTAAAATGTTAACACTTGGTGAATCTGGGTAAAGGTTATGTGAGTGTTCTTCGTACTATTTTTATTTTTGCAACATTTTGTAAGTTTGAAATTATTTCCAAATAAGATCTAGTAAAAAACTTTTGTATAAAAAAGAGAATGTCTTTATCAATTCAGGGTAGGGAAGGATTTCTTGAATAAAACGTACAAAGTATAAACCATAAAGGAAAAGACTGATAAATCTGAAAACATTAAAATTAAAATTTCTGGTCAGAAAAGCGTATCACAGATAGAACACATAAGTTACCAACAACAAGAAGATATTTGTAAAACAGTAACAAAGTATCAAAAATATATATGATACGAAAAAGATAACATAGTAGAAAAGTGGGCAGAGGATACGAAGAGGCAAGCCATAAGAAAAGCCTAAGGAAAAATGCTCAACCTCACCAATAATCAAGGAAATGCAAAATAAAACAATGAAATACCACTAAACAGCCATCAGATTGGCAAAAAATAAAAAGTGTAACAATACCAACTACTGATGTAGATATGAGGAAAAACACAAACCCTGTGTATCAGGGACGACAGTGTAAATTGGTGGGCTGTTTAGCAATTAACTTAGAGTTGAAGCAATTCCACTTGCAGGAACTACCCTAGAGAAACTAACATTTATTTGTGTATGGAGAGACTTTGTATAAGGAGTCATTTCTTCATTCAAAAAGCACTCATTGAATTTCTACGATGTGCTAGGTCCTGTTCTAAGCGGCTCTGGGGATACACCAGTGAATAAAGAGTAAAGATCTCATGGCAGTTGACACTTAATCACTATATTTAGGGATTTTCTGTACGTTTGAAATATTTTATAACTTAAATTTTTTAAAAATTTGAAAAACTTTTAAATAAAAAATGTTAATGTCTGACCTATCGTAGAGTCTCAAAATCTAGTAGGTGTCAATGTCCATTCATAGTCTTGCGCTTCTTACTTTCCATAGGCTTATTTTCCTCAGACCTCTCCTCTTCTGACACAGTGTCTACTTGGAATCACGGACTCTCCACCCAGCTCCTGATTTCACAGATGATGAGACTCAGGCCCAGAGACTGATTTGGCTTAGTCCGTAAACTCCTGATACTCTTCTAGGGCCCGTGCAATGACAGGTAAAGTAGATATGGATGAGGAGCAGAATTTTTCTGACTTTTTTTATTGTGGTAAAATGTGCATAACATAAAATTTATCATTTTAGCCATTTTTAAGTATACAACTCAATGGCATTAAATGTATTCACGTTGTTGTGCACCATCACCACTATCCATCTCTGAAACTTTTCCATCATACCAAACTGAAACCCCGTACCCAATAAATAAGAATTCCCCATTTCCCCCTCCCCCTAGTCCCTGATAACCACCATCTACATTCTGTCCAGGAACTTGACTACTCTAGGGGCCTAATATAAGTGGACTCATGCAGTATTTGTCCTTTTGGCTTATTTCAGTTGGCATAATATCCTCAAAGTTCATCCACGTTGTAGCATGTGTCAAAATTTCCTTCCTCTTTAAGGATAATATTCCATTATATGTATATATCACATTTTGTTTATCCATTCATATGTCCGTGGACACTTGGCTGACTTCCACCTTTTGGCTATTGTGAATAATGCTGCCACGAACATGGCGTATAAACATTTGTTCGAGTCTCTCCTTTCAATTCTTTTGGGTATATACCCAGCAGTGGAGTTGCTGGATCATATGATAATTCTGTGTTTAATGTTTGAGGAATTGCCACACTGTTTTCCACAGAGCCTGCACCATTTTGTACTGGAGGCGCAGAATATTTTAAATCTGTCCTGGTCCTCACACCAAGGTTACATAGCCAGACTCCAGCCACCACCCTGTGCCTTCCTTCCGGTGACCCAGATCAGAGCTTGTTTATGTTTCTTGTCTATTGCCTGCTAATTTGTCTTCAATCTGTGAGGTACTAGAGAGAAACAGCCCTCTTACATCAAGGGTGGGGCAGCTCTTAAAGCAGCAGTTCTGCTGGAGTTACCAGAGGGCAGAATTATATTTAAATCCAACTCCTATAAATAACCTCAGCCGCAGGTGGAGCTCCTCTGGAAGACCTTGCTTCCTCTCCTCCTTAAGAGGGAAAGGGAAAATGTCTTTCTTCTGGGATTTTTTTAGTCCCTCCTCCACCTAAAGTCATGAAATTTGGAGTTGACAGAAGGAATGAGAAGTTTCTGTTTGTGGAATCGCTGCAGCAGTAGACAAAGAAAAAAAATGATTCCTTCAGTTTAAATGAGGCAGAGGATTTTTGAAACCAATCTGGCCTGAATCTCAGAATAGCAAGCAAGTTCTGGGGGCGTCTGATTCTTAAAAAATAATTTAAGTTGAGTTAGAAGAGAACACTGAATCTAAAACATAGAAGGCGAAAGCCAGGATTCCATTAAACTGCAGTTTGTAACAGTTAAAGAATATTAACTAGGTATTGGCATCTATTTCTGGGCTTTTTCTTCTCTTCCTTCCGTTGGTCAGTCTATCTAATATGAACCAGCGCCATACTGTTTTCATTACTGAAGTATTATACTATTTTAAAATAGATTTAAAATCCCATCTCATTTCTCTTCTTTTCTAGAGTATTCCTGGCTATTCTTAGGCATTAATTTTTTATATGGGCTTTCTAATCAATTTGTCTAGGAGGAGAGAACATAGAAATATGTCATTTTTCCCTATTAAATTAGAAAATACATTTAAAATCACCACTTTTGTTCTTTCTGATTGCAGAAACAATGGTCATTTTTTTTTCTTTTGGAGGAAGATTCATCCTGAGCTAACATCTGCTGCCAATCCTCCTCTTTTTGCTGAGGAAGACTGGCCCTGAGCTAACATCCATGCCCATCTTCCTCAACTTTATATGTGGAACCCCTACCACAGCATGGCGTGCCAAGCTGTGCCATGTCTGCACCCGGGAT
The DNA here is from genome assembly GCF_041296265.1 of Equus caballus. Taxonomy (NCBI): domain Eukaryota; kingdom Metazoa; phylum Chordata; class Mammalia; order Perissodactyla; family Equidae; genus Equus; species Equus caballus. The sequence continues at coordinate 51,111,583 of NC_091694.1, read as the reverse complement.
CCGAACCAGTGAAACCTGGGCTGCCTAGAAGGGGAATGTGCGCACTTAACCGCTGTGCCACCGGGCAGCCCAGTGCTCATTTCTTAAACAAATTAAAGCATAAAAGCCCAGCAGTGATAACCAGTGTAAATGGCTTTTTAAAATGCATATATGAGAAAATAAATCATTTTTTGTACTGCTTTGCAGTTTGCTTCCATCCTTAAAAATATTTTATTTTATAAAAAGGTAATAAGTTTAGGGGCTGACCCCGTGGCCGAGTGGTTAAGTTCGTGCTCTCCACTGCAGGCGGCCCAGTGTTTCGTCGGTTCAAATCCTGGGCGCGGACATGGCACTGCTCGTCAAACCACGGTGAGGCAGCGTCCCACATGCCACAACTAGAAGGACCCGCAACGAAGAATATACAACTATGTACTGGGGGGCTTTGGGGAGAAAAAAGGAAAAAAATAAAATCTTAAAAAAAAAAGGTAATAAGTTTACATGGTTGAAAAATAACATAAGTAAAAAAAGATTACAGTGAAAAGTCTCCCTCGCACCTGTGTCCCCTGCCATCTCAGTTCCCCCAAAAAAGCAACCCCTGTTAGACTGTCATCTACCCTGTGGGGAGCCTTCTGCTTACAAGAGCAAATAAAAACATATTTTTTTGCAGCTCTCTTTTTTTACGTAAGAAGTAACACTGTATCTTGCTATTTTATTTTAACTTGGAAGTCTTTCCATTTCTTGTTTCATAGAGAACAGATTAAAGCTGTATAGTATTCCATTGAATGGAGGCACCCTAACCTGGTTAATCGGTTAATCTTCTGCTGTTACTAGTACCTCTCCAATAAATAACCTTGTACAGATCTCATTTTGCGTGTGTGCAGGCACACCTGTAGGGTGAATTGCCAAGTCAAAGGGCATGTGCGCTGTAAATTGGACAGGTGTTGCCAAATTGTCCCCGATAGGGATTAGACCAATTTATACACCCGCTAGCAATAACTAGAGTGTCTCTTTGCCCATAGCCTGGATACAGAGTGTGTTTTTAAATTTTCCAATCTGATATTTGAAAAAAAAAATGGCATAAAAAAATCTCAGTGCAGTTTAAATTTGTATTTCTCTTCTAAGTGAGGCTGAATATATTTTCACATTTATAAGCCATTTGTATATCATCTGTGAATTGATAGTTTATATCCTTTGCTCACTTTTCTATTGGATTATTGGTCTTTTTCTTATAATTTTTTAGAGCTATTTAAATGTTAAGAGAGGGACTGGCTCTGTGGCCCAGGGGTCAAGTTTGCGAGCTCTGCTTCAGCGGCCCAGGGTTTCACTTTCACCGGTTGGGATCCTGGGCGCGGACATGGCACGGCTCATCAGGCCACGCTGAGGCGGCATCCCTCATAGCACAACCAGGGGCGCACAAAACTAGAATATACAACTATGCCCTGGGGGGCTTTGGGGAGAAGAAGGAAAAAAAAGATTGGCAACAGATGTTAGCGAAGGTGCCAATCTTTAAAAAATAAATAAATAAATAAATAAATGTTGAGAGAATTATACGTTTGTGATATGATTTGCAAAAAAAATATTTTTCCCAGTTTATATATTTATCAGTTGCTTATAATGTGAGTGTGTTTTTACCAAGCATATTTTTAAATGTGTCTTTAAAAAATTTTTAAGTGCTTTTCCAACTTTAAGTCATTATTAGAAAGACCTTTGCCACGCCAAGGTTTTAAACAAATTCTCCAATGTTTTCTTCAGGGACTTATAGTTTCACTATTGATATTTAAATCTTTGACCAATTTGGAATTTATCCTGATGCAAAGCATTGGTTATGGATCCGACTTTCTTTTCTTCTGGCTGGCTCCCACTGTCCTATTACTATTCATCCAATAATTCATCTCTCCCCATATTCTGCATAAAGGACATTCCTGAATGTGTCTGCATCTACCTCTGAGCTTTCTCTTCTCTTCCATTGGTCAGTCTAATACGAACCAGTCCCATACTGTTTTCGTTACTGAAATATTATCATATTTTTAAATACTAAGAGAGCTACTCCCATCCCCTGTCTCATTGCTCTTCTTTTCCAGAATTCTCCTAGCTATTCTTATGCAGTAATTTTTCATATGGCATTTATAAACAATTTGTCTAGGTTTAAAAAAAAAAGTATTAGTACTTTCATTGTTATTGTGCTAAATTTATAAATTCATTTATGGAAAATTCATATTTTATGATGTTGAATCTCTCTACGCAAGAATATGGCACATATGTTGATTTGTTCCAGTGTATTTTTATGTCCGTCTGTAGTATTTTAAGGTTTTCTTTAAATAGCTTTGATCTCTTTCTCGTCCAGTTTATCAGAAGGTATTCTGTCTTTTAATTGCTCTTGCAGGGGCTTCTATTTTATCTTCTAACTGGTTTTTGCTTGTTATTTTCTGTTTTTCTCTTTACAGCATACCTTGGGCATTTTCCCATGTTCTTAGATATACATTTACCTCATTTCCCCATGTTCTTGGGTATAAATCTACCTCATTTCCTTAAATAATGTTCCTCTGTTTGAATGTATATAAAGGTAAGGATCTTGAGATGGGGAGATTATCCTGGATTATCTGGGTGGGCCCTAAATGCCATCGTAAATGTCCTTATTAAAGGGAGGCCGAGGGAGATTTGAGAAGGAAGAAGGCAATGTGAGGACTGGAGAAAGATGCTACGCTGCTGACTCTGAAGACGGAGGAAGGAGCCGTGAGCCAAGGAACACAAGGAATTCAGTTCCAGAAGCTGGGAAAGGCCAGGAAATGGATTCTCCAGAGGCTCCAGGAAGAGTGTGGCTCTGCCAACACCTTGATTTGGCCCAGTGAAACTGCTTTTGGACTTCTGACTTCCAGAACTGTAAGAGAATAAGTGTGTGTTACTTTAAGCCACCAATTCCTTGGTGATTTGCTATAGTAGCTATAGGAAACTAATATATAGGCCTTTCTCTACTTGTGTATATGCTGTGTGGCATACCTGAAAATGTAGGCTCAGGTCTACTGTGGCACAGTTGGACCTACGGGCTATAAGGAAGGTTCTCTTCCCAAACAGCATAAGTATATTATCAAATATATTTGATAGCAAGTCCCCAATAATACATTGCATTTTAGACTCAATCTCCAATAACGAATTTCTAGAATTTTGTGTATTTTGTTCCTTTTTTCAACAAGCGAATGCACAGTCCACCAGTTCCCCCAAGCTTAAATCCAGTGAACTGCCTCTTATGGGTAAAGATTTTCATCTTTGCCTCAACTGTATGACATTTATGAAAGTTATGCTCTCAGTGTTCCCATTTCCCATAAGATAAATATTCAAAAACTGGTAAAAATGAGGATGTAGCCAAAATGGAAAATAAGATTGAATGGTAGGGCCACCTTGTGATCCCTTCAAATATTTATGAACTGGTATTTAAAAATCTAAATTCAGGGGGCCAGCCCTGTGGCCAAGTGGTTAAGTTCGCGTACTCCGCTTCAGCGGCCCAGGGTTTCACCAGTTTGAATCCTGGGCATGGACATGGCACCACTCATCAGGTCACACTGAGGTGGCATCCCGCATGCCACAACTGGAAGGACCCACAACTAAAAATACACAACTATGTACTGGGAGGCTTTGGGAGAAAAAGGAAAAATAAAATCTTTAAAAAAAAAAATTCTAAATTCAGTATGGAATACAGCTATGAGGCCTGAAAGTTGAATGTACTTAAAGCTAAGGAACCTGAAGGAGTTTACCACCCATTGGGAATGACATCTAAATAGTGGAACCAACTCATTTAGTGGCAGCCACGGAGGAAAAGGCTAGACACAAGCTAGTGTTGGCAGATTCTGGGTCTTTTTCATTCACTCAGGTTTTCCATAGCTTAACACAGTTCCTGGCATGTAGAAGGTGTTCAGGAAGGGCTGGCAGAATGTTACGATGCCAGACTCCCACCCTACAGAACTGGCGTGATCTCGTTTCTAATTCAGGTCAGGCACCCTGAGAGCTGTAGAAAATGGGTGAACCGTACCTATGGAGCCTCATCTGCATGTGGACCTGGTTTGGATGATGAAATCTTAAGAGTCTGAGTTGATGACACAGTGGAATGAGATTTGAGGGACTTGTGGGAGGGAGGGAGTGTATTTTCAGGTGGGAGGAATGTGAATTGCTGTGGCATTTTCTAAAGCTGGCCACGACAATATCCCACATGTCACACATTTGACACTCCTCCCATTGAGAAGTAACATCTATGTCCCTCCCTTTGAATCTAGGTGGGCTTGTAATTATGGCAGAAGTGATGCCATGTGCCTTCTCAGGCTAGATCATAAAAGCCACCACACCAGCAGTCTGATTGCCGTGAGGTCGCCATGCCATGAGGAAGCTCAAATTAGCCAGCGCATGAGGAGAGACCACAGAGAGAGACCTGAGTCTACATTAACAGAGAGGGAGGGGAGGACTTTGTGTTTTTCCTTTTTAGATCAAAATTATTGAGGTACAATTCAGAAACGAGAAATGTATACTAAATGTAAAGTTTGATGGGGTTATGACAAATATATACAGCCCTGTAACCACTACGCCAATCAAGATAAATTCTCTTGTGGCCATTTGCAGTCAGCCTTCTCCCACCCCCAGCCCTGGGCAAACACTCGTTTCTCTCCCCATAGGTTAGTTTGGTTTGGCTTACTTTAAAAAAACAAATTGTGGGGCCAGCCCCGTGGCGCAGCGGTTAAGTGTGCACGTTCCACTTCTGTCGGCCCAGGGTTGCTGGTTCGGATCCCAGGTGTGGACATGGCACTGCTTGGCAGACCATGCTGTGGCAGGCGTCCCACATGAAAAGTAGAGGAAGATGGGCACGGATGTTAGCTCAGGGCCAGCCTTCCTCTGCAAAAAGAGGAGGATTGGCAGCAGTTAGCTCAGGGCTGATCTTCCTCAAAAAAAAAATTGAGATGTAACTGACATATAACACTGTATTAGTTTTAGCTGTACAACATAATGATTTGATATATGTATATAGTGAAATGATTACCACAATAAGGTTTTTTTTTTTTTTTTGAGGAAGATTAGCCCTGAGCTAACTACTGCCAATCCTCCTCTTTTTTCTGAGGAAGACTGGCCCTGAGCTAACATCCGTGCCCATCTTCCTCTACTTTATATGTGGGACGCCTACCACAGCATGGCTTTTTGTCAAGCAGTGCCATGTCCATACCCGGGATCCGAACCAGCAAACCCCGGGCCGCCGAGAAGCACAACGTGCGAACTTAACTGCTGCCACCGGGCCAGCCCCAACTACAATAAGTTTAGTCAACATCCATCACCTCACATAGCTGCAAATTTTTTTTTCTTATGATGAGAACTTTTAAGAGCTATTCTCTTAGCAACTTTCAAATATACAATACAGCATTGTTAACTCTGGTCATCATGCTGGACATTACGTCCTGGATTTATTTATCTTATAACTGGAAGTTCGTACCTTTTGACCACCTTCACCTCTTTCACCCACCCCCCACCCCCTACCCCCCGACTCTGGCAACCATCAATCTGTTCTCTGTTCTGTAAATTTGAGTTTTTTTAGATTCCACATATAAGTGAGATCATACAGTATTTATCTTTCTCTGTCTGACATATTTCACTTAGCATAATGCCCTCAAGGTCCATTCATGTCGTCGCAAATGGCAGGATTTTCTTCTTTTTTATTGCTGAATAATATTCTATTGTGTACATATATCACATTTTCTTCATCCATTCATCCATCGATGGACACTTAGGTTATTTCCATGTCCGGCTATTGTAAATAACGCTGAAGTGAACATGGGGTGCAGATATCATTTTCAGATAGTGATTTTATTTCCTTCAGATAAATGCCCAGAAGTGGAATGGCTAGATCATATGGTAGTTCTATTTTTAATTTCTTGAGGAACCTCCATACCGTTTTCCATAGTGGCTGCACTAATTTACATTTCCCCCCAACAGTGTGTGAGTGCTCCTTTTTCTCGGTATCCTCATCGACACTTGTTATCTCTTGTCTTTTTGATAATCGCCATCCTAACAGGGGTGGGGTGAGACCTCACCGTGGTTTTTGGCTTGACTTGCTTTTGAAACTTCTCTTCTTCCTCTCCACTCACCTTACCCCCAGTCGGAAAGGTGAAAAGAATATAGATTCTAGAATTTTAGTTCCAGATTTCAACAAATTTTGTTTTATTTTTTAATATTATGAATTTTCTATTTTTATGATTCTTTCTAATTAGTTGCATTAAGTTTCTCACATATTTAGGAACAGCAATTAAGACTTAACCACATGTTTTGCTGGTTTCCTTTCTCACCATTGTTTCTTGTTTATCGTGTTTTACCATTTGTTGTGCGCTTAATTCTACTTCATGTTTATGTGGCAGGGCTGTAAATTTACACACACGCTCAGATGTGCATATGATAGAGATGCTTTATGTCTGCGACTGATCTTTTCTTCCCTCCTTTCTCATCCTGGCAGCAGGAGAAAATACATTAACTTGATGGTTAATGGAATCTCTGTCTCCTCCAGATTAGTTGCTCTCTTTGGAGGAAATATACAGTCATTTCCAGGTCTCAACAGGGCTGACCTTCCCTTCTCGTTCCTTTCCCACAGTGACAATCTGGGCGTGGTTGGAGAGGGGTGGCTGTCCCTGTACTGTCCTCGGCTGGCTCCTGACCTAGGGTGGCTGGTCTTTTCTGGTCTCTGGATTGGTGTTTGCTGGGAGCAACAGGTCCTACCTGGCCTTGGGCATGTCATGACATCCACTGCTGCCTGCTGACTCTCCATGCCCATGGCCATCAGTGACTCCTCTCTTCAACCCCCTCTCAGCAGACTGGCGTCCCCTCACTGTGTCCAGCTGGGAGCCCTGGATCCCCTGCATCGCATTGTATCATGAGGCTCTCCTCTCTCCCTTCCTCTCTCTGCCTCTTCTGGGCTCTTGTCCAAATTCCTGCTCGATGCAGCTACCTAAGGGGCTTCTCCTGGTTTGAAGCATCCCCCATTCTATGTCCACAAGCTCCCCCATGCCCATCTGGATGATTCCACCGTGCCAGAGCTCCCCAACTCCAAGCCAAGAAGGCGAAACAAGAACAGTGTGCTTGACTCCTTCGACACACCTCTTTCTTTTCCCCCTTTCCGTATCCTCCAGGGCCTGAAGAGTCAGGATTTACTTCCTTAAGAGGAAAAGTTAAGCTCTCTCTCTTATTTGGGGTTACCCGTATGCCTCCCATTTCTCCTCTTAGGGACCCTAAACCTTGCCACTCAGTCTCGAGGTGAGGTGCAAGTGATGTTTTCTTTACACTGTGGAATAAACTCTATGCTTTTGCATTGATAGGCCTGATTTTTTATATTAAAACTATACACATTTGGAAGTAAGACTTACTAAGGATGGAAATCATTATAAATCCAAAGAGAATCCCGAAATTTTTTTTAAGACCGTTCCTTGGCTGACCTTTTAAATCACAATGTTTTAAAGCGATGTCCATTCCATTGTTCTCTGCTTCTATGCTTTCATTGAGTTTTTCATTTTGGCCATTATATTCTGAATTTCTAAGAACTCTCTCTTTTTCTCTGTTCCTCTTCCCGTAACAGATTGGTTTGGGGCAGGTATTTTTTATTGTAGTGAAATATACATAACACAACATTTACTATTTTAACCCTTTAAGGGTACCGTTCAGTGGCGTGAAGTACATTCACAATTTTGTGTAACCGTCACGGCTATTGATACCCGAAACTTTTTCTATCATCCGCAATAAAAACTCTGTGCTCATTAAACACGAACTTCCCCTTCTCCCTTCCCTCTACTGAACCTCCATTCTACCTTCTGTCTCTATAAACTTGCCTATTTCTAGGTACCTCATATAGGTAGAATCATACAATATTTGTCCTTCTCTGTCTGGCTTATTTCAGTTAGCATAATGTTTTCAGGGCCCATCCATGTGACAGCATATATCAAAATTTGTTTCCTTCCTATGGCTGAATAATATCCCATTATACGTACATACCACGTTTTGTATACCAAGTTGTTTTTTATGAATGCTATATTCTGTCATAAATATTATTGAGGATGCTAATTTGAGTATTTTAAGTACATTTGTATTTCTTCCATTCCACAGAGGGGGCCATTCTTTTCCACATTGCCTTTCTTGATCCATCTTTTTCAGGATCCTGTTGGTCCTGACTTGTGAGGTGATTCTCCATTATCTGTTCACACTCAGGCGTGGTGGTGGAGGCCCCCCGGGTATTTGCACAGATCATCTTTTGCTACTTCCAGGGGCCCACTCCCCTCCCCAGTACCACCTCAGCACAGAGGAGGGCTGGCACCTGGACTGTCAGCCCTCTGGATGCTATGTGAGTGGAGACAAGGCAATAGGCACATTTTCTTGCAGGCACTGGACCAGCTACCATGCCCCAAGAACAAGGCGAGGGGCTACTGAGGCTGGAGCAACACACACTCAAGGGCACCTGGGGCTACTCTGCCCACGGCTCTGTGGAGCCAAGTTGGGGCAGGGCCACTCTCTCCGTAGCCTCCCCTCCTCTGGCCTCAGCAGTGGACCTCAGAGGTGTCTGCATGCAGATGAGGCCCAGCAACTGGCCAGCAGCTGGACTAGGGTAGGGCTGGAATTTGCCAAGGGGCTGTACCCGTTGCCTCTCTGGCTTCTCCACGCACTTCTGCACCGGCTTCAGCAAGTCCTCCTGGGCTTCCAGAGGGAAGAAGGATGGTGCAACGGGCCACAGGGCACAGCACAGCTCAAAAACCCTCCTGCCTGGGCAGGTAGGCCCCACTCTGAGGCCCTGTGCTCAGAGCTGGGGGTTTGCTGTGCTCGGTGGGGAGATGTTTCCTCTTTCTTCCGGAGAGCCCTCCTTTGTGGGGAGCACTCAGGACCACTTGACCTCTCTCTCAACAGAAACAGCACATTTCCTCAAATCACTCAAGCACTCAGTTCTGCCGATGGCACTCTCTCCAGGTTTTTGGTTTGCTGGAACAGATTTTTTTTTCTTGTATTTCTCTTTGATCATTTCCATAAGATGTGGAGAGAAAAGAGAGGGGAGTGTGTGGGACAGTCCTTGAAACCAGAAGCCAACGAAGTTATATTTGACTGGGTATTAAAATGTTACCACGTTATAGTTTTCTGTTTCCCCTCTCCTGCCTTCCTTCTTATTCTTCTCTTTTTGATAGTTACAAAAATTTGTTCCTAATGGTCTAGCACATCCTAAATTCACTGCATGATTTGGGGACATATTTCATTTGGCATTATAGCTCTAAGCTACAAAGTATTATGGGGAAGGGCTGTGATCAGGGTTATAAATAGTGGCAATTATATATTTTTTGAACTAAGAAAGATGTTCTAAACTAACCTAGATATATACAGACTATTGGAACGCATGATGGCTTGAAATTAAGACCTATTATCAAGACTCTGAAAAACAATATTTTCCACCAGGGGGCGCTGCAGGCTATGTCTGAAGTTTTGTGGGGTTTTTTTTTTTTTTTTTTTTTTTTTGAGAAATGTTTCTTTGTGTCTTTCTTGAGCCACTTTTAAATATGATTCTCCTGATAGATTCACTGAAGGCCACTCCAAACAGGCTAAGACAGAAAGGCTTAATGGGTTCCTGTAACTAAAACTTGAGGGATAGGCTTACTTCAGGTACAGCTGCATTCAGGCGTTTCAGTTAGGCTTTGCTCTCCTCTGTGACTAGCTTTATTGCCCAAAAGGCCCTCTCACAGGGCAAGGTAACCTCAGCAGTTCAAGTCTCCCATTCTCCCAGGCTTAAATCTGACAAGTAAAGACCCCTCTTACCCAAAGACTACAACCAAAGTCCAAGAATTGGGTCTCCTGACTTTGGTGGAGTGTCCAGTCCACCTGGTGGAGTCTATCTCAGTCACCTGGCAGCTCGATGGATTAGCAAGGCCTGGGTCACACGGGGCTGAGGGCAGAGCGCGCCTAATCCAGATGACGTCGACAGACAATGAGGGCCGAGGGGTCTAGAGACAAAATCAAGCTCTGCTACTGGAAGCTGGGTGAATGGGTGCTGGCCAGTCCTCAGAAAACATGATCAGGACACAAGGGAGACAGAGTGAGATCATGCGGAGGAGGGGGGCAAGGAGCACAGAGCACAGCTTGCAGGATCAGCTTCAGACAGGAGGAGAGACCCCTCCATCGGCCGCTGTGATGAGCAGGCAATGCTGAACTAGTGACTTCAGAGGTTGGGCGGTCCAGAGAAATGACATAGTTGGGGTTTGGTCCTGTGAGGGCAGCTAAAGGAGGTGTCCTCCACGTGACACGGAGGTCAGGGAACTAAGAGGCCAGAGTGATGGATGGATTGATCATGGGGATGTTGAAAACACCAGAATGAGAAGCTAGAGAGCTGATGAAGAAGAAGGTGTGCTCTCTGGTCAGTAGATGGCAGCGTTCACCAGGGATGGGGTGGATGAACGGTGAACTCACAGAAGCACTGGGGAGTGAGGAGGACACTGACCCCAAACCTCCAACTCTGGGGTATATGGAGTCTGCGAGAAGCCCCTGAGTAGAGGGGCTCTTGAGTAAAAAAGGGGGTGGAGGGGAAATTCTGTGCATATGGGAAGAATGCAGGTGAAACTTGGAATTAAACAGGACAGGTAAACATCTATTTTATCTCCTCTCCCTCCCAAAACCCCACTAAAATTACAATAAAGCAATAAAAAAGGCATGAACCCAAAAGGACAAGAAGAACGTGGGAGGAAATGAGCAGACAAGGGGAGTCAGCATTCCGGAAACTGAGGAGAGGGCGGATGTGCTGTGATTGACTTGGCAGTGAAGAGAGCTCAAACCCAAGTGCTGGTGGGGACAGACATCAAAAGAGCAAAATCCTGGAAGCCTTGGGGATTGGAAATATCAGGTGTTGTATCTATTGATTGCTGGGTAATAAAATATCCCAATATTTAGTGGCTTGAAGCAACAACCATTTATAATTTCATGATACAGATACAGGACTAGTGGGCTGTCTCAACCACGAGGCAATATGGCTGTTTTCGTGGTTAACCCCAATTCTGCCAGGTAAGATGAAGACACAATCCACTCCGCCAGGCCCTTAGAATTCTGACATAAAGGTTTAAAGGTATATTTACAGTTTCTTGCTATAGAATCACCCCTGTTTCTGGTACGCACAGTTGCAGCTGTGGTCCTGGGACCACTGCATCAGGCAGGAAAAAAGAAAGTAAGGTGATGTGGGAAAGAACCATGTAATTGTGCCAGCGTCCCCTCTCCCCCTTTCCTCAGATCCTCCAGAAAGATGGAGGAATCTATCTAGTGGCGGCTCTCCCTTGGCCCCCCTCATGCTGAATGTGAGCACATGCTCATGAAAGTGTGTGACCCAGTTCTTCATGCCTTTATCTCCCCGTTTTAGACAATAAATGTTTCCATTGTCCATTCCAATTCCTATCAAACCATTACTCTGAGGTTGAAAATGTGTTCCTGGGTCTGAAGAAACGTGACTCAGCAGTCCAAATTGGTGCAGTGTTTGCTGTTTTTATCCTTTTATAGTATTTTGAGCATTTGTATCTACCAGCGGGTATGCAAAGCCCAGTCCAGGGTAAGCGTCTATTCCTTTCAGGGCCCATTTGTAGCCTCCCAGGGCGACTGGCATCAGTCCAGCTTGCCAGCTAAATGCTGGGCCTTCCCCATGGGGATCTTCCCCTTAGCTGTCTGCAGTCTCTGTCTCTCTGGTTGGCAGACAGAACAGTTCTTGTCGGCATTTTATGTCTCAGAGGGTGCAAGAGGAATACGTCTAGATTCAGAGCATCTCTGCTTTGCTGCAGCGCATCCGTGTCCACTCATTTTATGGATCCAAATGGCCATCTCAAGCAAGCACACCAGGATATGTACTTGCAGATTTTAATCACCTTCTAATCTTGGAAGAGACTTCTTCTAGCAGGCATTGACATGCCCTACTTTAATGCACTCCTTACATTTCCATAGTGATTTTCATGGAGCCATGCTTCCTGTGAGCATCCCTTTAATAGTCCAGTTTTCCATTGCTCTTCTGCATGACTTTACGGTCAGGCCATTAGCCACCACCCGTGAGTTGGCAAAAACTCAAACACAGGGTCAAACAGCATGGAGTTCAGCCTACTGAGATGATTTGGTTTTACCTTTTTCACTCAGAGTGGCAGTCTTCCAAATAGGATGCTGTATGTTCACCTTGGAACTGCCATCCATGAACCAAGAAGCTCTTTCTTGGTCAATAGAAAGCTGTTCACAGGGCACTGCCCAAGTGGCCTAAGTGGCCACAGGATCTAGCAGCTCTTTGGGTGGTTCCAAAGTTGGCACTAGGGAAAGACACTACCTGCTCCTAAGTACCTCCCTGCATTCGCCAGATAGCATATTCCTGTAAAAACCATTTCCATTTTGTCATGGAACTCTTCTGTGCATTGCCTCTCACCATTAGAGTGTTTCTCCAACATCACCCAAGACATTATTGGTATTTCAGGTTCAAGATTATTTTATATCCTTCAGTCAGAGGAGCAGTTTCAATTAATGTCCAATATCAAGCTAGTAGTTATCTCTAATATAGAAATTTTCTGGTCCAAAATCCCAATGGTCATTACTGTGGCACTTTTGCCATAGACAAATTGTGTAGTGCACACAGGGTCCTTGTACAGACAATCTGTGCACACCAGGACTCTATCTTCCTACAGGGCATTAATGAAAGTGGTGATCTCCTTTTGTTCACTAGATATTCTATACTTTTGAAATTAATAATGTGTGTAAGCTCAGGCAATTTTATTGGTTCCCATTTAGCATGACCAATCAATATTGGCTGAAGAGCAGATTTACATGCTTTCTGGTTTACAATACTAGAAAAGAGAAGCATTCTCCAGTCAGACACGGTATCTATCCTCATAATACATTGAAGTGAAGGAGACGAAACTGCGTCACATATATTCTGTTCATACAAACAATTTTCCTGCAAACTTTCACTTTAATCCCATCAACTGTCGTCTTCCCCTATCCTCCCAATCTAACTGTAGCCCCCATAAGGACTCACCAACGGGTTTTGGAACCATGGTGCATGGGGCTTCAAAGTCAAGAAGTCCCAGAAATGTCTCTTTTCTATCCCCAATCATTTTAACCACACATGTGCATATGGCCTTGAGTCCTTTGCCAGGGTTAGAGCCAAGGGACTCAGGCTCTTTCTAAAGTCCTCATGTTGATTAGATTGTGGGACCATGGTCTCAGGCAATTGGAAGTCAGGTTTCTCATTGTCATCTTTGCCTTCTGGGTTTTTTTAATTCCTCAAACTAAGGTGAATAAAGCAGATTTGTTTAGGGTGCCTTGATGTTGGTGGCTCCCATTGGTCCACTCAAGCTCCAAGAGTACTGCACTAAGACCTTTGTTTTTATCTCACCAATGTCTGCTTTATTCATCCCATTTCTTAATTACCATTTAAAGATTTCCACCCTTCTGGGGTGAGTCCTTTAACTTTCCTCTTTCTCTTTCTCCATTCTCTTACAAATCAGTCTAACTCTCTTTCTTTCTTTCTTTTTTTAAAGATTAGCATCTGAGCTAACATCTGTTGCCAATCTTCTTTTTCTTCTTCTTCTTCTCCCCAAAGCCCCCCAGTACATAGTTGTATATTCTAGTTGTAGGTCCTTCTGGTTGTGCTATGTGGGATACCACCTCAGCATGGCCTGATGAGTGGTGCCACATCCACACCCAGGATCCAAACCAGTGAAACCCTGGGCCACTTAACTGGAGCGCATGAACTTAACCACTCGGCCACAGGCCGGCCCGTCAGTCTAAGTTTCTTTACTATCTGTTGTTCCAACATAATTTTTACCATTGGTAGTGGTTCTGAGGCCAGCAGCTCTAACTCAGGCTGGCTGGAATCAAGCTTGGCCCAGTAAGATCAGCCTTGACATGCTCCTTTACTTTCATTTTAGGTATTATGAATAAAAATAACCAAGAGATTATATATTTAGCTTGTTTCTTGTTCCTTTGCTTTTCCTTATGCATCAGGTGAGCCAACTACTCAGGAGTTAGATCCATCATTTCTGAATTCCATTGATAACTTTTACCTCCAGTAACCGATCACAGTGCAGCTGCACTTTCATATTATGAGTGACTGGGTAGCCATCCAGGAATCAAAAGTTCATCAACTTTTCCTTTGTTTTTCCAAACTATATGTTTAAGTGACAGGGTCATTCTAGAGCATTCCACTTCTGATGCCAACTGCAGGAGTTTAGGCCAACTGTATAACAGAGGGAAGAGTCCACACACGGGACCGCCCTTACTACTGACATTAATTGCAAGCTTGGGGGAGTCCCAAAACCACCCTTAGATTCACTAGGACTCACAGAACTCACTGAAAGCAGCTATACTCGTGGCTATGGTTTACCACAGGGAAAGGATACAGATTAAAATCAGCCAAGGGAAGAGATGCATAGGGCAGAGTCCAAGAGAGGTTGAAATGTGGAGCTGCCATTGTTCTCTCCCTGTAGAGTCATGGATGATGTTAACTCCTCCCAGCCATGATACATGATGATACACATGGAGTATTGCCAACCAGAGAAGCTCACCTAAGCCTTGGTACCCAGAGTTTTTACTGGGACTCAATCACATATTACCCACATGGCAGACCTTTAGTCTCCAGCCCTTCTGGAGATCAGGCTGATACCTTTAGTCTCCAGCCCCTCCAGAGGCAGAACTGATACCACTACTTTTACCAAAAGGCCCCATCACAAATCACACTGTTAGACTGTCCTTTTGCTACACAGGTAAGGAAAATTTCCTCAAATAGAACAACAACAACAAAAACCATGACCCATAAACACAACCGGTAAAATGTACTTTATCAAAATAAAAAACTTCTGCTCTTCAAAAGACACCATTAAGAAAATGAAAAGACAAGCCAGAGACAGGGAGGAAATATTTTGAACAAATATCTGACAAAAGACTTGTATCTGGAATATGTAAAGAACTCTTACAACTCAATAATATGAAGACGAACAACCCAAATAAACAGTGGGCAAAAAATTTGAACAGACTTTTCACAAAAGAAGATATGAATGCCCAAGAAGCACACAGAAAACATGTTCAACATCACTAATTATTAGGGGAATGCAAATTAAAACCACCCTGAGATACAACGACACCCATTAGAATGGCTAAAATTTAAAAGTCTGACAAAACCAAGAGTTAGAGAGGATATGGAGCAATTGGAACTCTTATACGTTGCTTGCAGGAAAATAAAACAGTCCAATCACTTTGGAAAACAGTTTGCCAGTTTCTTTAAAAGTTAAAACATACACTTCACTTCATAGCCATTTCACTCCTAGATATTAACTCAAGAGAAGAGAAAAGATATGTCCATACAAAGACTTGAAAGGACATAGCAACTGTACTTGTATGAAAAATGTTCATAGCAGTTGTATTTGTAAGAGCCAAAATTAGAAACAATCCAATATTCATCAACACATGAATGGATAAACAAACTGTGATATATCCATGGAATTATACTTCAATATAGTTGATTTTTAAAAATGACCTCCAGGGGCCGGCCCAGTGGTGCAGCAGTTAAGTTCGCGCATTCTGCTTTGGCGGCCTGGGGCTCACCAGCTTGGATCTCGGGCGCAGACATACACACTGCATATCAACTCATGCTGTGGCAGGCGTCCCACATATGAAACAGAGGAAGATGGGCATAGATGTTAGCTCAGGGCCAATCTTCCTCAGCAAAAAGAGGAGGATTGGTGGCCAATGTTACCTCAAGGCTAATCTTCCTCAACATATCATAAAATAAAATGATCTCCAACGATTCTTTCCCAGGTAGCTAGTGGAAGATGTGCTACCAAAACAAGGGATTAAACCCTTGTTTGAGCAAGAGCAAGATGTGGAATTTAAGAAGCAGGTGATTCAGTCCAGAGAGAGGCTAAGAGAAATTCTGCAATGATGGTGAAAGGAAGTCCTAAAATAATGCATGCACAGTAGACCTAAAAAATAAAAAAATTCAGACTGGTACAGATGACAGGCGACTCCAGGGAGCTTTTCAGAGAACAATATATTATCTGCTGTGTTTTATCATCTGGAAAAATTGAGAGGTTGTAGGAAGATGTGGGAAAGAATTAATGATAGGTACATAGAAAACTAAGCAAAAGAAAATACAAGGCAACTCTTAACTCTAACTCCTGGAAAATCAAAATGACAAAAAACAAAGGAAACAACCATAGAACACTTAAATACTAAATAATATATTAGATACTGAATATATATATACACACACACGTGCGCACAATCATACACACAATAATGGGAATAGTGAATATTGACTTATCCAAAAAATTAGATAAAAGTAAACTGAGAGGAAGAGGAGAGGGAAATCAATGTGTGTGTGTGTGTGTGAATGTGTAAGAGAAATAACTTATCGTGTGCCATATTAGGAAGTCAGCAGATAATTTCTAAAATTGAAAAATAAAAAATCAGCACTACCTGCATATTTTTTAAAACTAAGAAAGCAAATGCAAAAAGCAGCAGCTAGAAGAGACCTCCCTCTGGGCAATGGGCCTGGGGAGTAGGAAGGGGTGTGACAGAGCACTGCCATTTTCACCAAGAACCTTTTAACACATTTAATCACTTTAATTATGTGTATGCATTACTTGGCACATATAGAATTAATTTTTAAAATCTTTGCAGAGAAGTTTGTTTACCTTGGGCAGGATTCCAGAGACCACAGCATAAAGGTTTAGGGGAGAGGGCAGCAGTGGAAGGCTGGGTCGGGAGCAAGGAGTAAAGAACAGTATGGGGAGGAGAGTAGGAGAGGCGAACGGTGACAGGGCAGAGCTTACATTTGCCCTGAGTAAGCCGTGATGGCAGCTAAGCAGGGAGCCTGGAGTCCTGATCAAGGAGAATGGAGAGGATTTGTGGAGGCTGGGGCTCAGAAGGACCCTGAAAGAAGGACAGGTTTTGCACAGAGGAGGGTTTTTCTCACCCAAATTCTCAGTGATTATAAGGAAGGGGGCTGACAGGAGGGAGCAGGGGGCGGGGCCCCCTGTGACTCAGTCGTTGCCAGCCCAGGTGGATGGCAGCTGAAATGAAGGACAGACGGGCTATAAAAAGCAAGATATGAGAAGGAAGAGCAGCGTGTTAGCATAGGGTGAGAGAGCTCACCTTCATGCTGCAGGAGTCTCTGGGGATCGCCCTGTGTCACAATCCAGGGTAATTCATTTATAACGACAGCCCTGCCTCATTGGGAAAGTAAATTATGTTCAGTGGGCTCTGAGTTTTAAGGAAAGGATTTTAGAAATCTTTCCATACAAAGTGGTTTAAGTTATTTAAAATGTGTAACCCCCAGTTGCCTGGAAATTCCACTTCTTTCCCTCCTTCCCTGAGGAGTGGTCGCAGCCTGTGAGAACCCTGTGAGTGGGCAAACTGTCCCCTCCAGCTGAGCTAGGTAGGCCTCCTCAGTGCTTTCCAGGACTGGAAGGATCAGTCCCCTGCCTGTCACCTCGGGGGCATGGCCATTCAGTACTGGCCATCCTCTGGCCCTGTCCGTCCTAAGTGACAAGATGCTGGATCTAAAGCCCATGCAGAATCTGTAACCCGGGCGGCTATGAGGGGACCAGTTGTCTGGAGAGTAGGGGGCTTCTGGAGGCCAGAATCATTAAAGCGACCCATTTTCCTCCCCCCTATTTGTGCTGCCTCTTCTTCAGCGAGAGGACTTACTGCTGAAGAGTTACTTTCCTCAGAAATGGTGTGGTCTGAGCTCCAGAGCTTACTTTCGCACTATTCACTGTGAATCCTTAGGCAAGAGAATTCCCCAACTTCAGGCCTCAGGCTCCCTCACTGTGGGCTTCTAGAGAGAGACTCTTTCCTCAGGCGTTGTCTGCAGTCCCACATCATGACTTTTGCTCTCCCCACGGATCCCGCTTCTTGCAGACCCTGCCTCTGACCCTGGCCTGGCCACATGCGGCTCAGCTGGAGACACACGTGCTGGAGGCTCCTTACCAGGCCTGACGGTCCCACCCACAAGCCCCTCTGCCCCATAAGTCTCCACAGTCAGGTCAGTGACTGGGTAGGCAAGATGGTGGAGGTGCCATTTCCAGTGCCCCGTTTGTCCTGTGTCCGCTTGGCTTGGGGCAAATCTTTCAGTGATTGCTTCTCCAATTCCACAAGCCTCTTCCTCTCTGCAGCTCTCCTACCTCCTCTCCTCACTACAGACTGAGGGGCCTCGAAGTCAAACTCATCCCCAGGCTCCTATCGATCACCTGTCATTTCTGCTGCTTAAACCGCAATTACTGGGCTTCCTACACTTGACCTGTAATTGAATTTCCTTGGGAACTCAATGACAAGATTGATTTAGTCTAATTGAGTCAAAGACCGACTCTTCATGCCATTCATCTAGTCCCTGTCTCTGCCTGGGGCTTTCTGAGCTGAAACTGTAAGACTTCCACAGTTTTTGTTTAAAAAGTCAAGAATCAGCTGACACCTTTCAAGCACCATTGCTTCAAATGATCCTATGGAACGTTGCTTTTCTTTCCTTCCTGTCTTGGCCAGCCAGAGGAAACTTCTGTTTTTAAACTTGCTTGTATTCTTTTCACATGAATGTTGAAATGCAATTCTAAGGGGAAAAAGTCTGGTCTTATTCAAAAGCAGGTTTGGAAATGAGTAAGAAGTCAGCACGCGGGCAGTTCAGGAAATTAGCAGTTTGCTCTTTGTAAATTTTCAGGATATGACTCAATAATAAAAAGACAAATAACCCAATTTTTAAATGGGCAAAAGATCTGAATAGACATTTCTCCAAAGAAGACATACAGGTGGTCAATAAGCACATGAAAAGATGCTCAACTTATTAGCCGTCAGGGAAATGCAAATCAAAACCACAACGAGATACCACTTCACATCCACTAGGTTGGCTATAATCAAACAGACAGGTTATAATCACTGTTGGTGAGGTTGTTGAGAAGTTGGAACCTTCATACACTGCTAGTGGGAATGTAAAATGGTACATTTGCTTTCGAAACAGTCTGGCAATTCCTCAAAAGGTTAAACATAGAGTTACTGTATGACCCAGCAATTTCAATTCTAGGTATGTGAAAACACATGTTCACACAAAAGTTATATGTAAATATCCATAGCAGTATTATTCATAATAGCCAAAAGGTGGAAACAAGCCAAATGTCCATTACTGATGAGTAGATAAATAAATTGTGGTATACCCATACAATGGAATATTATTCAGCCATAAAAAATTGAAGTACTTGTAAAAGCTCCAACAAGGATGAACCTTGAAAGCGTTATGTTAAGTAAAAGAAGCCAGCCACAAAAGACCACATACTGTACGATTCCATTTGTATGAAGTGTCCAGAACAGGCAAATATAGAGAGACAAAAAGTAGACTAGTGATTTTTTATAGTAGAGAGGGATGGAGAGGTTGTGGGGGATGATGGCTAAAGGGTGCAGCGTTGCTTTTTGGGGTGAAGAAAATGTCTTAAAATCGATTGCAGTTGTGCAACTCTGAGAAAAGACTAAAAACTATTAATTACACACTTTAAATGGGTAAATTATATGGCATAAGAATTATATCTCAATAAGGCTGTTAGAAGAAAAACTCCAGGAGGGAACCTTCCTGAGGCAGAGCCTAAAAAAAATGTGAATATGAATGTGGCTTTCTTATTTGGAAACAAAAAAATCTGGTTGGGGGGAAAAACACACAGGGAGGCTGGAAGGTTTTTTTTCTGTCTTTTTCTAACAAACTTTCATGAAAAATAAAGGGGAAGGGGAGGCAGAATGACTAGAAAGTTCTGAAAGAGAAATCTAGAAATGCTCAAGCATTTACCTAATGTCTTCTGACCAGTAAGATGCAACTAGGTAAAATGTTTCTGGAAAAACAAAAGAAAACACTAATAATGACACATTACCAAACTGTTCTGAAATAGCTTCTTTTCTTTTCTCTTTTTTGTTTTTTGAGGAAGATTAGCCCTGTGCTAACATTTGCCACCAATCCTCCTCTTTTTGCTGAGTAAGACTGGCCCTGAGCTAACATCCGTGCCCATCTTCCTCTACTTTATACGTGGGACGCCTGCCACAGCATGGCTTGCCAAGCGGTGCCACGTCCGCATCCAGGATTCGAACCGGCGAACCCTGGGCCATGGAAGCGGAACGTGCGAACTTAACTGCTCTGCCACCGGGCTGGCCCCTGAAATAGTTTCTTAACTTGATAAAAAGTATCCGTCAGAAATCAGAAGGTAACATCATAATTCAAAAATTAAGATCACACCATTAGAAGTAGTTCCATTAAACTCAGGAATCAAACAGGAATGCCAATTATCACCACTTTTATTTCATATTATCTGGAAGGTTCTAACCATCAAAGAAAGACAAGAAAAACATTAAAAAGCTATAATATTGATGAGAAAAAGCAATGATAAAACTCTCTACCTAGAAAATCCAAGAGAATCAACTGAAAAACTGGTCAGATACAAGAAAATATTTAAAAGGAGGTAAGAGCCAAGATAAATTTACAAAAAGCAATAGTTTTTCTGGGAACTTGGAACAACCAGTTAGAAAATGGGCTTTGCTGGGCACCAGTCTGTAAGGGACACTAAAATCTCACTAGACTAAACGGAAATCGTATGTAACCGTTCAGGGCAAATGGTCTTGTTGCTGCTCAAGTAGATGCTCATTACTCAAAGTGTGATCTGCAGACAGGCAGGGTGGGCACCACCTGGGAGTGTGTTAGAAATGCAGAATCTCAGGCCCCTCCCAGACCTACTGAATCAGAATCTGTATTTGAACAAGGTCCACAGGCAATCTGTATTCACATTGAAGTTTGAGAAGCACTGGACTAGACAACAGTCTAAAATGGAAATAAAAAACTACCCCTCACCAGCCTGGTTCTGTCTCAAGTATTTTTGCAACTTGTACGAGTGCAGGAGATCATCTCAAAAGAAGGCTGCCCTCAGTGCCTTCCCTCCCTATACCTATAAGCTGCCCTTCACATCAGGAGGTGGAACCAGTTCTCCTCCCCTTTGACCTGGGTTGGTCTTACCGACTTGCTGGACCAATACAGTTTGGCAGAAGCAATGCTCTGGGACTCCTAAGACTAGGTCATGAGACACCTTGCAGCTTTTGTATGAGCCTCTTGGACTTGCTCACTCTTGGCATGCTCCCTCTCAGAACCTAGCCACTGTGAGAAGTCCAAGCCCAGCTGAACTCCCAGCCAACAGCTAGCATCAGCTGCCAGCCACGTAAGTGTCCAGTCTAGTTGAGGAGTTAGATTTGCCACCATTTGCCTGCAAATCCTGGGCGAGAACCACTTAGGTAATTCTGGTCAACCCACAGCACTGTGAGCGAGCACCATAATACATTTTTGCTAAAACCGCTAAGTTTTGGGGTGTTTGTTATATAGTGATATATAACCAGAACAATGTACTACCCTTAGCCTGACCGGTCACCTGACAATTGCCTGAAATCAGAGGTCATGGTTAGCAAAAATTCTGTAACCAAATCATAATTGATCTAGTGCTGTATACCAGGGACCAGCGATTGGTTTTATTACCTAAATTTAATTCCTTAATACGCCTCCCAGGCAGTTAGCTGATTCAAAATATCACAAAAAGAAATGAGGAGAAGAAGTGAACAACAGAAAAATGCAAACAGCTTAACAACCTGAAAGCCAGAAAAATAAACTTCCAAACTTTCTTAAACAAGACTATAACACTATATAGTGATGGGAATAATTGATGCTCAGTTTAAGTGATACAGAAACAGAAATGAAAGCCAATTCCAAATAAGTTAAAATGGTATGTTATAATCAGTGCGTATAATAAATACCTTATTTAAAATATTTAAGAATAAGAAAGTAAATGTAATGACAAAAAAAGATCCCATTCATAATAGCAATAAAAACCTACATACCTGTGAAAAAACTGATTAGAAATGTGCAGGACCTATAGGAATAAAATTATAATTAAAAAAGAAATGGATAAATAGAAAGAAATAACGAAGATGAGAGATACACTATTGTAAAGACGAGAATTCTCCTAAATTGATTTGTGTTATATCTTCTTTCTTTGACGCCTTCACTTATTATCTCTAGTAATTTTGAGGTGCTCTTCACTTCATTTACAAAACATGGCAGCTTTATTTCTTCCCCCTCTTTATGTATATCTTTCTCTTCTCAAATAGCTTTGTCAGAATTTTTAGAGCTAAGTTAAATAGCGCTGATGATGTGTCCTTGTCTTGCTCCTGTTTCAGATAGGAATAATTCATGTTTCTCCATTAAGTGTAATTTTGACTTTTGGTTTTCAATAAAGCCTTTTTGTCATGTTAAAGAGGCAACCCTTTATTGCTTTTAGAAAGAGTTTCAATGAAGAATTCCCTTTCGGCATTTATGAACATAATTACATATGAATTTTTACAATTTTTTCCAATAATATTGGTTATGCTTGATGACTTGAGCTTTAATAGAAAAAAAACAGAAATCGTTAAAGTATATTCTCCTTTTAAAGTTATAGTATATTTTGATTGCTAAAATCTTATCTAGAATTTTTGCACATCTGTTAATTCATGAGATTACCATATAAACTTCTTTTTTTAAAGATTTTATTTTTTTTCTTTTTCTCCCAAAGCCCCCCGGTACACAGTTATGTATTTTTTAGTTGTGGGTCCTTCTCGTTGTGGCATGTGGGATGCCGCCTCAGCATGGCCTAATGAGCGGTGCCATGTCCGTACCCGGGATCCAAACCAGCGAAACCCAGGGCCGCCAAAGCAGAGCACGCAAACTTAACCATTCGGCCACGGGGCTGGCCCCTAAACTTCTTTTTTGATGTTATTCTTCTTAGACGTGATCAAAAATCTGATTCATCAAAGGAATGAAACAATTTACAAAAAAGGTAACATAAATAGCAACCAAATTTTTTTTTAAAGTCTAACTTCACTAGGAAAAAAAGAAATCCTAAATAAAACCATAATGAGACAGTAAAGTAACAAATTGACAATTTAAAAAATAATCCCAGTTCAGAAAAAAGGAGTAGTGTTCATGCATTGTTGGTGGGAGTACAAATCAGTACAACCTTAAAATCATGTGTACATATCCCAAAGCTAATAAAATCAAAGGGAGAGGGAAGAGGAAGGTAGGATATCAATGATTTTTTGTTTCTTCCTTCTTGTAGTTTCCAAATTCTCTCGTATACACAAATATATTACTTTCATAATATAAATGTGCATATCCAAATTAAAACCACAATAAGTTACCACTACATGCTCACCAGAATGGCTAAAATTGTTGCTGAACAAAAGTGAAGTTCACTTGCCCGATGTGCATAAAGAAGCAGATTAATTACGGCATCAGCCTGTGTGCGGAAAAAGAGATCAGCTTTATTCTGCAAGATTGATCTGCAAGGAGACAGGGGGTGTGTGCCCTCAGATCTGTCTCCCCAATTCAGGATTTGGGGCAAAATTTAAGAGGTTAGGGAGAACAGGATGGCACGCAGAAACACTGGTGGGACAGATTTTGATTGGTGGGCTTCAAGCATTTATGATGAAGTTTTTACGACAGGATTCTAAACATTTACGATAAGGTTCTAAACTTTTATGACAGAGTTCTAAACATTTTTCTGTTAGATTTTTAAAAAACATTTTTCCTTTTTCTCCCAAAGCTCCCTGGTACATAGTTGCATGTTTTTAGTTGTGGGTCTTTCTAGTTATGGCATGTGGGATGCCGCCTCAGCATGGCTTGATGAGCAGTGCCATGTGCATCCCCAGGATCGGAACCAGCAAAACCCTGGCTCGCCGAGCAGAGTGTGCGAGCTTAACCACTCAGCCACAGGACTGGCCCCTAAACATTTCTGATGAGGCAGGGAAGGAATTTTAACATTGGATCCTCCTGAATGAGGGACCCCTCACTTCTGATAAGACTCCGACTTTCAAGTTCCAGTTGTGTCCCAGTCCCTGGGTTCCACGGGATGGAGGAGCTTTGGTTCCGTGATCATTTAAGGTCAAGATTTCTTCTTTTGTGCATTCCCTGGCTAGATGACTTTGCAGATTTCTGAACGGTAATTCTTAGTCACTCTGTCAATAAGAGATGGGGTCAGCTGAACTGGTCCTGGAGGGCCTTGAGTTACAAAATGAAAAAGATTAACAGTATCAAATGTTGTAAGGATGGGGAGTAGCTGGGATTCTCATACATTACTAGTAGGTGTATAAACTGGTTCAACCACTTTGGAAAACCATTTGACAGTTAACTACGAGATCCAAACAGACCCACCAGCAATTCCATTCCTAGGTATACACTCAACAGAAATAGGTGCACACGTTTACCAAAAAACATACGAGAATGTTTGCCACAGCTTTATTTGTAACATCCTCAAACTGGAAATAACCCAAATGTCTGTTAAAGGAGAATGGATAGATTTGGTATATTCAAACAAAAGAGCACTATACTGTAGCGAAAAAAGAACAAATTACTGATGTGTGCAATATGGATGAATCTTGCAGACATTCTGATGAGACAAAGAAGTCAAACATTAAAAAGTGCATATTGATGATTCTATTTATATGAAGTTCAAGAACAGGCAACAATGTTCGTTGGTGATGGTGACTAGCGATCGCTGGGGAGCGGGTGAGCATTGACTAGGAGGGGGCACAGGGGGGCTTTCCAGCTGATGGAAATGGAAACGATCTATTCCGGTCTGGACAGCATCTGCTTTGGTGTTTACATATGTAAATTTTAATCAAGCTTGAGATTTATGCGTTTTAAGTTACACCTCAATAAAAAGGAAAGTAAAAGAGGTGCATACCCTTTAACCTACTTTAATTCTACTTCTAGAAAACTACCTTCAGGAAATAATCTTGCATCCCAGTGCAAAGATTTCTGTACAGAGATGTTCAGTGCAACAATAACGTATCATGTCAAAACCTATAGAGAGTTCTCACTTCAGCAGCATAGACACTAAAATGGGAACAACGCGGAGAAGATTAGCACGGCCCTTGAGCAACGAGGACACGCAAATTTGTGAAGCGTTCCATATTTTTAATTAGGCACATGTGTGTGGTGATGGATTGTAATTAGTCTTTGGGTGGTGAACATGATGTAATCTACACAGGAATTGAAATATAATGATGTACACTGGAAAAAAAATCTTTAGAGAAAACCTCACTGTCCAAAACTAGGGGACTGATTACAGACAATTATGGTACATCCATGTGATGTATTCTGCGGCCGTCAGAACTTAGGATGTATGAGAATGCTTAGTGGCCTGAAAAAATGTTCATATTCACAATAGAAACATATTTAACTAGTAAATAAGTTAAAGGTGCAGAACAGTGTGCACAAGTGGGAGTCCAATTATGTAGGAAACAAAAGTGGGTGAGCACAGGAAAAAACTGGAAAAAACTGACATAACACTGCATTGTCTTTGGCCCTGGAAATATGGGGCATGCATGCAAACGTTTCCCACTAGCATCCCCTTTTTCTAGGATTAGAATTGAGACCTGGGCTGAACTGGCCTCAGTGCTTCCTGATCCCCCGGGCCTCCTTTGTGACTTTTCTTCCTCAGCTTCTAGCAAACAAGCTCGCATTGTGAAATTATTAGGAGGATTGATAGAATCTGCTCTACTGCAGTGGGTTGTCTAAGACTAGAATCCGTCTGTGGGAGCTGGAGTCCCTAAATTCTACTTAAAACTTGAAGAACACTCTAAAATTATTGCTTGTGTTGAGGAGGTAAAACTTTTCCTCTATCCTCTTAGGTTCAGTGTCGGGGGGCTGTGAATTAAACTGACAAAAGACAGATTAGCAAGAAAAAAGACAAACTTTATTCATGTATGACTGTGGGAGCTCACAAAGAAAGTAGCTTGGCTCAATAATTAAAGACAGGGGTTTATATACCTAACCTGATAGGGGAAAGGAAGAGGTGGGAAAAAGGCTTCTACTAGAAGAACAAATGGGTTTCTTTAGGAAAGACAAATGGGCTTTTATGGGAAATAAGACGGTTCGTGATCATGTTTACGTATGTGCAGTTGTCTTCTTCGTCTTCTTCAAGGTCATGAAACTCCCCCAGAAGGGGATCTATGGTAGTTTCTCTCTTGGTCTCCTTCCTGGGAATGAAGTTGCCCAGAATGGATGTATGGCAGTCACTCCCAGAAGTTTCTGCTTTTAGTCAGATAAGGGAGGGTTCTGCATCCGTTGATTTCTCAAATGTCTTCAGCTCAAAATAATTTTTATGCCACTGTAGCATAATTTGGATCCCTTCACTTGCATAGAAAAATAATATTTTGAAATATTATCCACCTTTTCCCTGTTAAACCATAACCCTTTCCTCGTTCACTCTTCCAAGTATTCTGCATTCACTGCCTCAGAGAAAGAATGGCGCTATCTGAAGGCATAAGAAAAAGAAAGTCTTTTGCTGGCTTTTAAAGTCCCAAAGTTGAGGCCTTGTGGGAACAGGAAGGATTCTGGCAAATGGGATGTAGCTAGACTCTTCACTCCCAGGACGGGAGAAGACTGAGGGAAGAGAAGGGAGTGTATGCTGAATGTGCTCCACACTCACCCCAACACCAGGCTGAACCCCAAGGTGGGGGAAAGAATCAGGAATTTTGGAGAAGTTTGAGGATGCTTGGGCTGGAGCCCAAGGTTGGGAAAGACCCCAGAGCAGAAATGACGGAATGGTGTGCTCAGCCCCAGGAACCTGGGGCAGAGGCCTCTTGGGAGTCCCCGTGGTCCAGGTTGTGACAGAGTAACAGAGGTCTTGGGAGCCCCCCAGTTTCCCTCAGCCCAGAGGGCCAGGAGCAGCTGACTGAACTCCCTGGCCCAGAGAAGGACACGGAGATTCCAAGGAGAATCATCAGCTTCAAAGAGGCCTCTGGGATGTGCATAAAAAACTGGAAGAAAATGTGATTCTCTGGGTGATAGAATTTCAGATGACTTGTTTTCTTATTTATAATTTTGTTTGTTTTCCAAACCTTCTACAACGAGCAAGCTTGATAAGTGAAAATAAATTTTTTTAAACTCCAGTCAACAAATATCAATTGAGCAAATACTCTCTGCCAGGCTGTGTGCTAGAGTCTGAAACTGGTGGCCAGATAGCCACTGATGATTATTCCTAAAAGTCTTGTAGATAAGCAATATATCATCAGACTCCCACAAGGTTCCTTACAGACAACATCTCCGATGTTTGGGTCACCAGGGTAGTGGTTGCTTAAGTTGTTTCAGGAGCTGAGAGTCAACTCCTTGTCCAGTTCAAGCTGGTTGAGACCACCAGCCCATCAACTGGGCCTGTGCAAGAGTCCAATAGGTGATCCTTTGACGTCAGGGGAGCCAAAAATTCCACCCTCAGATCATGCTAATGCCACCATTTTGTGAACATGCGTCCTGTGAAGAGCCATGAAGCTTGACCATGCTTGTGTAGATCGCTGATTACCTCACTTTTCCTCACCTGGATCATCTATGTTCACACTTCAGACCACCCTGCCCCTTTAGCCCATGAATCTCTCTGATCCCCATTTTCGGAGAGGCGGATTTCAGACTTGTTCTCTCGTCTCCTTGCTTGGCTGCCTTGTGAATAAACCCTTTTTCTGCTGTAAAATTTGTCACCACAGTGATCAGCATACTGTGTGGTGGGCAAAATGGGCCTGGTTCGGTAACAAGTCCTGTTCGGTAACAAGAAGATTAAGCTAAAGAACACAGGCCTTGTTCTCAAGCTGCTTAGGATCTATGGGAGCAGCAGATGTAAAAATGAGCATTAAATCCTGAGTGTAAGTGCCCAGAAACACACATCTTAAGCTTAAGTCCAAAGGAAGCCCATTTACAGCTGCAGGTTTTCTCATTGCACCCACAAATGTTCTCCATATTTGTCTCAATTGTTTTCTCGATAAAATTGGCAGTTGCACTTTTCTGTTTTCTACTCTTTTTTTAATAAACAGTGATAAATTATTCAAACATATACACAACCTAACACTTCTCTATGACTGCCATAAGACAACTGGAAATGTTGGTTAATTTGCTGATGTACAAAAGCCCAAATCCAGGCTAAAAAGGCAGTTTTGGGGTATTGGTGTATAAATTACAAATGGTGTTCTATAAGATACACATTAAAAAGTCAGGGATGACTTATAATGTGGACTGAACCTGAATCTGGCATGCTGCCACTCCCTAAGTCACTGGCTTATGGGTGATTTTCTATGATCAACTGATCAAGAATTAAAAGCATCTTTTGGTCCATAAATCTATATTTTGGTTAATTTTATGTATCAACATGTCTAGGCCATGGTACCTAGATATTTGGTCAAACATTATTCTAGATGTTGCTGTGAAGGTTTTTTTTTCGGGGGGGAAGCCCTGAGCTAACATCCGCTGCCAATCCTCCTCTTTTTTGCTAAGGAAGATTGGCCCTGAGCTAAGATCCATGCCCATCTTCCTCTACTTTATATGTGGGACGCCTACCACAGCATGGCATGCCAAGCAGTGCCATGTCCGCACCTGGGATCCGAACTGGTGAATCCTGGGCCGCCGAAGCAGAAACGTGCAAACTTAACTGCTGCACCACTGGGCGGCCCCCGCTGTGAGGGTATTTTTAAGATGAGATTAACATTTACAGTAAAGCAGATGGCTCCTCATAATGTAGGTGGGCTCATCCAATCAGTTGAAGGCCTGAATAGAAAGACTGCCCCAAGCAAGAAGGAATTCTGCCAGCAGGTAGCCTTTGGACTCAAATTGCAACTCTTCCCTGAGTCTCCAGCCTGCTGGCCTACCTTGCAGATTTTGGACTAACCAAGCCTCCACAACGGCATGAGCCAATTCCTTAAAATAAGTCTCTCTCTCTCTCTATATATATTTATATATACACACGCATCCTGTCGGTTCTGTTTCTCTGGAGAACCCTAATACAACCTGCAAATATTCATGTTCCATATTTTCCCTCACTAAAGACCCCCAGTGCAAAAGAAGCCTTACTCTCATGCCGCACACCAACACTCAATTTGTGGCTGTTGGTGGTTCTTCCACAGTCAACCAAGAAGGCAGAGGTGGTAAATTATCATCAACATCAGCAGCACTGACTTCCTGCTCTGATGAGGCACAACTCCAACCACCAGTGCCGAGGCCAAGCCATGTGGTTGGAAATCCTGGCTTGAGAGCCCAGAGCCAGCCTTAAATCATTTCAGCACAGATACAACGAGACGTTTTGCTCACCAATTTTTGACTATTAGGTATTATTTTTACATTAGAATTTTAAAAGAAAATCCATGTACATGGTAAAAATAAAATTCAAACAGTAAAAAGTGGCACCAAGTGAAAAATGAATTTTCCTAGTAAGAGCAGCTCAGAAGACAAGGGGGGCCCAGGCCACTTCCTTCTTCTTCTTTTTTTTTTTTTTTTTTTTTTGGTGACTTCTGATATAGCAAAGGAAAAAATGCCAAAGAGAATTACTGTGAGATAATAGAAAAATATATATTGGTCTCTGCCCCCAGTTCCTCACACAGGGCTCTTGAAACCCTTATAATTTCCTGGATGATAAGAGCACTAGGAGCATCTCTTGTTCTAATATTTGGTCTCTGCCCCTGGTTCCTGACACAGGACTTCTGAAACCCTTGTAATTTCCTGGGTGACAGGAGTGTCTTTGTTCTAAGGAAGTGACTCTGGTCACTCCTGGTCACTCCTGGAGGAGGGCTGGCCACGGGAAAGACCCAGCCATGATCAGGAGTTTGGAATTATCAGCCTCTCACCCCCATTCTCTTGAGAGGAGACAAGGGCTAAAAATGGAGTTAATGACCAATCATATCTACATAATGAAGCCCCCATAAACATCCCAATAGTATGGGGTTCAGAGAGCTTCCAGGTTGGTGAACGCGTCCACAGTGGGAGGGTGATGCACTCCAGCTCCACAGGGACGGAAGCTGCTGTGCTCAGGACCCTCCCAGATCTCGCTCTCTGTATCTCTTCATCTGACAGAAGACTGTCTCCTTTATCATATCGTTTCATAAACTGGTAGACGTAACTGTTTTCCCTGAGTTCTGCTCTAGCAAATTAATCAAACCTGAGGAGGAAGTCACGGGAACCCCTGATTTGTAGCCAAACAGGACAGAAGTGGTAGGTAACCTGGGGACCTGTAACTTGCGATTGGCATTTGAAGTGGGGTGGGGACAGTCTTATGGGACTGAGCCCTTAACCCATGGGATCTGACGCTATCTCCAGGTATATTGTGTCAGAATTTAGTTAAATTGGAGGACAGCCAGCTGGTGTTGCAGAAAATTACTTGATGCGGGGAACCCTCTCCCCGCCACACTGGTGATGAGAAATGTTTTTTTTGTGTGAGTAGTAAAGGAAACTCACAGGGAAGAAACACAGTAGGAAAGAACTGGGTTTTTCCCTACACAGGAAGGAAAAACCTGAGTTTTTCCTTTTTAATTACAAAAATTGCAGTACATTTCAAACATTTACATTTTAAATGTAATGCTTTTTTTGGTGTCCAAATAAAAAGAACCATGTACTTTAAGATGCTACTAGTGAGATAATTTGAAGATTTATAGAGCACATGAATTATAGAGCATTACAGGTATTTTCCAACTGTCCGACACCTTGATCTTTCTTTATTCCAAAGCCTGCCCTCTCTTATTTAGATGTCAAAATTTCTCTAGGCTCTATCGGAGCCTTTCCTGTCATTTCAAGGTACAAATTTCCGCTGAGCTGCATACTTTTTTCCTTACTGTTTTCCCTTGTCAGCAACTCAATAAACTTCGACGTGTGCTCAACATAAATTTGTCTAAGGCATTTTGTTTTTGTTAGTGGGTATCTTTCTGGTCCTTTCTCTATGCATTTTATAAACACATATATACACACATACATCTACATATAGTTATATATACACAGTTTATTTTTCTAATAGAAATGCAATAATAATGTGTATTTTTCTTCCTTACTATGAAATATTTGACATACAAGAAAAAATATATGAAATATATGTGTATAAACTATAAAGCACAATAACAAGCACCTTTGTGACCACCAGCCAGTTGAGGAAATGGAATATCGCCTACATCCGGAAGCTCTGGGGTCTCCTCCCCATCCCATCGCCTCCTCCTCCATCCCAGGAGTTACCTCTGTCTGAATTTGGCGTATCTTGTCTTCCTTGCTTTTCTTTTTAGCTTTACCACATCACATAGGTATTTCTAAATAGTATAAGGTTTATTTTTGCCTCAGTGTTTTCCTTTTTAGAAGTTTTGCTTATCTTTTATTATAGTTCTCCCTAGGTATTTGATGCTATATAAATGGCATTTAAAAAATTTACTTTGTTGGGTATAAACACAGGTTTTAAAAAAATAATTTCAAGCTTTACAGAAAAGTTGCAAGTACTGTACAAATAACTTTTTTTCCCCTGAACAATTTGAGAGCAAGTTGCCAACAGGAAGCCTCATCGCGTCCAAATGTTTTATTGTGTTGTTTCCTGCAAACAAGGAGATTCTTGTACATAACCACAATACAAACATCAAAGTCAGGAAATTCACTATGATCCATCGCTACCATCCAATACTCAAATTCTTTTCAAGTTTCACCAGTTGTTCCAATAAAGCTGTCTATAGCAAACGGTTCAGTTCAGAATCACATGCATTTAGTTTTCACGTCTTGGTAGTCAACTTTGGTCTGGAATATTTCCTGTCTTTTGACTTTCAAGATTTTGACAATTTTGAAAATTACAGGCCAATAATTTTGAAGCGTATCTTCCTCAGTTTGAGTTTGTCTGACGTCTCTTCATGGTTGAACGCAGGCCATGGATCTTTGGCAGGAATCTCGCAGACGCTGTATTCTCCTTGCATCCTTTCAGGTGGCACAGGATTTAGATTTGACCCATTACTGATGATGTCCACTTTGATCACTTGATAAGGTGGTTCAGCCAGAATTCACCACTGTAAAGTTAAATGTTTCCCTATTGTAATCAGTATTTTGTGGGAGATACTTTCACATTATGTAAATATCTTGTACCTCATCAAGCTTTCAATTTATTAGTTTATTTATATTCATATGGACTCATGATTTCTTGTTTTATTCAATGGGTTATAATCCCTTACTATCATTATTTATTTTGAGACTCAAATTGTAGGGCCAGTAGAGGCCTCAAGCCAGCTTCTGCATTCCTTTGCCATGTCCTCACTGTCTCTCAGCACATCCTTACTTTTTACCTCAAGATTTTTTGGGTTTACTTTGTACTTTCCCTGATCCAGACCTGGAATCAGCCATTTCTCCAAGGAGCCCTGGTTCCTTTTTAATAGAGAATGGTATTTAGAAGACAAGAGCTGGATGCCAGGTGTGTTCATTGGTAACGGGGTTATTATGGCTTGAACTGTGTCCCCCCAGAAAATATGTTGAAATCCTAACCCCCAGTACCTCTGAATATGACCTTATTTAGAAATAGGGTCTTTGCAGATGTAATCAGTTAAGATGAGGTCATACTGGATTAGGGTGGGCCCAAATCCAATGAAGACACAGGGGGGCAGAGAGATCACCCTATGTGACAATGGAGGCAGAGGTTGGAGTGATGTATCTATAAACCAAGGAATGTCAAGGATCACTGATAGCCACCAGTGGAAGCTAGGAGGAGGCAAAGAAGTATCCTCCCCTAGAGCCTTCAGAGAGCACGGTCCTGCCAACACCTGGATTTCAGACTTCTAGCCTCCAGAACTGCGAGAATAAATTTCTGCTGTGTAATGCCACCCAGTTTGTGGTAATTTGTTAGAGCAGTCCTAGGAAACTAATACAGGGGTGTTGTAGGATTCTGTGAATGTACATAATACCCCAATTTACACCTATATGTAATTCTATATCTTGACCTGCATATATGTATAAGGCCAGTAGTCTACACTGATACATTCAATTCTAATCCAACATCACAGAATTCATTCTAGTTTTCTCCCTTTCCAAATTTGTAAATCCTTTCTCCAATAGTGAGAAACCTAGCTCCCATTTCTCATAATAAATTTACATGTTTGATCAATCTCCGATATGTAACAATCTCCCACCTCTTCCTCCCTCACACAGAGGCCCTGTCTCACCCTGTCCATCCTGCTAAATGGACTCACTCCTCACCTCTAACACAGCCAGGCCACCCCCTGTGAGGGCCCATCCTCACCCTGCTCAGGTTCCAGCACCCCACACTGGACTGGACCGCCCTGTGCTTGTTTTCAAACTTTACATAAATAGTATACTGTATATTTTCTTCTGCAACCTGTTTTTTCCACTCAACATTATGTCTGTGAAATTCATCCACATTGATGCACGTAACTTTGGCTCATTCATTTGTACTGCTGTGTGGTATTTCACTACATGAATCTACTACTGTTGATGGACATTTGATTGTTTTCAGGGTTTTGCTATGACATTCCTGTACTTGCCTCCTGGTGCACGTAAGAGCAGTAATTTTTCTAGGGCACATCTTTGGGAATGGAGTCACTGTGTCAGAGTGTGGGCATCATCACACTTACTAGATAATGTCAAAACGTTTCCCAAAGCGGTCTTCTCACCCTGACCTGGTCTCCCACCAGCAGAGCATAAGTAGTTTCTATTGCTCCATGTCCTCAGCGTCACTTGATACACTTGGACTAATTTACATGTCTAGTGAGTTTTTTCATTATCTGCACAGTTAGTCAATACTGATTACTGGCATGGGTTGTCTCAGCAATTTATTAGTTTTCAATTTCTCTAATGGAGGTCCCACTCTCTGTAAGCAGACTGCTAGTTGTCCACCAAAATCCATTCTCTCCTTCGTCCTTAGTTCTTGTGTAGTAAGAGTTGCAGCTGCATACATGGCAGCCAGCTAGGCTACATTTCTGAGTCTCTCTTGCAGTCAGATGTGGCCATGTGATCAAGGTCTTGCCAATGAAACACAAGCAAAATCGATGTGTGGCATTTCAAAGTATGGGTCTTAAGATACTCGCTTAAGATACATGGCTCTTGCCCTTTCTTGCCAGCTAGGAGTCCCACATGACAATGATCTTGCTTCAACCACACAAATAACGACACTGATCTAAGGGGGAGCAGAGTAACAAGATGGAAGGAACCTGAGACTGTAGGTGACCATGTGGAGCGGGATGAGCCTACTGCTCTGGACTATTACCAGGGAAATAAACTTTGCCCCAAAGCCACTGTCCCACTGGGTTTCTCTGTTATAGCACTTAGCCTTCACTCTCATATATTCCATCAGCAGAACCTCCCCCACCCCTAACCCCAAGTGGCTGTGGGAGTTCTCAGGAGACAAAATCCCACCAAGCAAAATCTGAGCTTAACGGTTGCACCCGCCTCCTCTGCATGTGGGCTTTCATAGAGCTCCCAAAACCTTTCATTTTTTTCCCCCCTCACAATATTCCCAAGATGATTATGAGGGAAAAAGTGGGGGGCTGCTTGATTGTGGCTTTCCTCCTCCTTCCCAGCCTCCCTGGTGGTCTTCAGTGAAGAAACAGATTTTTAACATGAGTACAATATATTTTTTTAAAAACCAAAGTTGTCTTACTATAATTAGCTCACAAAATGGTTAAGTCAGCACTGTGCCCTTTTCTGATTTTATTCTAGAGAGTTGGGAAATATTCTCCAGAATGTCCTTCATGTCAAGAAAAATGTAGGGCATGTTGACTGATGGTGGCAGGTTGGAACCCAAGAGATAACAAGATAAGACTGGGTGTTCATTTTACTAGCTTTTAAAAATAGCATAAAATGATCTGCTATCAATGACGACAGTGTGACATAAATCATAGAGTTTGGTCAAATCAATTTTATTCACTTGAGGTAAAAGATAGAAAGGCAAACATTTCCATGGTGGGTAAAGAGACAGGGCTTGCAAAGCCCCCTGAGCCTGGTGACTTCTGCACGAGTCTGCCTTCTGTTTCCTGGCCAGAGACAGCAGTCCTGAGTGAGACTGATGACCAGCTGTCCTGGCCAGAGTTGGGACGGGAGAACACGCATGCCTCCTGGTCATGGGTGTTTGCTTTTATTCCTTTTTCCCTCCCCTGGGGGCTAGAAAGTTACTTTTAGGTGGAAGGAAATAAGACCTAAACATTTATTAATATGAAACACTGTGTGAGTCTATATCCTATTGCGTCTATTCTGGAGCTAATCAAATAATTCAGGGGCAAATAGAAGGGCCTAGCCCTCCTCAAAGAATCTAGTAAACTCCGTCCCCCTCAAACACCCACCTAGGACCAGGCCCTTCAGAACAACCCTGCACTGTGCTCCAGAGCTGGAGAGCTGTGTGTGGGTCTTAGAGCATTGTCCTTCTATTCAATCTAAATTGTACTGTTTTTCAGCGTTTGTACTATGAAGTTGGGGCCTTTCTTAGTTTCATGTAGATGTCACTTTTTTCTCGAATATTGTTTTTCTTTGCTCATTTTGGTAAGTATTAAGATGGAAGTTTTTATAGTCATGGCTGTTTTTCCTTGCCAGCACTCTAGTCTTTTTCTTTTTATAAAGATTGGCACCTGAGCTAACAATTGTTGCCAATCTTCTTTTTTTTTTCCCTGCTTTTTCTCCCCAAATCCCCTCAGTGCATAGTTGTATATCCTAGTTGTGAGTGCCTGTGCTATATGGGATGCCGCCTCAGCGTGGCCTGATGAGTGGTGCCATGTCTGTGCCCAGGATCCGAACCAGCAAAACCATGGGCCACCGAAGTGGAGCATGCAAACTTAACCACCCCGCCCTGGGGCCAGCCCCATCTAGTGTTTCATACATGGTTTAAAGCCATAAGAGTGGAGATTACAGCCAAGATGTGTCTGCTGGCTGGAGCAGAATCTGTCATTGGGAATCCTACTAATGCAACCTGAAAGAATTATTTGCTCTTAGGGGCCGGCCGGTGGTGCAGAGGTTAAGTGTGCATGTTCTGCTTCTCGGCTGCCCCGGGTTCGCTGGTTCAGATCCCAGGTGCAGACATGGCACCGCTTGGCACGCCATGTTGTGGTAGGCGTCCCACATATAAAGTAAAGGAAGATGGGCACGGATGTTAGCTCAGGGCCAGGCTTCCTCAGCAAAAAGAGGAGGATTGGCAGTAGTTAGCTCAGGGCTGATCTTCCTTTAAAAAAAAAGAATTATTTGCTCTTAAAAGAGAAAACGGTCTTCCCAATAACCAAATTTTTACTCCAGCTCTTTATATCACAGCTTACTCTTTTATTAAAAGTTTGTTTTCTGATTATTCATAGTTGTTTTAGAAAATTTGGAAAATATAGAAACATATGAGGAAGAAAATACGAAATCATCCATAATTCCACAACCAACCAGAACTAACCACTCTGTAGGTTTTACTCATGAACACTGCACCTTAGCTCACTAGAACCTCTCAAACCTAGCCAGAGTCTTCTTTCAGAGTATTTATGTCTTTTTATACAAAATATAAAATAGAAACATATATAAAAAACATACACAAACAGAAAAAAATGAGTTTTCTTTACAAAGTAGTTTCCTAGCAAACTTCCATTTGAGTCAGATACTCTAATATAGACTATTGAGCATTTATTAAAATACTAATAAGACGAGAACCAAGAAGAGGAGAAAGGGTAAGTTGCTTATCTCCAGATTCCCCCTCGACTCCTCATGCTACTAGGGGCAGGGTGCCCACTTTTCTTGCGTGCTGGAGGTCTTTCAGTCTTAGGGGCTGTAGCAAGGCGGCGAGGGAGAGCCTGGGAGGGAATCTGAGAGTTGTGGGACAAGAGAAGACAAAGTCAGTGTCATATACTCTCAATCCCCTACCCTACTGAGGAAAGGCGTCGTGCACGGAGAGGGCCAGAATCATTCGGCAAAGGGGAACGACCATGCCACAGAAAATGGGAACAGGAATCGGACGGGTCAGGCAGGAGAGAATGGAGCCAGCCAGGGAGTGTGCAGGGATGGAGGAAAGAGTCAGTGAGAGCCCTTCCACCCTCATCATCCCTGGCCTCCTTTCCCTCACCTCTTTCCGGGGGATCTCACCCAAGCGGGAGTCTGTGTTCCTTCTGGGGACATTATCCCCTTGGCTGTCAGTCCTGCCATACAAATTGAGGGATGAGGATGGGGCACTGTTTGCCTCACTTCCCAACAGTGGGTGGAAGTACTCCCCCCTCAATTCTGTCTCTTAAGAATAAGAACAAACAAGATAGACCTGGGGCTCAAATAGGAGGAGACACTAGAGGAATCAAAAAGTGAGTTATACTAGGCAGTCACAATCCTAGGATTCTGAGTTCTGAACCGCATGGTAAAGAGGAAAAAACTAAGGTAAAAAGACATGAAGACGGGATTTCTTTTAGAAGCAAAGGAAAAAACCAGAAAGTAGAAAGGAAAAGACAGAAGAAAGGTGGGGAGCAGTGAGAGATGGAGGAAGAGAAGGAGACTTGTTGATCTACATCTCGCCCTCACACTCCTCCCCAGAAAAGGACAAAAGATGCGACTCAGTGGACAACACGCACACCCCTCTCTCCCCTGCCTGATCTATTTCCCTGCCCACAATCCAGATTCCATCCACTTAATCCTTCCTTCATTCCCTCCCAGGCTGGTACCTGCCGGGCTCCAGCCTCTTCAGGTAGAGCACCAGATCCTCAGGGGGCAGTGCCCCCCAGCCCCGAGCTTGGTATAGTCGTAACAGCTGAGACACCTCCATCAGCTGCCTTGAGGAAGCGAGCCCATCTCCACCTGAGATATACCAGTGATGGTCGTCAGCCTAGGGCCCCTCTCCTCAGCCCTCAGCCCATCTCCCGGGGAATCCAGAAGGGCCTTCAGTTCCACGTACTGGCTCCACACCCAAAACTTTCCCTCCTTAACTTCCAGTAAACCATGACCTGCTTACCTCTCTCTGACGAACCACCACTGGGACCACTGCCCTGTGAATGAGTTGAGGGAAGCTCATGGACCCGGAAAAGACTAGATGCCATGGCTAAGGGCACTTTAGTTTTATGGACAGGGGGTGGCAGGCGTGGCACTTGAGGGGCTTCCTCCCAAGACGGTACAGTCAGAGGACCTAGCAAAAGGAACGAGATCCAAGAATCAGGAAATGGGGCAAAGAGCCAAGGAAGTCCTACCACCTAGCCTTCATTAGGCTCTATCACCTTTGCCAACTCCTAAAAATCCATCCCAGATAACCAACTCCCACCTTTTCCAGGCCCAGCCCCAAGCTTCTTCAGAGTTGGCACTCACCAGACTTAGGGGGCAACAGGTCAACAGACGGGTTTTCATTGTTCTGGGGTACTGTCTCTAGCAGCTGGGGGGAGACAGCAAGGTTCAAGGTAGCAAGACACTACAAGACAGTCAGGTTCCCTGGGGACTGTTAAAGAAGGGGACCTAGATATCTGAGGGAAGCAGAAGCTGGGGAAGTAAGAGTTAGGGTTGGTTACCTAAGTTCCAGAAGGGACTTATGAGATAGGAATGAGACAGACTGGGAGAGGAAGATGCTGGGACAAAGCATTAGTCTTAGAAGGGGGATGAAGCCAGAGTCCTGGACTCCTCGAGCAGGAAGAGAAAATGAGGAAGGGAAGAAGACAATAAGGTGGGATGGGTTGGTCCTCTCTTACTTGGTGCAAAAGATGCTTGAGGCCCTCCAGCTGAGAAACGGGTGGCAGCCCTTGCTTTAGGAAGCCATCCCCATCAGATCCAGGATCTTCCTCAGGGAATGGCCGTTCCGCCCTGTGATCGGGATGGAAGGCCCCAGCTGTAAAGTGAAACAGGGGTGTGCGTTGTGTGCTGTCGGGGGAGGAGGTTCCTTCACAAATCAACTTGCCACATGCCCAGAAGAAAGGGGCCTATTGAATATAAGAGGGACATCATAGCTAGAAGATAATGAAAGTTTAAAACAGCTGGAGAGGGAAGGGTTGAAGGCGACTGAGAGATGGCACAGCTGAATTCTAAGACAGAATTGTAGACAGAAGGGGAAAGCTGTGGTTCTCAGACTCTAAATAAATAAGTACCACCACAAACTCCTTAAAGACAGAAACCAATATCCAGAATGGTTTAGGATTAATAGACACATTCTAGACCCTTAACCAGAACATGCCCTCATTCTTTTTTTAAATTTAAAATTGTGACATAATTCACCCCTCATTCTTTTTTTAAAGATTGGCACCTGAGCTAACATCGGTTGCCAATCTCCTTTTTCTAAATTTCTTCTCCCCAAAGCCCTCCAGTACATAGTTGTATATTCTACTTGTAGGTCCTTCTAGCTGTGCTATGTGGGACGCCGCCTGAGCATGGCTTGATGAGCAGTGTTAGGTCCCTGCCCAGGACCTGAACTGGCGAAACCCTGGATGGCTGAAGCAGAGTGTGCGAACTTAACCACTTGGCCAGGGGGCCAGCCCCATTTACCCTTCATTCTTAATTCAAACTGGATTGTCACGTTTGCACCACGCAGAGCACCCCATCCACCCAAGTCACAGCTGACTAAACCAAGCGTGGCCACCACACTCAAGGTCAGCCAATCCAAGGGATGGTTGCCAACCAATCAGATAACCTCTCTTTAAACTGGACCTAAGAAACAGAGATAGCATTGTCTCTGTAAGGTTGTCTAGAGTCTGGCTGGAGTCAGCGTCATGGCTGGTCAAACTCATGTACAAGCCAAAGTTATGAGAGCAAGAACCTGAGTCACAGAGAGTGCTGGTCAATCAAGAGAAAGCAGCAGATATTCGGGGAGAGGCAGAGTCAAGAGCCCATGCAGGCCCAAACACAGGAGGAACAGCTGCCTCAGTTCCTGAGAGCACCCCTGGATCCCAACTCCAGGTCTCATTAAGTCCAACTACAAGACATTTCCATGAGATCTCACTGCCTTTATTTGAACCAACTTGAGCAGATTTCTGCTCCTTGCAGCTTATGGTCACTAAGGAACCTAAGAAACTAAATACACACTCAAGTCCCAGATAGAAAGGAAGCTAGGTAAGAGGGAGCCACTTAGTACATGGGAACCCCAGTGATTTCTGTCCCCAGTTACCTGAGGAGGAAGTGAGATCTGGCTTTGGCTCTAGGGGCTGGAAGGAATGTTGGCTTTGGAAAGCGGGGCCCAGCAGGAGGCTAAGATCTGGGGAGGAGCTGCAGAGATCAGGCGGCACTCCAGGCAGCGCGTCCCTTGCTTCCCGGCTCTGCTGCAACACAGGCTTCAGGGCCACAGCCACGGGAGGCACAGTCCAGATCCTCCTCTCCCCCTTCTCTGGTTCCCGAGGCCCAGGGCTGGAGGGGCTGGCGGTAGGAACCTGGGCATAAGAGAGAAGCAGAAAGAAGGATCAAAGCTCAGTGCATTTAAAAAGACAAGATATGGCACAGACACTTTAATAAGATTACAAATTAGTACAGCTTCCTTAAAAGGAGATTTGATAATATCTATTAAATTTTAAAATGCTTGTTTTTGATCTTACAATTCCATTTCTAGAAATTTTATAGAGACACTTGCACAAAGACATATATTAATATTTATTGCAGCACTGTTTATAGAAGCAAAATATAGGAAAGAACTTTACTGTCCACCAATAAGCACTTGGTTAAACAAAAAGTTATCCAACAGCGTACAGAAGGCTACCGTTTGGGGTGGAGCGGAGGGACACTCAAGACACCAGTAACACTGGCTGCTTCTGGGAAGAGGAGCCGGGAGAGCAAGGAGCAGGGAGAGGATGGAGATTACTTTTCACTGTCTACCTTTTCGAAGAGTTTGGATTTTTTTTTTTACCATGTGCATAGTATTTATTCCAAGATATAGTTTAGCTAATAATGAAAATTTCATAATTAAAAGAAGGAAGTAGGAGACACCAACATAAAAAGGGCTGGTGAGACTCCCAACTCTACTCTAGGGCAGGACTTGGCAACAATTTTTGGCACTTACCATCATAATTAATTCAGTTGCCATTTAACAAAATTAGCACCATGGTGTATTCCCTACCAGCTCTTGGGCTGGGAGAAGTCAGGCCCAAGGCAGTGGGGCCCGTCTGGGTGAACTATGGCCGTGGAGAAAAAGATTGCTTTCGATGATACAGTTATTCTTTGAGAAAGTCCACAGATTTTTTTGTTCCTAACACAGGTCCTAGGACCTGAACTTAGGACTTCCCTTGGGAGGGAGCTAGATTTCCAAAGAAGGGACCTAAACACAACCACTCAGAGCAGCTTAGCTCAAGGGGCAACACCTACTGGGGGGTTAGGAGGTGGGG
This sequence comes from Equus caballus, assembly GCF_041296265.1. Classification (NCBI taxonomy): domain Eukaryota; kingdom Metazoa; phylum Chordata; class Mammalia; order Perissodactyla; family Equidae; genus Equus; species Equus caballus. The sequence goes on along the minus strand of NC_091694.1, from coordinate 51,070,510 downwards.
TGTTGGTGCTGAGCAGCTGGTTTGCCTCCTCCCAGTGGGCTTGCAGCATGGCTTGGAGTCGCTCGACCAGCTCCAGCCGCTGTTCCTCCAGCTGCTGGCTCCGGTTCTGCAGCTCCCGCCCTCGCGCCTGCTCCCGGGCCAGTCTGAAGAAGAGACAGGAGAGCTTATGTGGGGCCTTTGAGGGAGCAGAGACTTGGAGAATAAGAAGAGATAGAATGGCTTGTCAGACATCTGAAATTCTGAAAGGAGCTAGGGCCAATGTAAAAGAGGACAGATCTATGGAGGGAGCAACTCCTCACCGTTTCCAGTTTGGGCTCTAAGCACAGGAAAGGGGCTGAGGCCTAAAAGGGATGCTCCAGGGACCGATACCTGAGCTCATAGTCCTGAGCCACCTGCTGCTGCCTTTCCTCTCGTTCTGCCATTTCCACCTTGAACTGAGCCAACTGAGTGGACAATTCCTGCTGGTGCTGTTCATTTAGATCCTGAAGCTGCTTCCTAAGAGGACACAGGTGAGAAAAGAGGACTGAATCTCGAGACAGAAGGAGTCAAATGAGACAAAATCAAATGAGACATAACAGGATGTGTGTATGTGTGAGTGAGACAGACAGCCGCCAGCCTGGCCATGGCACAGGTGGGTTCAGGAAAGCAGCAAGGACAAAGCTGATGTCTTAGGATGGGTTCCCCAGAAGCAGAGATTGAGATGAGGATTTACGGGGAAGTAATTCATTTAAGAAGCATTTCCAGAAAAAACTAGTAGGTGAGTGGGGTGAGGAAATGTGAGACAGGGATGGGAAGGAGGCTCAATCCCATAGGGTGGCTCTGGAGATGGTATAGGGCACAGCTCAGCATTATCCCCATCAGCGGCAAGGGAGCTGGAAAATTTATACTCCTGCACCCCTCAGTTATTGGTTAATGGCTACTTCCTAGGGGACGAAAATTCCCAAGCACTCCCGGCTCTTCATGTGTACCTGCAGGCAGCTCTCCCGCAGAGAGACAGACCCGGGCAGGCCACTAACACTGCCTGCCTGGCTGGGGAGAGGCAGCATCCAGTAAGTCCCCTGTACCTGTGATGTTCCCTCAGAGAGGCAGCTTGCCGCAGGCTGCTCTCCTGAGCCTGTGCCAGACGCTCTGTCACCTGCTGCTCCAGCTGCACAGCCAGCTCAGATTCTATCTGGAGTCGCTGGCTTTCATAGCGGGCCTGGGAGTGAAGGAAAGTGGGGTAAAGTCAGCTAAATTCTGTTTGGGCTTAGAAGAGGATGGAGGATATAATGTAGACAAAAAAAAATCCATGTATCAACACTCCCCCTCGTGAGCCTAAGGGATAAAAAACAAGAATTTTGTCACAAGCAGTGAAAGACGTTCCCTTTCCTTATTAAACCATGAAGTACTCACATCTTATATGTACACAAAAGTGAAAATAACTTTAGACAAAAGAAATATATATATATATATATATATTTTTTTTTTGGTGAGGAAGATTTGCTCTGAGCTAACATCTGCTGCCAATCTTCCTCTTTTTTTTTTTTCTGCTTAAGGAATATTAGCCCCGAGCTAACATCTGTGACAATCTTCCTCTATTTTGTATGTGGCTCACTGTCACAGCATGGCTTGACAGCGGTGAAGGTCCACATCCAGGATCCAAACCTGTGAACCCGGGCCGCCGAAGCAGAGTGCACTGGACTTAACCACTACGACATGGGGCCAGCCCTGTGAAATATATATTTTTTAACCAAAAGAAATGTTAGGTAAAACAATCAAATCTGTTATATGTGCCTGAGATAATACACGTAGTATTCCTACTGCAGCATCTGAAACCCAGCAGGCATTCACTAAATGTCAGTGTCCCTCCCTCCTAAAGCAGAATCAGTCTGTATCACAGTCCCCACTTTCTTATCTCATATTCCTTCTTCAACTCACTGAAATCTGATTTCCATTTATAGTACTTCACATCAAAGAACTTAATGTCTAAATCCAATCGTGGTGATTTCCCAGCCTTTATCTTACGTGATCTCACTGTAACATCCGCCACTATGTCAATCCTTCCTTCTAAAACCATTTCCCCCTTGGCTCCCATGATACCACCAGCCCCGCATTCTCATTCCTCGTGACTGCTCCTCAGTCCCAGCTGATTGTTCTTCCTCCAAATGCCCGGAAAGGCTGAACATTTCCTTGAGCTGTCCTCAGGCCTCTTTTTGACCATTTACTAACATTCTGGTTGCTGATGCTTTTAAATGTGTATAATAAACGCTTGGCATTTAGGCCATGTTTTTGGCTACTGTTTATACCTTCAAATACTTTCCAGATCTCCCTCTTTAGCCTAGACTTCTTCCAGGCTTTAAGCCCATAGACCCAGTAACCTACTGAATAGCTCAGTTTGGATACATCTGAAATAGAACACATCCAAAATGGAGCACATTTGTTTTTCTACCCTCAACCCTTCTGTTCCTATTTTATTTCTTGCCTTAGCTAATGACACCACTCTCCACCAAAACACCCAAGCTACTTAAAACCTGGAGTTATCCTTGACTCCTACTTCTTTACCCCTTCCAACTGGTCATTCCATCCTAATTCTTTAACATCTCCCTAATTTACCCCTGCACTCACTTCTACTTTCATTCAACATTACTTCAAGTCCAGTTGATCTCCCTGCTTCTATTCTGCCCTCCACCCTCTGTCATTTTGGCCCCAAAAGATCCGCCACTTCATGTCTGAGTAAATAGTCTAAAATACAAATATGTTCAATTTATTCCCTCGTTTGAAACCCTTCTTTTTTTTTTCAAGATTGGCACCTGAGATAACGGCTGTTGCCAATCTTCTTCTTCTTTTCCCCTTTTTCTCCCCAAAGCCCTCCAGCACATAGTTGCATATTCTAGTTGTGAGTGCCTCTGGCTGTGCTTTGTGGGATGCCACCTCAGCATGGCCTGACGAGCGTTGCCATGTCCACGCCCAGGATTTGAACCAGTGAAACCCTGGGTCGCCGAAGTGGAGCGCATGAACTTAACCACCCGGCCATGGGGCTGGCCTGTTTGAAACCCTTCTAATGCCCCCATTGTCTAAAGTTTTTGCTGCTTAAAATGGCTTACAAGGCCCTTTATGATCTCCCACCACCAATCTACCTTCTCTCTCCCATCCTAAACTCCTTGCAGTTACATAAATTCTTTTTTTTAATTTTTAAAACTGTGGTAAAAAAGCACATAATATAAAATTTACCCTCTTAACCATTTTTAAGTGTAGTTGAATAGTATTAACTATATTCACATTGTTGTGGAGATCTCTAGAATGTCTTCATCTTGCAAAACTGAAACTCTATATACCCATTCAACAACTCCCCATTTCCCCCTCCCCTCAGCCCCTGACCAGGACTGTTCTACTTTCTGTTTCCATGATTTTGACCACTCTAGATATCTCATTACCTAAATTCTTTTAATGAAAAATTTTAATACATACTCCCTTTGAGCAAGCAATTCCACTTTAAGGAATTTATCCTACAGAAGGATGCCAAAAACTTATGTACAGTGATGTTCACTGCAGCACTATTTTTAATAGTGAAAAATTGGTATCGGTGTAAATTTCTCATCAAAAGGAAAATGCTTAAGTAAACTATGATTCATCCATTCATTGCAGTATTATATAATCCTAAAAAATAATGATGCACATCTATATGTATTGACATGGAAAGATGTCTCTGATATACTATGAGGCAAAACAAGTTGCAGTGAATGCACAGCGTGTTCCTTTTTTAAGCACCAACCCATAAACTCATATATGAAAAGGTTCTGACAGGACACACATAAAGTGGTGTGATTAGATAAGGCAACCTATATATATATTTTGCCCCTCTGAGGAAGATTAGCCCTGAGCTAACATCTGCCGCCAATCCTCCTCTTTTTGCTGAGGAAGACTGGCCCTGAGCGAACATCTGTGCCCATCTTCCTCTACTTTATATGTGGGACGCCTACCACAGCATGGCTTGCCACACGGTGCCATGTCCGTACCCAGGATCCAAACCGGTGAACCCTGGGCCACCGAAGGAGAATGTGTGCACTTAACTGCTGCACCACTGGGCTGGCCCCTAAAAATATTTTTAAGATATAAAAGTTCTCTCTAATATAAGTTCAGATAATACAGAAATAAAAAGTATTGATTGCAGGGCCGGCCCCATGGCCGAGTTGTTAAGTTCATGCACTCTGCTTTGGCGGCCCAGGGTTTCACCGGTTCAAATTCTGGGGAGCTCGGATGTGGCACCACTCATCGGGCCATGCTGAGGCGGCGTCCTACATAGGACAACCAGAGGCACTCACAACCAGAATACACAACTATGTACTGGGGGGCTTTGGGGAGAAAAAGCAGAAAAAAAAAAAAAGATTGCCAACAGTTGTTAGCTCGGGTGCCAATCTCTAAAAAACAAAAAAACTTTTTTTTAAAGTTCTTTGGGAAGTCTACCTGATCCATCTGTGTAGAATTGATGGCTCCTTTCTTTGTCTTTGATATTTACGTCTGATAAGTTAACTTTGATAATTTAAGTATGCATGTTATAATTCTAAAGTAACCCAAAACCAAACAAACAGAAATTGAATTTATGACTTTAAAACTAGATGAAGAAAAAAATAAAAGAAAAGAAAGAATCTAAAAGATGGCAAGAAAGGAAAGGAAAATAAACACTGAATAGACAAGACAAAATAAGATATTTTAAAGTTAAGATGGAGATCCAACTATGAATAAATAAATGAAATGTAAATGAATTTAATGCTCCAGCTAAAAAGCAAATAAATATATAAAAGTTGAAAGTAAAATGGTTAGAAAAATATTTGTCAGGCAAATTCTATTTGACAAAATGAAAGGCTGGTACAGCTCTTTTAACATCAGGCAAAAATATACCCTAAGGCAAAAAGCCTTATAAGAGATAAAGAGAGTCAACTCAAAAGGACAAAACATTCAACTTACTAGGAAAGATATAGCAATTTCAAAATTTATATGCATCTAATAACATAGCCTCAAAAGGTATAAAACAAAAATTGACAGACTACAGGAGAAACAGACAAATCCACCCTCAGTGAGATTTTAACAGAAAAAACATCAGTAAGGATATAATTATTTAAACAGCACAATTAACAAATTAGACACATATACAAAATTGCACCCAACAACTATAAAATACATATTTTCAAGCACTACATGAAACATTTAGAGAAAGCGACCACATATTAAGACATAAAACAAGTCTCAAAAAATTTCAAGTGGGGCCAGCTTGGTGGTGCAGCGGTTAAGTTTGCACGGTCGGCTTCAGCAGCCTGGGGTTTGCCAGTTTGGATCCCAGGTGCAGACCTATGCACTGCTTATCAAGCCATGGTGTGGCAGGCGTCCCATGTATAAAATAGGGGAAGATGGGTACAAATGTTAGCTCAGGGTCAATCTTCCTCAGCAAAGAGAGGAGGATAGGCAGTAGATGTTAGCTCAGGGCAAATCTTTCTCAAAAAAAAAAATTTCAAGGAATTTAAGTAATAAAAATAGCATATTCTCTCATGATGTCCACAAGAAACTCTCACATGATGAGGGGTGGGGGAAGGGAGAGAGAGAGGAAGTGAGGGGAGATGGAGAGAAGAGTGAGAGGGAGGGAGGTGCAGACAAATGTAGCAAAATGTCAACTGGTGAATCTAAGTGTATTCATTATACTATTTATGCAATATTTCTCTAAGATTGAAATATTTCAAAACAAAGCCTAGGTGGAATATACATAAATAAGTAATTTTTTAAAAAACCATGCTATCTAATCACAAACAGTTAAGCTATAAATCAATAATAAAATGTAATTAGAAAAATCCTGTATGTTTGGAAATAACCCAGGAGATCAAAAAGTAATCAAATAAAAAACTGAATATTATTCAGAACCAAGCAATAAGGAAAATACCACATAGGATAAGTTGTAGGATGCACTTAACATGATACTTATGGAGAAATTCAGAAAAGAAGGCTGAAAATTAATAAGCAAGCATCCATCTTAAGATTTTAAAAGGAACAACAGAATAAAACCAAAGAAAATATAAAGAATGAAATAAAGTACAGACATTAATAAAATAGAAAAGAAATCAACATAGTTAAAAGCTAATTCTCTGAAAATATATTCAATTAAACTACAAGTAAGATGGTTTTAAAAAGAGAGGATGAGACAAATGAGATTAGGAGAGAATATGCTATTTACACATATAAAGAGAGAAAGAGTGAGTGCACCAAAAATAATTCAAGAAGAAATGGAAAGTCTAAATATTTCCATAAACATTAAAGAAGCAAAACCAGTAGTGAAATATCAAATATTCAAGAAACACATATTCATTCCAACCTTACAAACCATTTCATAGTATAAGAAGAGAGGGAGCAGATCGTCATGTTTCTAGCACTGGCAGATTAAGTTATTCAGATTAACACCACTACTGGTGGTCAATGCCATGTTCCGTTGCAAAGGCTTGCTTTGTCTGGCCCTAGAGCCCTTCTCACCTCTCCTTCTCTTGTAACCACCAGCACGAAACAGGCACTTTTGTGAAGCCAGGGACATCAGCTCTGCTAGGGACAGCCCATATGCCTGCCCATGCTCCAGGGATTAAAAAAACACAAAGAAACAATACAGAGAAAATTTTTAAAGCAAGAGTGGTCACCTGACAGCTGACTTCTCAGCAGCAACAACGGAAGCCAGCATAATATTTTTAATACGTTAAAATAGCTACCAACGTAGAATTCTACACCCAGGAGCTCCTTCAAAAATGCATGTGAAATAAAAAAATGAAATTTTCAAATGAAAATAAATAAACAAACAAAAGAGATTTTGCCGCCAAGAAAAAGATCCCAGATGGAAGATCTGAGTTCAAAGAAGGGAAGAAGAGCAAAGAAAGCAGTAAATTATGTGGATACTTCTAAGTGAATATTGACTTTATAAAAACAATATTAATAATGTTTTATGAAACTTTCGTACTTAAAAAAATAGAATTAAGAAAACATAGAGTGATGTTACAGAAAATGGCAGGATAAGAAACTCCAGGGGTTGGTTCTTCTGCCAAAATAACCATTAAGCTGGGGAAAAAATATCAAAATCAACTATTTGGGAACACTGGAACCTGATCAGCAACCAAGAGAGTGCATGATGAAAGGAGAGGCTGCTGAACTTTGATAAGAGAGCCTGAAGCGTGAAGCAGCTACCATCCCCCGCCCCTGAGCAATGGCAATGGCAGCCTGTGATGCTAGAATGGCTGGCTGAAGCAAAGGTGGGCAGTAAGTACCTTGTCCTCCAAAAACATTGGATTGTGTGTTTTGGTCAGTGTAGCAGTTCCCTGAGGAACCACAGCTGACAACTGCCTTTGGTTTTGGGCCCCTTAGGCAATAGCAGCTTCCTTGGCAACATCTATCAGAAGATTTAAAGAGATATATATATATATACTTTTTTTGGGCGAGATCCAGACATTTAAGAAAAGCTCTGTCAGATCACAGGTTAATCATGGAGATAGGATAGAAATGTCAGTTACTACACACAACAAAAAGGACAGACTTTGCAAAAATAGTTTAGAGTCACTATACAAACAGATGGCTGTAGTCACCAAAAGAAATCCCTAAGGAGGAAGAGAATATGATTTCCAGAGGTACCACACTGTAATACTCTAAACGTCCAGTTCTCAACAAAAAAATTACAAACATACAAAGAAATAAGAAAATAAGACTCATTCAAAGGAAAAAGAGAATTTGATAGGAACTCTTCCTCTGGAAGCCAAGACATTGGGATTACTAGTCAAAGAGATTAAATCAGAAGTCTTACATATGGCTCAATGAGCCAAAAGAAAATCATGAACAAACTAGATGAAATCAAAACAATGTATGGACAGGGAATGTCACTAAAGAGACAGAAATCATAAAAAGGAACCAAATAGGAATTCTAGAGCTAAAAAGTACAATTAGTGACATGGAAAATTCACTAGATACCGCTACGCACCTATTAGAATGGCCAAAATCCAGAACACTGACCACATCAGATATTAGAGAGGATATGGAGCAAGAGGAACTCTCCTTCATTGCTTGTGGGAATGCAAAATGGTACAGCCACTTTGGAAGACACTGTGGTGGTTTCTTACAAAACTACACATACTCTTACCAGATGATCCAGCAATCACACTCCTTGGTATTTACCAAGAGGAGCTGAAAACTTACATCCACACAAAAACCTGTACACGGATGTTTATAGCAGCTTTAGTCATAACTGTCAAAACTTAGAAGTTTTCTAAGATGTCCTTCAGTGGACAGAACACATAAATACTGTGGTACATCCAGATGATGGAATATTACTTAGCGCTAAAAAGAAATGAGCTATCAAGCCATGAAAAGTCATGGAGGAAACTTAAACGTATGTTACTAAGTGAAAGAAGCCAATATGAAAAGGCTACATACTGCATGATTCCAACTATATGACATTCTGGAAAAGGCAGATTTAACCTGTGGTTAAAGGGAGGATGGGATGAATAGGTAGTGCACAGAGGAATTTTAGGGCAGTGAAACTAAGTATGATACTATAAAGGTGGATACATGTCATTAAAAATGTGTCCAAACCCATACAATGTACAACACCAAGAGTGAACTCGAATGTAAACTATAGACTCTGGGTGATAATGATGTACAAATGTAGGTTTTGTCAATTGTAACAAATAGACTAGTGGAGGATATTGATAAGGGGGGAAGCTATGTATATGTAGGAGTAGGGGGTATATGGGAAATCTCTATACCCTCTGCTCAATTTTGTTATAAACTTAAAACTGCTCTAAAAAATAGAGGACCTGAACAACACTATAAGCCAGGCACCATTCTGGGATTCAACAACAAACAGACAAAAATCTGTGCCCTCATGGACCTTAGAGAAATTAAACAAGATTTTTAAAGTTACCCTGTGTAGGATATTAGCAGAAAAATTAAACAGAGAAGGGGAACGGGGATTATCAGAGGGTTGCAGATTTTACTCAGTGTGGTTGGGACACTGAGTAAAGATGACATCTGAGTAAAGAGTAGTTCTTACCCTCAATTATCCTGTTTATCATAATACTTCAAAATGTGTGTACTAGACAAACTCCCATCTAGCTGGTGAAATCCTTGTTGGCCGGGACTATTCTCAACTCCTAGCGCAGAGCTTACATAGAGGGGCTGTTTAACACGCCTCCTGAATTGAAATGAGAGAATAATCACCTGTGTTCCAGCAGCCTGCAAAGTGCTACTGACTTGTTTACTAACATCTTTACCCTTGGCCTTCCGTAATAACTTAGCTTCCACGTGGTCAGTCCTTCAAGTCAATGGGCTAGGTGAAAAATAAAAGGCGTGTGTTTTCTCAAACACTGACTCACTATCCAGAAACTGGATATCTCCTTAAGTCAACTATTAATAAGGAAAAAAGTCTCTTAGATTGACTTGCTCTCAGGAACTCATTAACTTGCTCTTAACACACACTTTAGACATAAAAACAGAGGCCTATAAAGGTAAAAATTCTAGTTAGAAATGGGAGTGTTTGCTGGGGCTCCTGAAACATCACTCTGCCTTAGACCTACTTCTCCTAACCAGGAAAAATCTTCCAGAACCCTCTGCCTCCTGACCTGCACCAAGCTCATTTCCAGCTGCAGGGCATCTCTCTCTCTCCGAGCCGTATCCAGCTCTCCTTCCAACCGCCGCACCTCCGACTGCACCAATGCCAACTGCTGCTGGGCCTCCCGGGCTGCCTGGGCCTCCCTCTGGGTGTTCCCCTGAGAAAGGGAAATCAGACTTAAGTACATACCTCATTTCCTGAATTCCCCAATTCATTCTCCCATACCCTAAAACCCAAGCTTCCCCTCTCTCCACATTTGATCTATTTCCTCATCTCTGTTTAAAGCTACTCTTTGGCCTTCCATGTATTTGATGCCCCCAGCCCTTCCTGCTGGCCCTATACTCTCAGTCCTGTCTCTCACACATAGTTCTGCTCTCTCCATCTCAGTCCCCTATGCCCCATATTCCGACATCCCATCTCATTCAATTATTTTGCCCTTCATCTCTTCCCCATTCATTCCCTGATTGCCGCTTTTACCTTCTCCCTTTCCAACTGAGCCTGGCCCTCCTCCTGCAGTGCCTGGTAGCGTTCCTTAAGCTGGTGCTCTTGCTGGGCCCGGGTCTGCCGTTCTTCTTCTAGGGCAACCTGAAGTGTCTCCAACTGGCGATGCTCACTGAGTTGCCCAGCCCGAGCCTCATCTCGTTCTTCCTGCAGGGCCCGGCACCGCTGCTGTTCTAGCTCCAAGCTCAGGGTTAGAGCTTGCCTTTCCTCTTCCTATAGCCCCAGGAGAAAACCAAGATCCTTAGCATGCCCTCAAGAGACCAGCAATCTGCCCCTCACCCCCATGTAATATGCCCACTGAGAATTACGCCTATTAAACAGACAATAGTTGACAAGCCCACAGGATTACAATATAGTAGGTAAGAGCTTCTGTTTCAGAATTAGGTAGATTTGGGTTCAAATCTCAGCTCTGTCATTTAACCAAGCGTTCTTAGGCATACACCCTTATCTGTAAAACGGAAATAATATTAGGGTCTAACTTGTGAGGACTAAAGTAAAAAGTGTATGTAAAGCATTTAGCACAGTGTCTGGCACATAGTAAGTACTCAGTATACAATAGCTATCACCATCATCATCAAAAGACATTCCACAAAGGCTAGAAAATCCAGCCTACAGTCACCTAGCCAAGCAGCAACCATCATCAGCACTGTTGGATGTAGCCTGTTGAGACTACAAGCATGCGTCATGCATGCAACAAGTTCCAAACCTGGCTACTAATTCATATGGGTAATCATCTTATCATTTCAGTAATAAGAAACTTGAGTGAGTCTCGTGCCATACCTTTTTTAGCTATGCCCTGGACCATAGTTCCCAAATGTGGCTGAGCAAAATCACCTAGGAAATTTCTGAAAATACTTAGGTTCCCCAACTTCACCATATCTCTACTGAATCAAAATCTCTGGGGATGGGTCCCAGAAATCTATATTTTTAAATAATTCCTGAGGTGATTCTAATGAGGATACAATTTTCAGACTCTCACAAACTTACTTGGTGGCAGAGCCCCTTTGTTGTAGAGTATTTAGCAGAACTAGTGTTCTAAGGAACAAACTCCGGGAAACACTGCCCTGGTGCAAGTCAAAATATGAACTCCCACAATCCACCCATAGCTCTCTAGAAGTAATTAACAGCCTCTATTGGAATTAACTCAGCCCAGTAGTCTCACCAGTGTCTCTCTTTCGCGTTGCTGCAGTCTGGCACCTTCCTGTTCACGATTCAGGGCCTCCACGGCCTCAGAAAGGCTTTGTTCCAGGCGGGTTACTGTCTTTCAGGGAGAGGGGAACAGGGCAGAGGAACTGAGGGGAATCCTTGTATGTTATACTTCAAAAAGTATTAACAACAAAAACTTTAAATGTAAGATTTAACTAAATGACTTAGGGGCCAAAAAGAAGACTACACGGTGTGAGAAAAGCTGGGAATACATCAACAATGCAAGTGTGACAGCAGGAACGGTGAAGGGAAAGGAAATAGGGGAGGAGGACTATCAGGATAGCTAGCGCAAGACTGAGGTCAATCTGTTGGGAACCCTAAGTTCAGAGGGTTGATCCTGGTTGCCCACCTCTTGCTGTTTACTTCTAGTGAGTTCAGCTGCCTGGCGCTCCTCCTGGAGTCCCCGAAGTACCTCTGTCCGCTCAGCTTCATGCCGGTTCCAGCCCTCCACCACCCGGGCCAGGGTCTCAGGAGACGAAAGGCAGATGGAATTTCAAACTAACTTTTTTGTCCTCTTTCTGTCCACAGGGGCAGGGTCAATAGCCACCTTCTCCCAGTAGTCAGTAAACCCACCCCGTACCCCAGCTCCTAATGTGAACAAAGGAACACTGGTTGGCCACCCCCATTTACTATAGGCTTAGTGCCCTCCACGAAGAGACCCACCCACATTCTGCTACCCTGGTACCTTGTCCAGTTGTTCGATCATGATATCTTTCTTGCGGTCGGCAGTCACAGCCACAGCTAACTGTTGCTGTAGCTCTAGCACTCGGGTCTGCAGGCTCTGAATATGGCGCTCACAATGCTGGGAAGAAGGGTGAAGAGTCTGGGTATTGCCATGTTTAATCTGACCAAAGCACCAAACTTTCCAGCTCCTCTAGGGTAAATGGGCTGGAGAGACGGACCCAGGGTCCCAAGAACAGAATAGTTTTGGGGAGGGAAAATCAAGAATACTGGAAGAGGAATCTTGAGGCCTGAGACATACAACACCTTCCTCTACTTTATCAGGAAATAGGAGCTTAGTTTCCAGGCTCTTACCTTTCCTGGAACTCCTAAGAAAAATTTCCATGAGCCTTTTGGCAGGGTGCAGCAGCCCACACTGCAAAGAGCAGGAAGTTACTCCTGCCTTAAGAAGCTCACTGGACACAACAATTAAACATAGCATAAAGGGGATAGGATAAAGGGAATAGATCAAGCATAGGATAAAGGGGAAGCCTTTTCTTCATTTTAAAATAGAGAAAGAGAGCATTCCAAAAATGACAATACAACAAATGATCTTGACTTTTCCTCTGCCTGTCTCTCTCTCTGCCCCCTTCAGACAGGCTGAGGCTTGCAGAGATAAAGCTCATTATATCACCAATAGCTATAAAGCCCTTGCAGAAGCCAGCAAAGTTCACTGTTCATTCACCAAACGTTTACGGAGTGTTTCTACGTGCTAGGTATATTCCACACCTTAGGGAGACAGTGCTGAACAAGACATGGTATGACCCTCACAGATCCCAGATTTTAGAGGGGAGAAACAAACAAGATATATCAGACTGTGTAAACACGCAGGAAACAATAAGGTGATCTGAAGGAATACCTGGAGGAGAAGTGTGCCATCTCACATAGGATGGTCAAAGAAGGCTTCCCTGAAGAGCCATTTGAGCAAAATCCAGAGAGCAGGCCCTTAACCCTCAGCCCTTTTCAGCACTCAGCCCCATTTCTAATCTTTGCTGCTTTCAAAGGGAAGCCTTTGTATCTCACCTTGCGACGAGTATGCTCTGAATCCAGTGCATCTCTCAGGCCCTGAAAATCCGGAGGATTGAGTGGGGGCCCCGGCCGAAGGCTGGCGTAGCGAGGAAACAACTCCTCCAGGGCTTGGGCTGAGCTAGACAGAGACAAGTCTTGCAGGGGCCGGGTGCTGAGTGAATTAAGTAAAGAATGTTAGAGTTGGGAAAGGTTCCGAGATTCACTAGTCCAACTGTGATATTTTACCAATGAGGAAACTGAAACTCAGAAATGGCAAGGGACTTGCCCAAAGTCATAACGCTAGGCAGGGACAGAGCCACAGACAGTACAGAGGTTCTGTGATTCACTCTGTAGTGCTCCTTGCTCTAAGCCACACTCCCTGTAGCAAAAGTCTCAGCAGAAACAAGCTACTTCTTCTGGGGGAAGAAGGACTCGAGGTTGGGAAAAAGCCAGGTACCAGGCAGCCGATGCTTATGCTCCTGAAGGAGTAAAGAGGTAGAAGATAGGAGAGAAAGGATGAAAGCTAAAAGCTAAGTGAGAATCATCTTAGGTCCTTAAGAACTACAAAAGCAGTAAAGGAAGTATCAAGGAATATAACACTTGGCTTTCCAAGAAAGCAAGCAAGCTAGGAGAACCAAAGGAGAACTCACTTAAGCAAGGTGGCTGTGCTGTCACTGTCAAAGGAGTCCTCTTCCCGCCTCTCTGAGCCAGCACCTGTAGTGAGGGGATCCCCTGCAGGCAGCCAGAGGGACCCCACAGCCAGGGTCAGGTAAGGATAGGAACAGGCACCACTTGTAGGAGAAGAGAGAAGAGGGCTTTCCTTTCTACCTCACTCACTCCTCCGAACCCTCTCCCAAAGAAGTGGAGCCTTTCCTCCTGAAATCTCTTGCCTCAGAGACTAGTTTCCCCCAACCTCTGCTCCCTCCCACCCCTTAAATACAGATTCTCCTTTACAGGTAAGAGGTTTACTCACGATAGGCTGTATCACGTGAGGTTTGGAGCATGCTCTGGAGCTGACCCCTAACACTTTCCATCTCAAAGATATGCTTGGAACCATCCTAGAAAAAAGCAACAGAGAAATCAGATGCAACCTGTATAATCTATATTCTACCTACTGTCAGGGCAGATGGCATCCAGCACCTCCTAAAATCCAAGAATTTTTACTCCAGCACCTGGTAAAGCAAGAAAAACAAAACTGACCCAATAAGGGTCAGAAACTCGAATGTCTACACAAGCCATATAGGTAATGTAAATGAATTAATTGGGCAGGCTAAGACAAGAGTGGTGAGGCTTCTTGCCAACTAGGCAGCAAATACCCATCTAAAGACTGTAGCCCATGGCTATCAGTTTTTCAAACTCTGCAAAACCTAACCAGTTTGCAAATTGGTTATGACACCTTTTATATCCAAAACTAACAGTTATCTTCTCTGCAACATGTGTAACTAAACCATGTTTTAATGATTTACATGCCAAATTTTGAACCAGACAATCAAAATAGTTTTGAGCTGAAAGGACCTTAGCATACTCTTGCTATCCTTAAGTCCCTAGTTCCCTCCTGGGATGAGGAAACCTCATCCTCACAGTGCCCAAGTCCCAGTCAAAGCACAGCACCTCATCCCACAGTGCAGCTGTCTCTGACCAAAAAACGCTAAGTTTCACAATTTTCCAAATTATGGTGTCCTGGGTCACTCTCTCCCTCATAAACATTTGTTCCCAGGAACAAGCATGACTGACTCTGTAGCTAAAAGGAATTTAAAACCCAAGAGTAGGAGTTCCAATCTCAGTAAAGCCATTTCTTTTTGCCACCCCCAATCCCAAGATCCTAGAGGTCCCCAACACACACTTTCCTCACCTTTTTCTTCAAGTTGTTCTCCAAGCCAAGTGACAAGCTGTGACTCAGCTCTTGGGCCAAGCCATCTAGAGGTGGAGAGGTGGAGGGTAAATACAGCTGGGCTCGGGCTGTGGCCTCTGCCTGACGACTAAGGTGCAAAGAAGTATAGAGCTGGGAGGTCACTTCAGAGGACACCTGGTTCAGCCCAGGGGCTTCTGATGAATCACTCAGGAGATCCTCAGCCCCCAGAGGTGAACCAGGGTTGGTAGGTGATGTTGCCATGAGTACACTGAAGAGACAACTGGAAACAGCAGAGCTGGGAATTCCTGGTTCTGTTTTAGGAGAGCCCAGGAGGAAAAGTACACAGGGAAGGAAGATTTCAGAGGAGGGAGGAAGACTCCAAGCCAAGGATCCTTGGTGAATAACGGTATGGAGGCCTTCTGGTTAGAGAAAAGGTTTCCACTGGTTCCAGAGGCCATGGGAGAGGGCAAAAGCATTTCTTTCCACAGCTCCTGGGAACGGTGGGAAAGAGGGTGCGGCAAGGAGGGGCTGGGGACAGAAGACCAACTGCCCAGCAACAGCACCACTGCAGCTCCTCTGGAGTGCTGAAAGCTGCAGATCACCTTCTAGCACAGGCTGTCACTGGTCAGCTGAGCTCTTAAATTCTCACATTCAGAACGTGCTAACTGAAACGGACCCAAATCCAACAGGGGCCTAATCTCCATCCAGCTGCTTTATGTGCCCCTCTACTCGCTCCAGTCTCAGAGAGGCAGGAAGCTCACGTTCCCCACCTCCCCACACCCCTCCGCCGACTCTCCTCTCCTATCTAGGGTCAACTCTCTGGTATATCCCCCCCGACCCCTCCTGGAAGAACGCCATAGCAAAGCTCCCTAGAATTCGTCCCTTCCTACCACCCCCAAAGAAACCTCATGAACACTCAGTCACGCACTCAGACGTTCCTAAAAAGCTCGCCGCCCCCAAGCCCAGCCTGAGATCCTCTACCCCGACCACCCGTTCCGACTACTCTCCACATTTGCAGTCCTCAGTGCCCCAATCTGCCAAGGTGGGGACAAGGTATTGCCTCCCTCCTCTGAGACCCTGTCCCAGAAGACCAAGACCCCGGCTCTCGCGCCCTTCTCTACACTCAAAACCGTTGGTAACCTCCCGCCCACCGGCGTCAGCCCCGCCTCGCTCGCCCCGATGACGTCATCAGCCCAGGAGCTCTCAGTCGCTGCGGCTCATACAGCCTCTGGAACCTGGGAGCCTGACGCGCGTGCGCGCTTTGGCGACCATGGATTGGCTGAGAGAGGTTTGGGGGCGGAGTCACTGCTCCGCCGCAGCAGCGTGAGGACCCGGTGGGGTGGGGCTCCGCGGAAACCGGAAGTACCCGGTGACGGGCGCTCGGAGCAGTTCCGGTGAGTCCGGGGGAGGGGTCCCCGGCTGGTTGGAGGGATCCGGGATAGAGAACTGCAGCTCACTGAGTGTGGGCGGTCCCGGAGCGAGGCTCCCACTTTCTGCTCCGCAGATGACCGTCCACAACCTATACCTGTTTGATCGGAATGGAGTATGTCTGCATTACAGCGAGTGGCACCGCAAGAAACAAGCGGGGATCCCCAAGGAGGAGGTGACGAGAGGGCCCCGCGCAATCCGGTGACCCCGCAACTCCAAACGTATTTAGTCCCAAT
This sequence comes from Equus caballus, assembly GCF_041296265.1. Lineage (NCBI taxonomy): Eukaryota > Metazoa > Chordata > Mammalia > Perissodactyla > Equidae > Equus > Equus caballus. Next base: position 51,053,958 of record NC_091694.1, on the reverse strand, counting down.
CCAGCCCCTCCTCTCCAGACCCCAGCTAGTTCCCACCCCTACCCTGTCTCCTTCAAAAACCATGACCTAACTCTGCCCCTCTCCCGCCAGGAGTACAAGCTGATGTACGGGATGCTCTTCTCTATCCGCTCGTTTGTCAGCAAGATGTCACCGCTAGACATGTACGCGGAGTCAGAGGGGATGTTGATGGAAGGAGGGCTAGCTTTGGGAATTCTGGAGTGGGAGAAACTTTCTGGATTGGGAGGGGCATGGCCCCCAGAGACAGGAAGGAGACAGAGAGAGAGGGAGTCCGGAGCTAGAGTGCTGGAACTGGCTGTGGCGGCGGTGGGGAAGATCTGAATGTGGAGAGGTTGAGTGCAGGGGATAAACTGAGGAGTGAATATGGGAGGTGTCTTTACTCAACCAGGCTCCTACAAATGATATGTTTAGAGAAGAGGGAGTCTACCTACAGGGGATCAGAAGTATCTCTTTGGGAGAGAGTCCGCTCCTATTCCTTAACATCTTCCTCATCTCTGCAGGAAGGACGGCTTCCTGGCCTTCCAAACCAGCCGCTACAAACTCCATTACTACGAGACGCCCACTGGAATCAAGGTTGTCATGAATACTGACTTGGGCGTGGGACCCATCCGAGATGTGCTGCACCACATCTACAGTGCGGTCAGTGCCAGCCCCTGGGACCCTTCCCCCGAAGCTCCTCAACAGCCATGGCCACTTAGAGCCCCAAGACTTCGTCAGATTCCCTGCCTTAATCCTACTCTATTGTAGCTCTATTGAAGTCAGAGTTTCCTCAGGACCCTTTAGGTCCTTAAACACTCCCACCACCAGTTTCTCCTGAGGGGGGACTTGCCTCTCGGCCCTTGATCCTTGTGCATTCACACACCCCTGAGGTTCTACTAGGTTTGGGGTTGAAAACAAGAGGTGTGCAAAGCCTGGCTTTAACACCCTCCCCCTCCATAGCTGTATGTGGAGCTGGTGGTGAAGAATCCCCTGTGCCCGCTGGGCCAAACTGTGCAGAGTGAGCTCTTCCGCTCCCGACTAGACTCCTACGTCCGCTCTCTGCCCTTCTTCTCCGCCCGGGCTGGCTGAAGGAAGCACCCTACCTCACCCCTCAGGAGAATCCGGTCTGCCTGGGGCCTTCCTAACCTGTTTCACCTGAGGGTCCCCACTGCCAGCCTCTCCACCCCCCTCAAGCCTCCCAGCAGCCCTCCTAGGGCAACAGCCAAAAGCTTGCCCTGGTGCCCTCCGAATCCCAGGAAGGAATCCTCCAGGAGTCCCTGCACCTCCAAACCAGGCACACTCTCCAGTTTTATCCCCTACCTGACACTGTGAGAAGTACAGAATAAACTTTTTTTTATCCTCTGCGGCCTGAGTGTGTCCGTTTGAGTGGTTGTCGGGAGCCTGCCCCACTCATGAAGGGGTGAACCAGGGTGGCCACATCCCCTGAGCCTGCAAAGAGGCTTTGTTAGTGGATTTCTCAACTGCGGCACTCCTGGCATTTGGGGATGGATAATTCCTTGTTGTGGAGGGGCTGTCCTGTTCTTTGTCCTGGTCGCCGCTCACTAGATTCCCGAAGCACATCTTCTCCCTTCCCCAGTCGTGACAGTCAAGAATGTCTCCAGACCTTGCCAAATGACGCCTAGGGGACAGAATCGTCCCCGATTGAAAAGCACTGAGCTGGAGGAAGGCCGACTTGCCTCGAGTCCCAGAGGGTAGGACAGCCCTCCCGGGTCCTGCTCTCTGGCTCCTCTGAGCACACACAGTACTCTAGCTGCCGAGCTTCGGAAGGCGGGGCTTATGCAGATGAGCGGCAGATTTGGCTGGGAGGTGGCCGGCTTTATGCAGATAATGGGGTGGTGCTTGCATGTTGATTAGCTGGGACGGCTGCGGACGCGGCTGGGCGCCTAGCGGGTCCCGCTGCGGTTCTGGCTGAGGTGGCATCTCTCCTCCGCCCTCATCGTCCCTAGGTCCCTACTCGCTGAGAGTCGCCCTCGACCTTTACCCTCATCCATTTCCACTTCTTCCTCCCGGCGCCAGTGCCCCCGTACCCGAATATCTCCACTCGTGGCGCCCCCCGCGTTTCTCCCCTCCCGCGGCAAACCCCGCGACCTCCAGCAGTCCGCCCCAGCGGCCCAGATCGGCCTGGAGGCTCCCGCCGCAGCCGCCTCAGCCTTCCAGCTTTCCCAGGGCTCGCGCCACTACACCCCCGGGGGTCCGCCCTCGGGCTTCCCTGTGCCCTCCTCCTGCCCCCTCGGAGCCCCCTCCCCCGCCCTGGCCAGCGGACATGCAGGTGTCTATCGCGTGTACCGAGCAGAACCTTCGCAGCCGGAGCAGTGAGGACCGTCTGTGTGGACCCCGGCCGGGCCCCGGGGGCGGTAATGGCGGGCCGGTCGGCGGGGGGCATGGGAATCCTCCCGGGGGCGGAGGATCAGGCCCCAAGGCCCGGGCGGCACTGGTACCCCGACCTCCAGCACCTGCTGGGGCCCTCCGAGAGAGCACCGGCAGAGGCACTGGCATGAAATACAGGTATGGGGGTGGCTGGGCAGCCCGCCCCATCTGCTCCCCTTTCCTGACCCCTGAAGCTTCCTGGGATCCGCCAGGACGCCCTCAAACTTCACTAAAAAGGTCCTGGCTCATTCCATCTCTTCTTCTCATAATGGCACTCCCATACTTGGTCCCTCTCTTGGTCTCCGTCGATATCCCCGAGAAGGAGAAAATCAAGTTTACCAAGCTTGACAGGGTCCTGTCAGACCCAGGGGATACTCATGAGCTTCCCTCCTTACCCCCAGGAAGGCCAGAGATGCATCTGTCTCCAGGCTGCGCACTCCCCCCCAACCCCCTCGGATAGAGTGTCCTTGGCTCCGTGTCCTAGGAAGAAGCAGGGAAGGAAACAGCTTCTCACTCTGGCCTGCTCAGGGTGCTGACCCAGATACCACCCCCACCTGCCCCAAGGGCCCCTGTCTCCTTCCACCTTTCTTGGTGGGGTCCTGGGAATGATGGACTACATCTCTCGACCCCGTGCTGAGAGACAGGGGCCGGATGGGGAAGGTGGACTGAAATGTAACCGACTTTGTCTCAGAGAACCACTGGGCTCTCAGAACTCACAGTAGGAGAGAGGGGAGGTGCTCCTGTTTGGGAGTGAGCAGAGGTCACTAATCTGACCTGGCTTTGTCACTTGAGGAATTTGATCCCCTCCATGTGGCAGCCCTGATTAGGAAGCTGAGCTCACTACCTGGGTGGGGGGCCTTGGGAGGAGGGGGCTCTCTAGTTCACAGACAGACTTCACAAGCCAACAGGAGCAGAGGGAGTGGAGAGGGGAAGAGGGAAAATAGTTTTACTCCCCACCCAGGTGTCCTACCTGCCTTTGTTGGTGGCCCATCTGCCTAGCCTATCTAAGGACCCTTGCCTGCCTGAGTGCCCGAACTTGACTTGGTTTACCCCTTCCACCCCAGTGTCTGCCCTTTAGCATAGCACTCTCTGTCTGAGGGTCTGTTTTCACAAACTCATCACAATGAGCCAGTCACGTTCCTCCCAGCCCCCAACTCCACATATCCCAGAGATGACTCAAACACAGACAAGCCCCACCAGAAGAAACACAAACCAGGCAGCATATCTTCAATGTGACAGGAGGGAACAGAGGCATTGGACAGTGGCTCCAGAGGAACAGGCATTTATTTGTTCACTTATGCTATGGGCATAGTACTGCCCAATTTGGTAGGCCCACTGGGTCTAGTTTCTTTGGACAGAGACAGCCTGAGGGCTTCTCAGTCTGGAGGGAGAGGAGCTGGGGGCTGATAATCTACGTCCCTAAAGGAGGCCACACCCCTTCCTGCTGCTTCTGTATCCTGCAGGAACCTAGGAAAGTCTGGGCTTCGGGTGTCCTGTCTTGGCCTAGGTGAGTTAGAAAGAAGAAGAATTAAGGGAAGAGCCATTCTTTCACGCTTGCCTCCCACAGTTCTCACAGGCCTGGCTTCTCTCTTGCAGGTACCTGGGTCACATTTGGTTCTCAGATCTCGGATGAGGTATAAGTGATGGGACCTAGAAGCAGGGTGAGGGGATGTCAGGGAACCAGAAAAGGGGGACATGGACTTGGATAGGGGTTTGGATAACAAGCTTGGAGCATGGTGGACCTGAGGCTGGAGGATGGGGAAAGGGGAGAGAATGTGGAAACCAGGGCTGAGGTGTGATGGGCTAGAGTGCAGTGAGGGAGGTAATTGAGGGGCCAGTGCTTGATCTTTAACTCTTTCTCTCACCTCCCTAGACAGCAGAGGATGTGCTGACAGTAGCCTATGAGCATGGTGTAAACCTGTTTGACACTGCCGAAGTGTACGCAGCGGGAAAGTAAGGACCGGGGTGAAAGAGCTAAGTTACACTTGGAAGGCTGAGAGAACATCAGGGCTTCTTGTTTTCCCTCTAAAGAACTTTGGGAATTCTGCGAACACTAAGTTTCCACCTTTCAGCCAATAGGCCCCTGAAGCATTATGGGAATTGTAGTCCTAACATCAGTCTCTCTCCAGCTTAAGGGCAATGGGCATACTGTGCAGTCAAAATAAAACAAATATATCCTGAGCATCAGTTATGTGCAACTACATGAGGATTACAAAGCTGAGTTTTCAAACACACCACACACCACATCACACACCCATGGCTTCACAGTAGGAGTAGCCAAAACAAAACAAAGAATGACCTACCCCTGCCTCTTTTCCATTTGGCAAACTCTTCTGCTTATCTTCAAGACTTGGCCCAAATGTCAGCTCCTCCAAGAAGCCTTTGCCCTACTCCCCGAAGTTGGTCACTACCCCCCTCAGCTCCAAAAGCACTTTATACTGCCCTCTGAGACACAGGTCATCAATTACTGGTTGACGGGGCCATATTCACTGCTCAGTTGGGAGGCTCCTTCCATGGAATTGGTATTACTCTCCCCCATGTCACCCAGGTACCTACACAGAGCCTGGCACAGAGCAGGCAATGCTAGTGGGATGACATCAACATGCCCTCAAAAAGCTCACAGTCTAAGTGGTTAAACAAACAAACCAAAAAGACAGGGAGTTATGAAAGATTAAATAACAGTAAAACACTTCAGCAACAGTTCACCATAACACCTTATGACTTGTCACACATTAGCTCATAATTAAGTGCCAAAGAATTGTGTAGCCAATAAGAGCTATGGAAGCTGACAAGAAGGACTGACCATAGACTATGGCCATCAGAGAACATTTTCCATAAGATGAGGCCGAATCTGAGCTAAGCTTTGGAGGATGGGTGGGACTTTGCAGAGATTCAAAGAAGGGGGAGGGCAATATAGATGGTTGGAACCAGACAAGACAGTGTCCTCCCCGGCTCCACTACAATCTCTCCCTCTCCCCTCATCCTATTCTATCCCTTCAGCATCCAGAACGGAGCCTGTACATAGTTGATGCACAAGTGATATTTGTTGAATGAATGAATGAAAAAGATATGACTACACCCCTGGTTCTGGGAGCCCCTCTTATTTAGATGGGAGTGACAGCTCAGTGGGCTTCTGGTTTATGCTCCACTTTACGAGAGAGGAAATTAGTTGAAGGCAAAGGTGGAGAGGAGGGGAAGGAACTGATCTACTTTGGAGGGGTGAGTGCTTCTGCACTGTCTTTCTTCCAGGGCTGAAAGAACCCTAGGCAACATCCTCAAGAGCAAAGGTTGGAGGTGAGACTGTGTTTTGGGGGGTTGCTGGGGATGTGATCATCCAAAAGTCCTTTTCTTGCTGGTTCTCCCATTTCTCTTTTTCCAGGAGATCAAGCTATGTCATCACCACCAAGATTTTTTGGGGGGGACAGTAAGTGGCTGCCTTGCTATAATTGGGGAGAAGATCTACAGAGAATGTGTGAAGGTGCATGGGATGGGGGTGGGGACAGCTGTCCCTGCACCTGCTACCCCAGGTCTGCACCTGCCTGTGAGGACTCATGCAATCCCAGTTCCTCATGGCACCAGGCCAGCCCTGGTCCCTTATCTTTGACACACTTCTTCTTTGACTTACCTTTTCGTACAGGGCAGAAACTGAGCGAGGCTTGAGCCGCAAACACATCATTGAGGGTGAGAGTTAGGGGCTGGGAACCTGAAGTGGCTGGGTATGGAAGCCAGAGGAGTTGGGAACATTCTTTGAAGCTTTGAATCAGAGGTTTTGAATAGGGAAGCTGGGATTTAGGTGGTCATGGCAAAGGGGTAAGGCCTTTTCAGGAAACAAGCTGAAGTGTTTCCTTCCTCTCCCTATCCCTACCCCAGGCTTGCGAGGATCCCTGGAACGCCTCCAGCTGGGATATGTAGACATCATCTTTGCCAATCGTTCAGACCCCAACAGTCCCATGGAGGGTAAAAGCAGCACCCCAACCCTGACAGTCCTTCAAAACTGCTCCCTCCCTGCTCAGGAGGCCTCCTAAGTTCCACAGGGAGGCTCAGACCCCAGCACTTAGACAAGGAGGGAGGCAAAGAGCAGATACCAACCTCTCTGACTCCACAGAGATGCCTGGGGTCCTGGTGGGGCAGGCAGAGGTCTACAGATCTGGAGCCCTGGATGCCAGGGGTCTGACGGTGAGGCTCTCCCTCTCCCATGTGCCTAGAGATTGTGCGAGCCATGACCTACGTCATCAACCAGGGCCTGGCCCTTTACTGGGGGACATCCCGATGGGGGGCTGCAGAAATCATGGTGAGTGTGCCACCCCACTTCCCGCTGTCCCACATCTGGTTCCCACTCCAAACCCGACTCTACTGGAGGAGGGGGAGTGGAAGAAAATGGAAGGAATGCTCTGACCCCCATCTCTTCCCCACCCCAACCCAGGAGGCCTACTCAATGGCCAGACAGTTCAATCTGATTCCTCCAGTGTGTGAACAAGCTGAGCACCATCTGTTTCAGAGAGAGAAGGTGGAGATGCAGCTGCCAGAGCTCTACCACAAGATTGGTTTGCAGCCCCTTCATCCCTACCTTTCTCTCAGCCTCACCATCACCTAGATCCCTTTCCTCACATTTAATCCTCTTCCTCTTAGGTGTTGGCTCAGTCACCTTGTCCCCTCTGGCCTGTGGCCTCATCACTAGCAAATATGATGGACGCATCCCAGATACCTGCAGGGCCACCATCAAAGTGAGATCTGGAGGCTCAGGAGGGCAGGGACTAGGCTATCTGGGGTGCTGGAGATAGGGGCGTGGCATGTGGTCTTTCACTGATTCTCCTTGGCCTCCAGGGATATCAGTGGCTCAAAGACAAAGTGCAGAGTGAGGATGGCAAGAAGCAACAAGCCAAAGTCATGGACCTTCTCCCCATCGCTCACCAGCTCGGCTGCACTGTGGCACAGCTTGCTATTGGTGAGATACTGCCAGCCCCGGACCCTGCAGGGGTCATGTCTTCTCCTGAGATGCTACCAAACCCCAGACTGGCTTGTCCCTAAGGAGGACCCTCTTCCTCAGAGGCACTTCTTAAGTCTGTGTGCTCACTGTTCCGCATCAGTTCTCTTTTCTTCCTCCTCTGGCCCCAGCGTGGTGTCTCCGCAGTGAGGGTGTCAGCTCCGTCTTGCTTGGGGTGTCGAGCGCAGAGCAGCTGGTAGAACACCTGGGCGCCCTACAGGTGAGCTGGGGACTCAGAGCCAGAGCCCATCTCTATCATTTCCTTCCCCAGCAGTCAAGGCCTCGCTGTCCAACCCAGAATGGGCCCGTGAGGTCACCTACAAGGTCCTCGGTTTGCACATGAGAGGTTCCAGGGCGACAAGACGAGGCAGGGGCACAGCTGCGACTCTTTCCCTGCCACCTGGCCCCGCTGTGCAGCTCCCTAGGTCCTTCAACCTCGTGCCCTTCTTCAGTGACCCAGCATGTACTGCCCTCTCCACCACCCCGCTCTCCTCCAGGTGCTGAGCCAGCTGACCCCGCAGACAGTGATGGAGATAGACGGGCTCCTGGGCAACAAACTGCATTCCAAGAAGTAGCCCGTCGGGAGCGCAGCCGAAGGGAAGGGCGCAGCCTACTTCCCCACAGCCACCGCCGCCGCCCTCCCGGTCCGACCCCTCCTCGCAGCGGCCAGAGTTAGGGCGGCCCCGCCCGCTAACGAGTCCCGGCTTCGAGTAGCGATACGCATGAACAAAGCCATATTCTCCCGCAGTGGGGCTTGAGAGGAAAAGTAGTCCGCCGGCCCCTGCTGCGTTCTCCTCGGCCTTCTTGCTAATCCCGGGCATGAGCTACTGGGTCGTTCCTTCTCTGCCACTTGGTCTCGCTCCCTTCTCTCCTCTCCTAATCGCCGAGGCCCAGGAGGAAAAAAAACCAAAACAGGGCGGATATAAGAAACATGCAGAGTACCTCAAAAGCGGCCCTTGAAATGTCATCAAGGGGTAATAACCTAGTAAGAAGTGAGTTGTGATGTCATCTGTGACAAAGGAAATGGGGCTCTTATGTTATTCGACACAAGGGAAGCCAGGCTGGTCCTGGCAGGAAGTAAATGCGAATCTTTGGGAAACCAGGACTCTGCCTCACAGCCAGGTGGTGGAGGAGGGCTTAAAACTAAACTAGTGTTAATACTTTGTTCTTGCCAAGAGGGGCAGGGTGGGAGTGTAGCGACACAGCCTGATAAAGTAGAGAGAGATTTGATGGCAGATGTATAGTGTGGTCTGGGTGGCCCTTGGAAAACACAGTTGGGCTGTGCTTTGCAGGAAATAGTGACGGCCTTTAGGTCATGGCGGAGTCATTGGGCTGACCTAAAGAGCTCTGGAGATAGACTTCTGAGCCTTGAGCGGGACTTCCTACCTGGCAGGAGAGGACTGCAGTCTTCCTCCTGGCAATAATCTTAAAGCAATAATGATGGCCCCTCTTCTGTAAGACTTCCCAGGGACCTGTAAATAAAATCTCAGCTTGATCCTCACTCACCTTGTCTGAAATTGCAGGGTGGGGGGAGGTTGGGAGGTTAAGATAGTCTCCCGTATCTGACTCTCCTCTGCCATCGGAAAGCTCCAGTACTCGCTTTCTCTCCATTGCTCATTTATTCCAGTGACCAGCGCATCCTGCTGCTAGGCACTGCTCTCCTCAAGAACTCAGACACCAGACACCCCAGGCCCCAGTTTTCTTCCTTCTTTCGGTCACCACGTTCATTAGGACCCAGATGTCTGGCTTCATAGTTTTTTTGCTCCTCCCTCTGACACCCTTGCCCTTGTTTTGTTTTGCAAGTTATATTAGCCACACTTCTTGTCTGCACTTCTCATTTCCTTCTTGCCTGATACCCACACATATACCAAGGAACTATCTGGGTGGTTTTCTTCTGGCTGAGTGGGAAGGGCCATTCTGAGGTTGAGGCTTTGGGATTTGGTGAAGGAGAGGGAAAAGGAAAACCAGTCTATGACTGAGATGATACAGAGAGAGGGAAAGGAGTTATCCTTATAAAGAAAAAAAGAAAACAAGTGAAAGATCATGTGTAGGGGTAGCAGAAAAGCAGAATCAAATGGGATTATTTCAGATATTGCCCCTTATTCTTCCCCAAAGAACTCTGATTTCCCTGGGAGAGAAAGTGGGTGGAAAGTTACCACTTTAAAGATGATAAGGCAGGGGAGGATGAGCTCTGCTTTCCTTAAAATACAATCTCACCATCTCCCTTCTTGGTATCCTCAACCTTCTTTGATCCTGAAGCTGGCAGAGCACAGTAAACCAATTTCCAAAAGAGCAGCATGCCATTTACTGGATTAGCAACCAACCGGATCAACTAATGAATACTTACACCCACTCATATCATCTCCCACTCATTTGAGAAGACTGTAGAGGAAACATAGGGGTAAAATGTATGACTAAACTGTGATTAGTTATTCTGTAACAAACATACAAGAATTTATAAGTTCAAAATTGTGCTCTCCTTAAATAGTTACCTTGCAGGGCTATGTACTTATTTTAACGAAGCCTCCTCTATTGCTCAAAACATTTAAAAAACTCCTCTTAGAATTACCTTCACAGGCAGTTTAGAAACCCCTCATAGGAAACCTTCCTTTATTGTCACACCTCAATTGCCATATTTATCGCTCACCTCATTCATTAACACGTATTTATTTCTGGACTCCTACTATGGTGCGTCACAGGGATACAGTGGTGAACAAAATCAGGCTCAGAACAACCTTCGTGGAGTTTTCAGATGGGAGAGACAAACAAATAACCCCCAAACAAACACAAACTTTGGTTGTCCAAAGTCCAGAGGAAAGTATGTGGTGTGATCAGAGTCTTCAATGGGTACTTGACATGGTGAGGCTGCACTGCGAGCAGAAGGATGAGTAGGTGTTACTAAGGTGAAAGCAAGAGGCTTAGGGGAACAGCATACAAGAAAGCCTTGTAGCAGAAAGGAACATACAAGCCAAAGGTCTCCTAAACCAGAGTGTCTAAAGAGGGAATGGAAGCAGAATGTGAGACACGAGTGGGTTCAGAACATACTGGGCCTTAAAAGGCACGTTAGAGTAGTATTTTTATCATAAGGACAATAGGAAATCCTCTGTGTCAGTTATCTGTTAATAGAACAAAGCACTCCCAGAATTTAGTGGCTTGAAACAACTTTTAAAAACTTAATTTTTCTGCATGATTCTGTGGGGTGGCTGGGAGTTTCCTGTGCTGTTTTCACCTGGGCTCACTCATGTGGCTGCATTCCGCTGGCAGGGCAGCTGAGCAGGAAAATCTGATGGCCTCACTGGTACATCAGGCTGTTACTGCTGGCTATTGCCGGGGTTCCTCAGTTCTCGTCCATGTGCTCTAATCTGCCAGTAAACTTCCCTCATGGTGGTCTCAGGGCAGTGTTCCAAAGGGACAAAACCATAAGCTGCAAGGCCTCTGATGTACTAGGTTCCAGAACTCACACAACGTCACTCCTGCCACATTCTATTAGTCCAGGCAAGTCACGAGGTGAGCCCTGATTCAAGGGATAGGGAAATAGACCTCAATTTTGATGGGAGAAGCAACATTGCAGAGGAATTTGGGGCTATTAAACTACCACTGCATTAAAAGGTTTTAAACAGGAATGGAAGGGATGTGTGGTAGGACACGATTGGGCTTGAGATTTGGAAAGATCACTGTAAGCAGTATGGAGAAGCCTGCAGAAGGCCAGAATGGCTGTGGACAGACTGGTTAAGAAGCTTCTACCAGAGCCGGCCTGGTGGTGCAGCGGTTAAGTGTGCACATTCTGCTTCGGTGGCCCGGGGTTTGCCAGTTCAGATCCTGGGTGTGGACATGGCACCACTTGGCAAGCCATGCTGTGGTAGGCGTCCCACATATAAAGTAGAGGAGGATGGGCATGGATGTTAGCTCAGGGCTGGTCTTCCTCAACAAAAAAAAAAAAAAAAAAAGAGGAGGATTGGCAGCAGATGTTAGCTCAGGGCTAATCTTCCTAAAAAAAATAAAGAAGAAGCTTCTACCAAGGTCTAAGCAAGAGATGATAGCAGCATGGACTAGGGTGGTGTACTGGAGGTGGAGAAAAGTAGGTGGATTAGAGAGAGATTTAGGAGGCAAAATGTACTGTGTTTAGTGATAGTAAAGGAAGGTGAAAGCAAGGAAAGGATCAAGGATGACATCTAGGTTTCTGGAGTTGGGTAAAGAAAGAGGTAGGAAACACTGGAAGAGATGCTGAATTGGACAGGAAGATCATCAGTTTGGGTTCTTGAAGATAAACAAGAAAGATAGTTGAGCAGGTGACTGGATATCCAGGTCTGGAGCTTAGAGGGACTTTGGCTGTCAAACACTTTGGGAGCACTTATGTAATCAAATCAACCCTAAAAGATTAAGATTTAATCACCAACTGGAGATATCAAAAGATGTGAAGAGATCTCCAAACACCATTTCAAAGGGGAGTTCCAAAAATGTTTTGAATTATGACAGCATCATTGGCATAAATAGATAGCTTCCCCCAAGTGACCATGAAGACAACTGGGAAGTTCTGAAATGATATAAAATAATTAAAAATAATGATATACCTCCTCACAAAAGATTAACCTCTGAAGTTTTAACAATCTAGTTAAAAAACAAAACTAGCTGTATATTGGCTGTTATAGCCAGTAAATGCCATTGGTGTGGAGAAGCCCATCCTGCACTGACCAAGAGAGATGGATATTGAAAATGTTGAGTACTGAGAAGTTAAAGTGAACACAATATGGACTGGAGGCACAGGATAATAATAGCTAATACATGGTGTTTACTGTGTGCCAGGCACCATTCTAAGCACTTTATATGTATATAAGCTCATTCAAACCTATTATCCATATTTTATAGCTAAGGAAACCCAGGCCCAGAGAAGTTAAGTAACTGTTCAAAGTGTCACGACTAGTAAGCGGTAGAGGCTAGGATTTGAACTCAAGCCAGCTAGCTCTAGAGTCTGTGCTATGACCCTCCATAACAGAACCTGGAGAGGAGGGTGAGGAGGCAGCTGTGGGTGGGTGTGGCACCATGAGGGAATGTGAGCTGTGAGTACTATGTCCTGTTTACCTGTGGCGGAAGTCAGACCCCTGAGTCAGAACTCATGCTGGGCTGCTTTGCTGGAGCCATCATGGTGTGTGGGTGTCCAGGCATGGCTATTCTGGAAGGAAAGGATTCCCAGCATTCCTAAGGCCATGGTCCTGGAATCTAGGTCCCTCTGTAGGCTGAGATGTCAGCTGGGAGTTGAGTAGTTTGGGGAGAATAAAATTTGGGAAACCTGCCTTACAACAACACAGAGAGGTTGTAGATAATAAGGAAAATTGAGGGCACAAGGAGAGTTACTGCCAGGCAGCATCTGTTCAAACCTCCAGGAGCCCACTAAAGATTGGACAGGATGAGCAGTGTCACTGGCTTAGGAAGTTTGGGTGGGGTTGTGAAAGAGTGTGAGCAACTGAACGAACAGGCCCAGAGGGCTGTAGAGACGTGTGCAAGTGGCTGAGGGCTAGGGCACAGGAAGGGAACTGGGGATTGGCACAAAGCAGAATTAAGAAACGCTGGCTCTGTGTTGGAGGAGGAAGGCAGGCTTGGAGGGAATAGAGGGTGGTGCTCCTGTCACTGCCCCGGTCCTGGCAGCTCTTGGGTCACCTCTCCCGCTTCGCCATCGCTCACATTCCCGGCCTCGCACCTCCACCGCCCCTACGCGTGCCGCCGCAGGGAGCGGCCTGACCACAGCGTGACGCCTCGGGGGGCGGGGTCTCACTCTTAAAAGGGGCAAAGAGGCCGCGGCGCGGGCCCCAGGACCCGACCCGGATCGCGGGAAGAGCCGTCTCGTTTTATCCACGGAGCCGGCCGCGTTCGCGACGCCCTCGAGTCCACGGCGAGCACCATGCAGCTCCTGGTGAGGGTGCCGTCTCTTCCTGAGCGAGGCGAGCTGGACTGCAACGTCTGCTACCGGCCCTTCAACCTAGGGGGCCGCGCGCCCCGCCGCCTGCCCGGCACGGCGCGCGCCCGCTGCGGCCACACGCTCTGCACCGCCTGCCTGCGGGAGCTGGCAGCGCGCGGCGACGGCAGCGGGGCGGCCGCGCGTGTGGCGCGCCTGCGCCGCGTCGTCACGTGCCCCTTCTGCCGCGCGTCCACCCCGCTCCCTCGCGGCGGCGTCACGGAAGTCGCTGTCGACCGGGACTTGTGGTTGCAGTTGGAGGAGAGAGCCCGGGCCAAGTGCGGGCCAGATAAGACAGGTGGCTCGGTCAGGGAAGGCGGCAACGCCGACAGAGAGGCCGACGACGAGGAAGAAGAAAGCGAGAAGGAGACGGGGCCGAGGAGCAGGGGATGGCGCGTGCTCCGGCGGCTCTGGGACACGGTGCTGGCGCCGGCGCGCCGCTGGCGGCGCCCGCTGCCTAGCAACGGTGAGGGGCCGCCCAGGGAGGCTGCGGGGGGAGAGCGTCCAGGAACGCCGGGGTTCGGCAGCAGCATCTTCCCGCTGCCACTAACCCTTCTTCTTGCCCCCAGTGCTGTACTGTCCGGAGATCAAGGACTTCGCCCACATGACCCGCTGCACGCTGTAGCCACGGAACCCGGAAGCTCCGGCATTAGGAAGGTGGGAGCTGCATTCTCGGGCTGTGCTGTAGTAAAGCGGGTTGATGCCAAGGCTACCCCCTCTCCCATCCAGGGATTGGCACTGATGAAAGAGTTGGGCCGAGGGCAGGAGGGAGCGCCCTGGGAGGTGTAGATGCTGAGCTGGGGAGGCTCCTAGACGAATCGCCCGCAACTACTGACTGTGCCAGTCTTATGTATTCAGGATGGAGTGGCCCAGGGATGACAGAAACAAAGTCTACGTTCCTGTGGGAAGACAGACTGTTTCCTTAGCTGTGACTTTGGCTTTTGTCCAGGGCAGCTATGGTGTGTGGGAGCAACAGGTCCCATTTTAGCAATTCTGTGTCAGTGGTTTGAAATTTTCAAAGAGATGGAACGGGAGAGAAGAGGCTAATTTTCGTTTCATGTTAATCTCACTCCTCTAGCACGTGAGAGAGCTCAGAAAAATAAACCGGTTTTTTCCCCCTCAGTGCTGATATGCCTACTGTCTCCACACTGTCAGTAGTGTGTTCCTAAAATTACTGAGATGCCTCCTTGTCTCTGAGGAACCTTGCTTCATTTCAGAATCTCCCTTCAACCTGTTAGGGCAAGTATGAGGAGGTCCAAATGGCACCTAATTAGGGCATACCAAGGATAGACGGGAGAGCCATTTGGTAAAGGTATCCAATTTTCAACTTTTGATAGTATCTTTGTCATCTTTACAGTCAGAGGGAAACACTCACTACTGAAAAAGATGCTCATCATACAGTTTTAAACCTATGTCCCATAATTAGACATTACCTGTGTATGCCATGGATTCTATTTTAAAATGCTGTGAATATCTTATGATAGTACGGTGATAGTCAAGGACCAGCAGCATCAGCATCACTGGGAGCTTGTTGGAAGTGCAAAATCTCAGGATTCCACTTCAGACTAACTGAATCAGAATCTGCATTTTAACAAGAATCCCAGGTGATCTGTCACATAAAAATTTAAGCATTGGTCCAGGTCCTAGACTCTCAGATATCACCATCTATGGGTGGAATGTTTAAAACACAGTTGGTATAAATGGCAAACTTTTTTATTAAAGGTTTTAAAGTGACATTCTGTTGCTGAAGAAATCTAATTTCTTTGTGTGCATAGCTTATTGTGTTGCATTTTTGTCTGAGTTAAAAATGTGAACTTATTAAGTATAAACCTCAATTTTTATAACCATATTTTGACTTTTTCCTGTCGTTAAGTCTCGGCTTAAATGTTCCCTCTTTTGGGAAGCTTTTCTCAGCATTCAGCCTGGTGTGGCCCCTTCCCTCACCCTCTGGAGCATAATGCCTTGTTTTCTTTTCTGATAGTGTGTGTTTTGTTGGTTTCCCCTACTAGAGTGTACGCTCCATGACAGCAATGACTGACTTGTGACTGTTGTATCTCCGGGGCCAAGAGCAGCGTTACTGTATATAGTATGTACTCAATAAATGTTTGTTGGGTTTCTTTTATTTTTTAATCTAAGAGCCTCAAAAGTGTCTGGTCTCTCAACCTATGAGAAGCTCTGGTAGTGAACAGTACATGTCAAGGAAGTGTCTAGCAATTTAAACCTTTGGCAAGTTGCAGGGCTGAGCCCCCAACTCCTTAAGAAAAAAAAAGTATGTACTTCTGCACACTTGGAACTGAACCTGTGGAGCTGTAGTGACCTCTACTGACTCTTGGGAGAACTAAACAACTGGAAGGTGAAAAGAATGATCAAAAGGAGGCATGGGAGGCAGTTCTGAATCTCTGCCGGCACCTCTCCCGGTGAGCCCGGCTAGCTCTCTGATCTCAGCCCGAGGCCTGTGCAGGTATCCTGCTGCTCACCCTCCATCTCTACACTGAACCCATCACACTGGCGTTGGGGCTTGAAAAAGAGCCTTGGAGTTTTCGCTGATGATCCAAGAAATAAAAATGAGAAAAAGGCAAAGTCACAAGATTTTAAAGAAGAGAAAGAAAAAGATGGATAATATGAAATGGCAGCCAACACCCTTTCCTTGTCCCTCCCCCCAACCAAAGAAGTCCCCCACTCAAAAATAACAGCACACAGAAAGGAAAGTATAATTTATATGTACAACCAATAAACCTGATACAGAAGAGGGGATTGGGACAGACCAGGAGTGAGTGTGAAGAGACTGGGAAAGGGGCATCAAGAAAGTGAAGGGGCAGCGAAGAGGAAGTGGGGGGTTCGCCATGCAAACTGCCACTCTCCCCGGCCCCTCCTGGGGAAGAGGATGTGCCCGTGTCTCTCCAGCCTGCCCTCCACTATTTTGCTCTGGTCCCAAAGGCAAGGCAGTCCCCTGACTAGGCCCCCTGCCTGACCCACTCAAATTTAGTCTGTATCCAGGCCTTCAGGAGGGAAGGGAGAAGCCCTCCAAGAACCTGAGCCCCAGAGCTGGGGACTTCCCCCATGTCTGGCCTGTTGTGTTCACTCCCACCCTTTCTAGGTTATCTGGGTCACTAGGACAGATTGAGAAGCTCCTCTTTGGCTTGAGGGCGTACTGCCCAACCATTACTCTCTTTGTAGGAGTGGTCCTTGGTCCCTAGGGAGGGGAGAAGATTCCCAACACAAGATGCCGGTACACAGGAGGTAACTGAGCCAGTGAACGGCGCCTTTATTCTGAGGCTGAACAGCAATTGACTCCCTCCCTTGTAACTGCTCCACCCTCCATTTGGGGAGAGGAAGGGGAATGAAACATGCAGCCACCCCTCCTCTCCCGTTCCTCCCTCCCAGGGTTCACTGTCATCCCTCTCTAAAGTCCCCCTCTTCTCTTCAAAGCTCTTTTCCCCACCAAAGTTCCTAAAGGCCAGGCAAGGCTAATCCCCCACTTTTGCAGGAGATGGAGCTTATATTGCAGGAATAAAGACTGGGGAGGCTCCACCTCTTTCCTCCCCACAACCAGTAACTGGGAAGCTGTGTATGTTTGGCGATGGGACATAAAGGTATTTGGAAGACCCTGCTAACCACCTCCCACCCAGACCTCTTCTCACCAGTGTGGTCTTCAAAGCATGGTGGGAAAGGTGCATAGGAGCGGAGAAAACAAAGGGCCCTTGCTGAAGAGTGTTGTTGTAGAGAGGGGCAAAGGGGCTCCTAGCCCAGTGGTGGCCCCAGGGTTGGGGAAGGTGGAGGGTTGGCAGCAGGCCCCAGAGCCTGAGCTGTGGGTCGGCCTCGGGCACGGGGCCTAGGTGAAGGGCAGGCCTGGGATCCGGTCAGTCGTCTATACAGATCACCTCCCCGGCTCGGGGCTCCTTCCGATCCAGCCCGTCTGACACCAATGCCGCCACCATTTCCTTCTCCTTCTTCACCAGCACTGGAGGGCCGTTGGTGGCGGCTGTTTGGGAAGGGGGTGAGGAAGGGTCAATCCCTACTTCACTCCCAAACCACTTCCTGACAATTATATGTTCTTACTTCTAGGTCACCTCATGCCACTTCTAATTTTCCAGGGCAGGAGTGGAAAGACCAGGGTGGACCCCTCTCCCTGAGATCTTCCTCTGTGCTGCGTGATGGAACACATGTTCTGACCCTCACTATACCCCCCTTCCAATTTCATATTCTCTTTCCCTGAAGTAACCCAGATGGAGGCGGCTCAGGCAAGGGATACTAAGCCACAGAACCACTGAAACCTGGATGAAGTTTTTGACAATTGGAATGGAAGAGAAGAAAGCGATGGGAAGAACAAAGCCCAGAACAGCTCCATTCTGTAAAACACTGGACTGAAATGAGATGGGCTGGAGCAGTAAAAGGGTAGCTGAGCAGGGATGAAGCTTGGAAAAGGAGGAATGGGAGAAGTAGGGAGCAGGAAGTCGCCAGCTGACCTGTGATGAAGGACCCTGCAGGCATCTGGCTGTAATTGGCGCCTGCGGCGGCCAGGGCCCCTACGGGTGCGGCGCTGAAGGCTGCCCCGTACCCCGGAGGTGTAGCGTAGGGACCCGGGGGGAAGGCCTGGAATAGAGAACAAGCTGAAGTTAGAAGGTCCATAACCTTGAGAGGAAAAAAGCTGTAGGGGAAACCTACATGGGCCAAGCTCCAGAACTACTGAGGGGTGTAACACAGTAGGGAGACTCAAGACTGATGACTGTGTTCAAGCAAATTGTTTTTCCATATTATAAAAGATTCTGATGGAAGTGTTTATACGTGTGCAGGAAGAGTACCAACAGGGAAAACTGGAGTTATGGGGAAAGAGGGTTACCGGTGTGGGGTGAGGCTCTGTGCCCTTGCTGGCCAGCCGGCTGAGGATGCTGCGCTCGGACATCTGAAGGCGGGCTGCGATGGGGGGTATTCGGGACAGCGTGGCTGGCAGGCGGGTCACGTCCGCCTTCATGTCGCTCAGCAACTCCTCCAGCTGGTTCAGAACTGGGGCCCGGGCCACGGAGAAAGAAGGGCAAGAAAAAGACAGGGAAAGGGAGAGATGGAGCCAGGAAAAAAGATGAGGAGTCAGATGGACAGATATAGTTAGAAAAAGAGAGAGAGGAGGATACAGATGTCAAAGAACCAGAGACCAAGAAAATGTAGTAGACAGAAAAGAAAGTGACTCAGGGAAAAGGAAAAAGTGTCAGGTAAAGAGGCAAAGAGACCAGATCACCACAGAGGACAGATGGAGAGAAAGAAGAGAGGAAAAGGGAATATGGAGGAAAGGGAGATGGGGAGGACATTGGAAGACATGGGGCGGGGAGTTGTCAGAACATCCCATACTGGAGGAGTGAGGTTTTAGGGTTGGGGATGATGGGGAGGAAGTAGTCAGGAGGCATGGGAGGTGGTAAGTGGTGTCAAAGATTTAGGAATCAAGGTTTTAATATGTAAGGGGGGAGGGAGGTTAGAGGGTCAGCATTACAGATTCAAGGAATTAGAACAGGAATCAAAGGGGCCAGGAGTCAGTCACTACATCAGATAGGATTAGATGGTTAGAGGGCTTTGGAATTTAAATCTATTAATATCAAGGTAAGAGGGTTTGGGAGGAAGGGTCGAAGGTCAAAGGGAAGTTTCATGGGGTAGGGTCAGAGGGTAAGGGGTGGTTTCTGCCTCGTGGGGTGAATGAGATATGAGGAATGTGATTTATGGGACTGGGGTAAGGATTTTTGTGGACTATACACAGGCCAAGGCCCCGGAGAGGGTGCTATTAGCAGTACGGCAGGAGTGTGGGTCAGCGAAGAAGTTCCACCCTGTGGAGGGGACGTGGCACAGTCTTACGGAGTTTGGGGGGGAAGGTCCCTCTGTTAGGCACTGATGTGAATGCTGTTAGGCATGGATGAGGGTTGGCTGTACAAATTCTAGAGGCTAAAAACCAAGGGAGTGCCAGGTGGGTTGGGGTGGGGTTAGAGGTCAGAGGGGGGTGGTTCACAGGGTAAAGGGGTCACAGGGGTGGGAAGATTTTGAGGGGTGCGGGGTGAAGACTTACGCAGCGTTGTGGGCCCTCCCCCGCGCGGGGCCGCCGCGGCCCTTACCCTTGTGCAGGACGGCGTTGGCCGGCTTGTTCCCCGCCAGCGACTCCTTGGAGAGGTGCTGGTGGCTCTCGGCCAGGCACTCGGCCTCGGCGAAGCGGGCGTGGAGGGCCATGGCGGGGTGCGCCGGCTCCTGCGACAGGTTCAGGTAGGCCGCCCGCCGAAGCTGCTCCTCGATCACCAGCGCCTGCTCCAGGAGCTGAGGGCATGGAGAAGGGGGCGGTGAGTGCAGGGATCTGCAAGCAGTGAGCAAATAGATGGGGGCACAGACACGGTGCTGGAGATCCACACTGCCCTCACCGCTGGTCTGGAGTGCCCCCAGATCCACACCAATACTGACTGTGAGCCCAGCATCGACCCCAATCCAGACCACAGTCCCAAACACAAGGTTCACTCTGGTCTTGGCCTCAAGTGTTGCCACCACTCAAGGTGTTACCCTCCCTGCATTCCAACCAGATCTGGTCCCACCTCTAACCCGAGACCCACTTCAACACTATTCCTTTCCTCCCTGAACCCCACCTTGAATCTCCGGGCCAGGAACTTATTTTTCATCTCCAGAAAGTTCCCCTTATTGGCTTCAGTTTTAAATGGCTCATTGATAATGGCAAACTGAGCATCATTCTGGATGTCCTGCCACCGTGCATAGCCATGGCTGCCGAGGAAGGAAGGGGACCATCAAGGAATTTAACAGGGATGAGCCGGGCTGTGAATACTTCTTCCTTTTGGCCTTATCTCCCCAAAGTGTGGCATGATCCCCTCTTCCCTGGGTGTGGTCTTCTCTGTAGTTTCCCTCCCTCGAGGCTGAGACCTTTTTTTTCTTGCATTTGTATCAAAGGATACAGGACAATCCCAGCCAGAAGCCAATAGTCATGTCTTCGGTGCCAGATCTCATTGAGTTTCCCCGAGGAGATAGCTGCCCGTTCCTCATTCTGCCACAGTGTGTGAAGCTCTTAAAAGAGAATGGAAGATGAATGAGGCATCAGAAGTTTGGGAACCATATCCAGCCCAAAAGACAGGTACAGATGAGGGAACTGAAGAGGGGGCAAGGACTATGAGCCCTTTAAGAGGAACAGATAAAGATTAGTTTAGGGGTTAGGAGTAAAAGTAGCTGCCAACAAGGTTCAAGTTAGGATTCAGAATAAAGGTGGAATTAAAGACAGCTATGGAATTAGGAGTACACTTGAGGAGGACTGAGGGCAAGGATCAGAAACAGCATGCACCATTTCACTGGCAGTTACTTGGAATTAAAGTAGCAGGAGGCCTCAGGCAAAACAAGAAACCCCATGAGCATGAGCAAGTCCCAGTGAGGAGCAGGTGGAGGTGAGAATCCCCCCCACCTGTGAAGCCACCGTCTGCAATATTGAACATGAACCGCGGCTTCTCTGTCTTCTCCTCACGTCGACCGTTGGACCGTGGCTCGTCTCGAGGAGGCCCAGGTCGAAGCTCCCGGTCCCCTTTTACATCTTCTGCTATGGCAGATGGAGCAGAGCTCACACCTCAGGACAGTCTCCTCCCAGGTCCCAACACTACTCCCTGTACTGTACTGGTCTTTGAAACAGCTACCCACCCAAGACCCAGGCATTTGGTCCCCCAGACTCCACCTCCCCTGATTCCCTCAAGGACCCAGGTGTCCAGTCCTTCCACCCATTACCTCTCTTGCCCAAATCCCCTGTCTCCCCCTCCGGCCTCTCCCTGTGTTCCTGTCCGTCCAACGGCTTCTCCTCCCCCCTCTCTCCTGGCGTCGACTCGGTGGCTGTGGGAAGCGGGTAGGGGACAGGAAGGGAGGATGTCACCCTCATCCCCTGATGCCAAAAGAGGGAACCCCCAAGTTCTAAGCCCTCCATCACCCCGAAGGCCAAGCACCCACCTGACTTCTCTCTGTCCCCCCGGTACCCAGGTTCGGGCTCCATCTCTCCAGGTATCCCTGGGATCTCATCCTCTAAAGGAATCTTTCTTGGCTCCAGCCGGTCCCCGAGTGATGGGGCTAGGCTGGGGGCATCAGCCTGGAAGAGAACAATGGAGTCAGGATGAAGCAGAGGGCTCCCAGATACCTGACCTCCAAGACCCCTCTACTCCCTCCCCTCCAGGGGAGCCAGGTAGTCACACACCTCTGTCTCCATCTTCTCCCCAATTTTGCTACTCTTCTCTGGCTTCTCCTCCTGGTTTTCCACTTCATCCTTCTCAAGAGGTGTTCTTATGCCATCTCCTTTCTCACTCGGAGCCGGAGTAGCTGCAGGGAGAAAGCAGAGTGAAGAAGGCAGAAACCCCGACCCTGACACCAATGCTTCTGCATCTGCCAGACACCAGCCCTATGTCTATCTGTCCTGCCATCCCAAACCCCAATTACCAGGTTTAGAGGTGCAAGGACTGTTTGTAGCAGAAGCCTCAGGGGTGGTGGGAGTTGTTTTGGTAGGAGAGGAGGCTCTGGAAGAGCGCTTAGAATCAGCACTGGGGTCGGGCATCAGCTCAGGCATCGACCAGCGCCCATTGATATGCTCAAACTCCTGTACCTAAGGAGGGCAGGGGAGTTTTAGGGACATGGATCAGCTCCAGGCACTGGACACGTAGGGAGCTCCAGTGCCCTCTGTCTCATCTCGCACCAGCCTGAGTCCAGAACTCAGGGATGTAAGGCAGAGAAAGGACAGGGCCTAGGTGGCCAGCTTGACTCTGGGTGAGGGGAAGACTGATACCTTCTTCTTGACGAGAGACATAACTCCGATGCGGGTCAACACTTGCTGGCGACTCAGGCCCTCCCGAGGGACCCCATCAGCAAAAGTTTCAGAACCATCTGCCCCGGGCTCACAGAGATGGCGCATGAACAAAGACACATAAGCCCTAGGGAGCATGGGGGTGGTAGGCCAGTTAGGAGAGCCTTAGGAGGGACACAGGATAGTGAGGGGGGCATAGGGATTATTGACCCCCAAATCCACTCCCCGGGTGCCTCCAAAGGGTCCTCCTCTGGGCCTCTCAATCTCACCATTACCAGCCCTCCAAAGCCTAACTCCCCCATCTGGCCCTCCCTTGTATTTCCACTGTCTTCTTGGTCTTGGTACTTCGTTCCTAGGCCCCATCAGTCTGCTCTTCATCTTTTCCACCAGCTCCCCTGCCAGGTTATAATGGCCAAGTAAATGTGAGGCAAGGACAGCCCAGGCGAGGCTCCTGTCTTAACTGCCTCTCCTGTTGGGGAGGAAGCCCAGCCTCTCTGCTCTGGGCTCGTCTGAGGGGAGGTGGGGTAGGCTGAGCCCACCCCCCAGGAAATCGAGCCGGAAAATGTTGAATGGCAGGGAGCGTGATGATCAGTTGAGTAAGGTCACATCATGTGGTGGCCAAGAGAAAGAAACACCCAAGCTCTTACCCTTTCTTCCAACTCAGCCCCATGTCACCCACACTCACTTGAACTCTTTCTCAGTCTTGCCTCTGAGGTCCCGCACCAGCCACTGAGTGGTGAAGGCATCCTGTGGCGGCATTCCCCAGCGCATCACAGCATTGAGGAAAGCCTTCCGCTGACGGGTGTTGAATCCCAGCACCTGGGGATGGGCACAAGGAGGCAGTGGGTAATGAATGTCCAGGGATCTCATTTCTTGGTCCTTTCTACCCTCGGAGAGACAGCCTCAATTTCCAACGCCCCAGCCTTCATTCTCTCCTTAGGGAAGTCTTGGGGGCCTGGGCCCAGCTCTCACCTCAATGTTGCCCCCAACTCGAGCCAGCAGTGGAGGCAGTGGCTTATCCTTTTCATTCCGGAGCTGCCTCTTTGACTGTCGACGCCCTGGGGGTGTAGGTGACTCCACTTAGTAGGTCCACCACCTCCTCCACCCCTCAGCCTTTCTCGGCAACCCATTCCCACAAGATACAGAATACAGGGAAGGCCTATGTCATGCCCGAGGCGCTTCTAATTTCCTTCCAAGCACTTTCAGAACTACTAACACAGGAGGTCAAAAGAATCAAGTCATATTAAAAATGAGTAGCAAATATTTGATGCTAGCAAGATTACTGGTGGGAACGTAAAATGATGTAACCTTTCTTGATCTATCATGAAGGCATCTAAGCCTGCTTGGTTATATACTCATAGTTGTGTGCTTTTAACAGTGGACAGATCATGAATATTTCTTACTTTTTCTTATCTGCAATCTTTAGTTTTTCTAGAAAAAAGCATTTATTTGTATTTTTTAAAAAGTGGGCTTAAAGAACACTGGGAAGTGAAATAGGAAGAGCTGCAGCAGTAGGTTAGGAAAACATGCCACCTTCAGGACGCTCATCAAAGTCTTCATCTTCCTCCTCTGATCCCACTGAGTATTCTGACTGGTTATCTGTGAGGGGAAAGGTCTCAGCGGTCAGTGATCGCTCCCTGGATAAGCCCGTTGGGGCCCTTTCTACCTAGATGCCTCCCCTCAGAGACTTCTGCACCTTCATTCTGGCCTTGGGCCTCATGGGGATGCTGGATGACTGCCCACTCTGACTTTTAGGCCACATATCCTGAACCAGGTCCACTTACCACCCACCTTGTCTCCGGGTGCCTCCTGATTCCTGCATATCCCACTCTAAGCAAGGATGCCTGGGTGTCCACATCAGTCCTCTTCAACCACCAGATAGCTTAGATTGCCCGCAAACCCACCTGGCCTCTGGGTAGCTCCTACTGACCCTTCCTAATCTCTCTCCCCTGAGCAGGGAAGGCTCTGAACTCTAGGCCTCTGTCTTTCCATCTAAATGCCCCCAGCCTCCTAGCCCCTCCTCCGCACTCTTCCCTTCTTGGTTCCTGCACCTTGATCCTCCTGAGCAGCATCATTGTAGTTAACTTGCTTGCGAACCCTCTTGCCCTTGCCAAGATTCCGGGCTAGGTCTTCCTGCTGCTGTTCATAGTGATGCCTCAGCAGCTTCTCCCAGTAGTCGGGATCCACATTCTCCTCCTGCTTGATGATCTCTCGTTCGATCTCCTCAATCTGAAGAGCAGCAGAATGAATGCTGGCGTCCTTTCTCTTCACCCAGTGCTGCTACTGCAACAAAATCGCTATTCTCTTGCTTCCTAGATCTCCTCAACTCTGTGTAAGTTTTCCGGACATTGTACATTTTCCTATCTCTTACCTGCAATATGCTTCTCCTTGTTATTTCCCTCTTTCCTAAAGCTCTCCTCTAGTGTCCTCTGTGGTGTTCTCACTCTGACTCTGAAGGTACCCTTCCATGTTTATTGGTACTTTCTGTGCCTAACTTTTCTCCAAAGTCTGGTCTCACCCATTAGACCAAGAAATTGTTTGAGGTCCACTATTGCCTTTTCTTTACTGGGCACTATGGTAAGAGATCAGATAAACAAACAAGAGCAAAGGCGGGTCCTTCTACTTCAAGGTCCAGTAAAGGACACTGCCCTTCACAGATGGCCAGGGATAGACAGTATCTGACCCCAAGCCTCTCACCTTGTCTTCCTCCCGCACCACGTACTGTGCCACCTTGAAGGAGCTCAGATACTCGTTCATGTTCTGCACGTCAGTGTCCTCAGTTGCATCCTGGTTCCGGTCCAAAAGCCGAGCGATGGCCTCATTGTCATAGTGAATCACGCTGCTGTCCTCTTCTTTGTTCTCCCCTGGTGGAGATGGGGAACAAGAGGGACTCTCCAACCAGAACCTCGAGCAAAACTTTAGAAAGGTCAGAGGAAAACCTTCTACTCTGCTTCCTTTTCACAGCAGCTCTGGAGGAGAAGGCCCTTTCCCTGGGGATCTATGTAGAGATTTGTTGTTTTCAACCCTATAGGTAGGGAAAGAGGCCAGCCTTCCACCACAGACTGCAAAGAAGAGATTTTCTTCAGAGATTTCAGAAGAGTAGTGCTCATGGGAGAGCAGCTTTCAGCAGGGGGGCCTGCTTTCAGGGAGCTGCAGAAAAGACTCTCACCCTCATTTTCATCCTTGAACAGCTCCTCGGTGCCAAATTTGAGGATGTCATCCAGCTCCTGCTTGGACATGGAGCCCGCCTTGGAGCCCAGCCCAGGCCGCACCACCAGATGTGTCAGCATCATCTTTCTCTTGGCCACTTGTGTGATTCGCTCTTCCACTGACGCACGAGTCACAAACCGGTAAATCATCACTTTGTTGGCCTGGCCGATCCGATGAGCGCGGCTGAAAGCCTGCAGGGGCAGGAGGTGGGGATGGGCCAGGGAGGTGCCGGCCACATGCTCGGGAAAGGAGGCTGGCAAGGAAGGGTCTTCTACTATCCAAGACGTTTATTTGTGACCCCAGAACATGACACCCTCCACCATGACCCATGTCTCCTTGTGAAATGGTACAGGGGCTCCAGGAGGCAAGTTCCCACCTGGATGTCATTATGGGGGTTCCAGTCAGAATCAAAGATGATGACAGTGTCGGCAGTGGCCAGATTGATGCCCAGGCCCCCAGCTCGGGTAGACAGGAGGAAGCAGAATTGTTGGGCCCCAGGAGCTAGGAAGTAAGAATTGGGAGATCAGGCTTTTCTTGTACCCAGCAGTTCTCTCCACCTGCTCCTAGATGTTCCCTGACTACAAATAACTGTGCCCCCAACTCAAAAGCCCAGGTAGCTAATATCCTCCTAGGCCAGCCACCTCCCATCCCAGGGACCAAGGCACAGGTTTCTTGGGCCTCCATGCCCACCAGGCACCAAGGCATCTCCCCCCACCCCCGCACCATTGAACCGATCGATGGCTTCCTGCCTCAGGGCACCGGTGATGCCACCATCAATGCGCTCATACTTGTAGCCTTCGTAGTCTAAGAAGTCTTCTAGCAAGTCTAACATTTTGGTCATCTAGAGCAAGAGAAAAGGAAAGAGTCCAGAATGATGAAGCAGTCGGATGCACCCTGTCTGCTCTATGATCTTTTTCTACCTCAACCCCAATCCTCACACTTGTACCCCTGCCATGTCATATGCTCTCCTCATGCTGCTTCCCTGACACCCAGCTCTTCCTCATCCCACATTAGTGTCATACTCTCTTGATTTAAGATCTTTTCTCCTAAGGCAGAAGTTCTCTGAGACCCATGAAAAGATTTCAGGGAACTCTTATGAACCCCGTGAAAATGTGTACAAAATTATATAATCGTATGTGCAGTTTTCTGGAGTGTGGATCCATAGATTTCATCAGATTTCCAACAACTCTGTGCTCTCTTCCTTCCCCAATAAGGTTAAGAAATAGTACCAAGACCAGAGACCTCCCTGAGAAGGCAGATGGCTCATTCTCCCTTCTCCCCATTCAGCTTAAAAGCAGCTGACCCACAACTTGCAAAAGCCTTAATTAAGAACAGGGATCAGAAGCCAAGATGAACTTGGCTATAACAGAAACTCCTAAGGGTGTAATCTCCTAAACTCTCATACTATGGCAGCCACAGGAACAAGGTAAGGGATTAATCTGATGATGAGAAAGAGCTACAGGGATGGGTCACCTGCGAGAAGATGAGCACTCTATGTCCTTGCTCCTTCAGCTTCCGCAGCATCTTCTGTAGCAGCATGAGCTTCCCAGATGCCTTAATAAGTGCCCCACCCTCATAAGCTCCACTGGGGAGTTTTGGGGACTCCTGAAAAGAAGGGATGAGAAGGGATGATGACGGGGTCAGGAAACGTGCCTCCATATTCTGACTGTGCCTAGAAAGGTAGAAGCCCAGATCTAGCCTCCAGACCTTTTCAATTCCTACTCTTCTCAGAAATCCAGTCCCTAGTCTCCCAGCCCAGCTCAAGCCCTGTACTCAACTCCCTCCACTCTCGGACAAGCCAGGCACTGAATCAGTTCCCAGGTCTTGTACCTACCATAGCAGCCACAGGAAAGAGGTATGGATGGTTGCAGCACTTCTTAAGATCCATCATGATGTTAAGCAGCGACACTTGGTTCCCACCGCCTCGTGAATTCAAGGCCTCAAAATTTCGAGTCAGGATGTACTTGTAGTATTTCCTAAAGAAACAGAAGAGACATAATAAGAGGCAATTATGATGTTGCACTTGGTCACCAACTTTTGGAAAGCTGCCACCAAATCCCCAACCCCTAGTCCAGGTAGCCTGCCGTGCATCTCACTTCTGCATGGGGCTCAGCTCCACT
Organism: Equus caballus; assembly: GCF_041296265.1. NCBI lineage: Eukaryota > Metazoa > Chordata > Mammalia > Perissodactyla > Equidae > Equus > Equus caballus. Next base: position 51,026,512 of record NC_091694.1, on the reverse strand, counting down.
CGAACAATGAGCTCTGTCTTGGCTGGCATGTTCTTAAAGACATCAGCCTTGAGCCTCCGCAGCATATGTGGCCCCAGCAAATCATGCAGTTTCTTAATCTGGTCTTCTTTGGATATGTCAGCAAACTCCTCCAGGAAGCCCTCCAGGTTACTAGTAGCCAGAAGGAGAAAAGGAAACGAACGGGCTGTCAGGTTCTTTGCCCCGACCTCAGGCTCTACTCTTCACTTCAGATGAACCCTCTGCTCACTCATCTTCTCAGCCTCTCCACCTCTCATTTCTGCAGACTACCCTAATGAGCCACTTACTTAAACCTCTCTGGGGTGAGGAAGTTCAGCAGGTGGAAGAGCTCCTCCAGATTATTCTGCAATGGAGTCCCTGTCAGCAGCAACTTATGATCTATCTTGTAGCCATTGAGGACCCTGAAAAACTAGAAAATGGAGCAAGGAAAGGCGGGAAAAAGGGCCCATCAGTGGCAAGTGGTTGGCCCACAGTATCAACTTTTTCCTGCCTCCAGCTCCCATTTCCTTCAGGATCAGAGGCCCCAAATCCCTAGTCCTCTCCCTCTTCCAGCCTGGACTTCTCCCCAGAGGAGACTGCCTCCCGGGCTACACAAAGTCCCCAGAACTTTAGCGTTTAGGACTAGGGCAAGTAGGAGTCCACAGCCTCAAGCTTCTGAGGTCTGGGTATCTCACTCACCTTGGACTGATTGTTCTTGAGCCGATGGGCCTCATCTACCACGAGGCAGGCCCAGCGGATGGAGCCAAGTGCTGCCTGATCAATGGTGATCAGCTCATACGATGTCAGGAGAACGTGGAACTTCACTTGTGCCTCCCTCTGCCAAGACAACCATTGTCCATTCAGCTGCCACCTGACACCCAAGCATCTAGATCTCCACCCCCATTCTTCACCCAGACACCCATCCTGACAGGGATTCCCAAAGAGAGCCAGTTATCCTGTCCTCTAACTTTGACTCCATGCAGGGATTATTCAACACAGCCCCTAAACTTCCACCACGTGTCCAGTACGGACAGGTCCATGTTCGCCCCTTGGAGTACCTGCTACATCTCCAGGTCTGGAGTGCAGAGGTGTGAGGGGAGGTAGAGGAAAGGAGGGAGAAAGCTGAGTGGGGAATAAAGGAACTGAAATCCTGGTTGGGGCAAAGAAGTGACAGATTTGAGGGTCTTAGAAGATATGAGGTAGACGGGCTTACCTTCATCTTAAAAGCTTTCTTGCCACCTTTGATAGCGTTGTCTTCAAACGAAAACTCATTCTCACGAATGATGGCCCGGCTGTCCTTGTCACCGGTGTATGTCACCACGTAGAACTTGGGGGCCCACATCTGGAACTCCCGCTCCCAGTTAATGATGGTAGAGAGTGGGGCGCTCACCAGGAAGGGACCCTTTGTGTGGCCCTGGGAGTCAAGGGTAGGGGGGACCATTAGTCTAGGCTCTTGGTGGTTTACCCCAGTCCTCTGCCTGCCACGCCCTTTCCCCCAATCCTCTGCCCTCATCCTCCACTCCCACTTTCCCCAGTCCAGGCTAGGCTTCAGCCTGGCTGTCTCCCTCAGGGGCCCTAGAATCCAGCACCTCCTTATAGAGTGAGTAGAGGAAGACGATGGTTTGTATGGTCTTGCCCAGCCCCATCTCATCAGCCAGAATGGTGTCAGTGCCCTGGGCCCATGAGAAGCGTAGCCAATTCAACCCTTCCAGCTGATACATGTGCAGTGTGCCTCCAGTGGCTGTGATAAACCGTGGCTGAGTCTCATATTTCACTGTAGGCTGTAGAGTCAAGAAGTCAGAAAGCTCAAAGAAACTATCAGCTGCTCCTTTGGTCTTGGCTCCTCCTCCCCCATCCCTGGCACTGATATCAAGTTGGACTACAATTCCCTCTACTGTAGCCTGAGCTTATGAAAGTTCTAGTTCTCATTCCCTCCCCCTCATTCCTTAAAAAAAATACCCAGCAGTACCACGGGGAAGGAAACTGGTGCAAGAGCCCAGTGTGCTGCTATCTCTAGTGGCTTTCTCGCTCTGATGCCAAAATTCCTGGCCATTCTTGGGGCAAGGCTGAATATTGAAGGAAGAGCTACTGTTCAAAGAGGCTGTTGAAACTCTGGGAAGTTCTGTCAGTAGCCCCCAGGAAATCTTCAATCACCATGGTTCCAGAAATGGGAGAGAGGCCAAGTGAGAGGACTTACATCATTAGTAGGAGAATTGGGAGGCCCATCGCCCTGCAGCTCCTTTTTCTTCTTCTTATACTTGCGGGGCTGGGCAGGATCCTCCCCCATAATCAGTTCTCTGGGAAAACAGTGGGTCTGAGTGAGGCCTGGTCCTTGGGATTCCCCCCACTCCCACTCTTCTGAACCCATTCCAGACCTCCCTCCCACTTCCCATAACCTAGATTTTCTCACATTTCCTTTCTCCCAGGCTTTTTACTCTCACCCCTTGGATTTTACCTCTAGAGCCAACCCTCACCACTCCTGAACATTCGATTCCCCACTACTCAGGCCAGATCTTATTTCTGTTCCTCACACTGCTTCTTTACCAACCCCACTCCAAACAACTCAGCCCAGGCTGCTACTGCCCTAAATTCTCCATCAGGTCTGTCCCTACTGTACCTTCTTTTGTGCTGGAGGTTTAGCTTTCATAATGCCCTCATCCTCAGACTCCCTCTAACCTATGACTTGGCTCCCTCACCGGTGTCTCCAGTAGCTTTGCTTATGGTCTTCATATTCAGGGATGTTCATTTCATCTTCCTCCCATGTAGACTGGTCATATGGCAAGTCCCTCCATTTCACTAGATAGTGGTAATTCCCCTTTTTATCCACACTGTGGGGTAGGAGGCCAAGAAGAGGAGCAGGAGGAAAAAAATAATATGGATCACAAATAGAAAGAAGTCATATAAACACAATTATCAGCAAACATGCAGAATTTGTCACCTAATCTTCAGTGGTGGGCCAGTGGAAGGGAGTTTACAATGGGTGAAGTACTACTCTAAGTTTTTCAGGATAGCTTCCTAAAAATCAACTATCACAAACCATCCCTGGGCTTCAACATCATTTGATCATCCAATCAGTATTTACTAAACATCTACTACATGCCAGGCACTGTTCCAAGAACTGGTGATTGAGCAGTCAACAAAACAGATAAGTGACCCTTTTCTCACAGAGCTCACATTCTATTGGGGAAGGCAGCAATGAAACAGAAAAACAAATATATTTGTAACATTAGGCAGCAATAAGTACAATGAAGAAAGAATATTAGAAACACTGGTTTGGATGAATCACATTTTCCATGTTTTGCTTTCATGCCCCGATCCCCAGACTTGTGTGTCATTTCTTAGGCTAACAGAGATGAGAAGAAACAAAGACAGAAAGTCAGTGCTGGGCCGGACTTTCCTCCTGGTTTCTCTCATCCCCAAAGAGGAAACAAGGCCCGAAAGGCTGGGGGTACAGCAGGCATTATCCAGTTAGATCAATTATTTGATTAATCAACAAATACTAACATGGGGCCATAACCACGACCAGAACAGCGGCATACCCCAGGAAGGCCTTCCTGTGGACCAAGATTCACCTGTGGTTGATGATACGGTGGACAGTCATCCACTCTGGCTTGATGCCAAAACGATAGTACTTCTCCTCCATCTCAGCATAGTGTGGATCTTTCACCTTGCGCTTGTCACTCTTCCCATCATCCTCACCAGAGCCATAGTCCAGGGGTGGGGGCTCATCCATGTCATTCTTCCGTTGGTAGTTTCGGTACATTACCAAGTGGAAGATTTCCAGCTGATGGGGCACAGAGGGAAGGGAAAGAGATAGTCCCCAAATCCAGAGAGGATAAAAGGGGACAGGGGAGAGGCCAGCAGGGGGAATGGCATGGGAAAGGAGCTATGAAAGAGGTGGGATGAGAGACATACTAAGTTAAAGCAAAAGCAGGAGAATGAATACAGTGAGACAGAACAGAGTCAGGGCCTGGTGGGGGTGAAATAAGCAAAAGGAGGCAGGGAATAAGGTTATTAGGACTGAGGATATTGGTAAAACATGGTTAAAGACAGATAAGAAAGAGATGGAGTTAAGGAAGGCTCTATCTAAGGGAAGAAAGCTAATGGACATGAGAGAAAAAGGACTGGAGACCAAGAGAACCACATATGGAAAATAAGTGGGTAGGGCATGAGGCTGGAGACCTGAAATGAGGGAAAGCAAAGGATAGAGAAGAAGAAAGAATAGAGGAGTGAGACACAGTGAGAGAGGCAGTGAATGGGGTCACAGGAGAGGGGGAAAGGAGAGGCCCTTGTACCTGAAGCTCCTTGGCCCAGGAGCAGTGCCAGTAGGACAGTCCTACCCACTTGACAAAGAACTCTCGCTCTGATCGGCCTTGAAGAGGACGGGGGGCTGGGGCATCTGGATTCCCGTCTGCTTGCTGGGGGGCTGGCACGGCCACAGGCGGCTCCCCCCACCGCCAATGAAGGATCTTCTGCACACGGCCTTTCAGCACAGGACACTTCGGGATGGACACACACGAGGAGGAGGAAAGAAGGAGGCAGAAAGAGCCCATCATTAGAGTAGGAGGATAGGAGTCCCACAGGAGAATTAAAGACTAAGTGTGGGGGAGAGTAGAGAAAGAAAGAGCTGGACATTTGGGCCCAAGAGATAGGGAAGGAGTTGGGGCTGACAGTAAACACGAAGAGATGGGTACACTCACTGTGCATCGGGGACACAGCCATTCCCCATTGGGGATGTCAGGCAGGGGTGGGTTGAGACAATGAATGTGGTAGGAGGAGATGCAAGCATCACAGCACAGGAGCTCCCCACCATCCTTGCACACGCGGCAGTACTCCATGTGATCGTCTTCTTCCTCCTTCTCCCCTTCTTCCTCTCCGTCCTCTTCGTATTCTTCCTCTTCCTCCTTGGCCTCCCACTGTACCCCCTCCTTCTCCTAGGAGACCAAAGACAGACACAGAGACAGGTAGAAGAAAGGAGATATGGAGTGAGACTGGAACAAAGAGGCAAAGACAGGATTCCTAAACCCTAGAAGTACAGAGAAGATTGCTGGGAATGATGGAACAGAACACCTCAGTTTCCTGTTGATTTGGGGGGGAAAAGGATGGGGGAGGGGAACAAACTAGGATCCTGGACACTTAAACATCTGTTACTGAGAAGCCCAGGCATCTGGGATAGGAAGAGGACAACTGGAACCAAGGAGAAAATAGATGGATGGGTCCCTGAGGGCTGCAAGATTTTGGCACCAGGTACTCACACAGTGGGGGCAGCTCCATTTGCCCTCAGGAGCCCGGTCAAGCTCAGGATCAAGGCAGACGAGGTGGTAGGCACGAGGGCAGGTGTCGCACAGAATAATTTCCCCACCCTGCTGGCACACCTCACAGTAATCCTGGTGATCCGTCTCGTAGCCATCAACCTCCTCCTCCCCGGCCACTGCAGGACAGCCCAGGACTGTCATATACCCCAGTGGAGGAAAAGGGAACAGAGAGAGAAAGAAAGAGAGAGGGATGGGGGAAGGGAGAGAGAGAGAGAGAAGGGTTGAATAAAGAAGTCAAAATTGAAAATAAGAAAGACAACGTAGGAATGAGAGGAAGGCAGGCTGATAGGATCATATACACAATACCCCTTACCCTTCTTCTTCTTCCTTCCTGGCCGGCCTCTCTTTAGTTTCTTGGTACGGACAGGGCCGTCAGGCCGGCCTGAGGCACTGTGGACACTGCCACTGTCCAGGTCTGACTCCTCAGCCTCTGGTTCGGGGCCCTCGTCACTCTGCAAAACATACTGCCCATAGCCCCGTGGCTGTCAGGGAGGCTGATTTGATTCCACTCCCCTCCCTAGGCCTCTGGCTCCCGCTCCAGCTTCCCTCATGGACCTCTGTGTTTGGACCCCAGAGCCCTTGACCCCTCGGGTGTTAGCAGACAGGGAGGGGCCACTCACTGAGCCTCCCTTCTTCCTTTTGCCACCCAGCAGCCCTAATTTAATTTTGAGTGGTGCCATCTTCTTTCCCCGAAGCTTCTTGCGTCCGTCAGGCACTCGGGGGCTCTTACTCCGCCTCTTATGGCCTGGACCTGAAAGAGGAGTGAGGGTCAGGAAGAAAAAGCAGAGATCATGACATCCTGGAAAAATGGAGGTCACAGTGGCCTCTGGACTCCTCTCTGTGGGCTATGGTTTCACTGAGACCCCTTCCTGGAAAGCTTTTCTCCTACAACAATCAGGGCTGAGAAGATAAAAGACGTCTAGACTATAATTTGAGAACATGTGGTTTGGAGGGTGGGGTGACAGTTGTTTGAAAAAGAGGGTTTCTTACCTTTGCCCTCTTTGGTTTTGGCTCTTCGGATGGGTGGGGGCTGGATATCAGCAGCAGGGGGTGGTGGAAGGGCGGGGGGTCCGGAAGGTGCTATGGGGGTGGCCGACGAGACAGCAGCTGACACCTGCTCAGCTACAGCTGCGGCCGCTGCGGCCGCTGCGGCCGCAACAGCAGCTGCTGACCCCTTGAAGGGGTTGTTGGCGCTGAACTCTCTCCACTTGGCCCCAAGGATGGTCATCATCTTAGACATTGGGATCTTAGGATTCTTCTTAGCAATTAGGGGCCTGTAAATACAGAAACAGAAGATTCGGACCCTTCACAGATGACCTGGGAATACTGCCATTTCCCCTCATCAATTAAGTCCAGGATTCCTGGGTGGTAAAAATATGTCCTATTAAGAATAACATCAATTTAAAAATAAACAAATAAAAAGTTTAAGGAAGGAAAAAAAGGTCAGAAAAACTATAAAAAAGAAAATAAAAAAGCAAAATAAAATTTAAAGTGCAGAAGATAAAGAAGGATAAAACAAAATGAACGATGAATAAAAATGCTTTACTTTTGAATACGACTTTACAGTTCATAAAACACTTTCATATGTATGATGTCTTATTTTGTCCTTACAAGAATAATGTGAGTTGCTATGATTTCCTCTGTTTTCCTAATAAGTTCCATGGGTCCTGATAAAGGGTCTCATCAGCTGGAGTCTGATGGACCGTGCTGGTTCTGCTCTGTGGTGGGGCGCTAAGCTCTTGTGAGGACATAGGTGACCATGGTGCTGACAAGAGCACTATCTTTAGCAGTGAGGTAGGTGAGACCACAGTGCTAATAACAGCTACCAGGTACTGAACATTCCCTAGGGGCCAGGCACTGACTATACTGGGCTTTCCATTCATTATCCGATCAAATCCCTGTAAGACCCCTATGAGGTACATACTATGATTATGCCTATTTTACAGATGTGGAAACCAAAAACCAAAGAAGTTAGTTGCCCAAGAAGATACCAGGACCTGAACCTTAGCAGGCTGCCTCCAGAGGGTTGAACGGCTATGTTAAAGTGCCTGCTCCCCAGAATGCATCTCTGCTATTCTCTATTCTATTTGGGGAGCCATTGAAACTCACGTCCTGCTGCTGGTAATGCATCCTCCATTATTACTGGGGCCTAAAGAAGGGGGGAGGACTTGATAACTGAGCACAGGAAACTGAGGAACACTGATGTTATCTCTCAGCTCCAGTCTAGAGAGCAGTCATACAGGAACACGCAGTGCCATCAGTCCTCACCATCTTCTGTCACTAGAGAGTTCTCTAACCTAGCACTGGAATTATGACCCCCCGGTGAAGGGTTTCTGACTAGAGCCATTGGATCCTTAGGAGTCCAGGAATTCCCTGAAATTATGCGTCAAATTTTGTGTATGTACTGTGAATTTCTCTGGAGAGCAGTTCCTTAGCTTTTATCAGATTCCAAAGGGTCCAGGGCCTCCTCAAAATTAAAAGTGTCTGTTCACAAGGATTCCCCAGTGCTACCGCACCTCATGAACTGGCTAAAGGCTTTGTAGTTGGTGAGCGTGTGGTAATCCTCCTCAGAGAACACATGTTCCACATCCTCCAGGCCCCAGGTCAGAAGCAGAGTTGCTGATGACTTCTGTTCTACCTGCTGGGAGAGACCAGGCTTCAGGGAGGCGGGTGTTGCTCTAGCCCATATCCTGGGCCCCCCACATGCCTCTACCTACCCACCAACTTCCCTGGGCTTTCTGCTTCCTGCTCCATTCTCAGACCAATCCCAGCTCCTCACAAACTAACCTCTCCACTTAGCACTGCCACCCCACGGGCTCTCCCTCCCTCCTCACACCTGTCTTTAGTACTGATTGCTCCCCGTCACTCCCTAATTCTGCTCACCTTTTGCCCCCCATCTCCCTCCCCTTTTTTCCGCCGCTTTGTCTTCTTCTCCTTTTTTTCTCGGTGCTTCCGTCTCCTTTTCCGACCTGGTCCGGTTCCATATTCACTGCCTCCACTCTCTGACTTCTCCCGGTACTCATCTCGCTCAGAGCCAAATTCCTCCTCACTGTCCTAAAGGAGAGAAATAAAAATAACATTTCTTCAGCCCTACCATGAGCCAGAAACTGTTCTTAGCACATAACATATACTCTTTTAATCTTCACAACAATCTTATGAGATAGTAACTAATCTATTTTTATCTAGTGTTTTGCAGATGAGGAAACTGAGGCACAGAGAGCTAAATAAATTGCCCAAGAAGACAGAGGACTGCTGGGTTCTGAATTCATGCAATCTACCCCCAGAGCCTGTGCTTTCAACTGCTTCTCTCTCTTGCTAACGCTTGCTAACGCAAGTCCAAGTCCCGTCAACGACTGGACTCTTCGCTAGGTTGTAGTGAGTGAGGTTAGGGTCCCAGATCCATGAGATACAGGCCAGCAACAGGAAGGAGTGGGAGTCAGGCCTCTCTAACTTCAGGATCTCCCCACGGGAATCAGGACCAGAGAAAATGTAGGTCTCTGAGAATGGGTCTCCTGCGCCTTGCTGTAGAGACAGGAGTCCTTAACACTTACAAGCTTTTTGCGTTTTCGGGGTTTTCCCGGCTTGTTCTCCTTCTGCTTCTTGGGTCCTCGTTTTCTCTTCTTCACACCCAGTGCCGAGGGCAGCAGCCGAATGTCATCCTTGTCTTTGGAGCAGAGAGCACCAAAACACCTAAGCCTCTAGGTTCCCAGTCTCTGTGGCCCCTCAACCTTACCCTTCCTCATCTCCTCAGTTCCCACTCTCTAGGAACTCCGGCATTAACTCCTCCAAACCTTGCCTCCCTTCACTGGATGCAAACAGAGAGTGTTTCGAGTACTCTGCGCCGCTTGGGTTCTGAATGGGAGGTCAGGGGTCAGAAGGGAAGAGCAGCCAAACCACTCCCTTCTGTCCCCTCCTACTAACAAGGGCCCAGGCTCTAGGCCACGGGCTCTGACTGTGGCAGGTCCTTTCAGTCGCCGCCAGGGCTCCTTTTGCCTTCCCCCTCACTTAGCCAGCTGGCATTCTGCCCAGGAACCGGGGAAGCCATGCCCAGCTGCTGGCCTGGCCTGACCCCAGCACTTGGAGTAGGGAGACACAAGCTGGCAGCTCCCTAAGCCAGATGCTGAGAAGGGAGAGCCAAAGGTGGACACCTGGGTTCTCACACTAACATTCTGGGGCCCTGACATCCTTTTTGTGAAGTGGGAGGCTTCTATTTATATTTCCTCAGATAATCAAGTCTCCTGTCACCCCAACACAGCCCTAGAGGAAAAGAAATCCTCAGCCCATCATTTTCACGTCTTGCCCATAGGATCATAGTGTCTGGCTCCTTCATCACACCCTAACCCTACAGGAGAAAGTCTCCACAATTACCTAAACGTTCCTCCTCCTCCCAAGTAGCCTGGAATCCGCCTTCAAATCTATTCCCATATCCCTGCTCCCTTTGAGAACTCAGGGACCCTACCTTTTGTCCCCTAGTCTCAACCCTGTGTCTCCAGATTTAGTCCCAGACATCCTGACCCACACAAATATAAACAGCATAGGATACCCAAGGATACAGGCACAGACACACCCCGCATTATACATTCTCAGCTACACAGGCATACACAGAGACTCATGAGCACAAATCCAGAGGACAGCCTGTACCTGCTTTTAGCAGGGCTAGGTCCCTGGCTTTCTCCCCAGATGTCTCTGTCAGAGAGGCCAAGGCAGGTTCTTCCCTGATGTCCCCCTACCCCATTCACCATGACCCCGTCAGTCTGTGAAGGCTTAGGGGACAGAGAGTTACTCTGCGTAGAGGAAGACACTGATGCCACACAGACATGGGGCCCTGGTTGGCCTCCCTCCCCCAGCAAGCACTAGACTAACCAGCCAGACCTGTCTTGCCCAGGCAGAGGCAGTTGTGCAGGAGGGGAAAGCCTGGGCTTAGCCCAGCCCCTTGCTCTAGGACACACAATCCTTCCTCCCACAACAGCCAAGGGAGAATTAGCCCCAATTAACACCGGAGGCCTCAGTTTCCATTGCCTCAGAATACCAGCACCTCCTTCCTTCAATGCTGCTTCTCATAACTCCAGCATCCTGTGTCCTCTTGTGCAGGAAGACACTCTACGATTGGGGGCAGCGGGCAGGGAGGGAGGCAGGGAGTTCAGAAAGCCCCGGGTGTGAAAACAGAATGGGGACTGTAATAGGAAGTCAGTAAGACGCCATGCCCCCAGCAGCCAGCTCTCCCTAACCCCAGGGACTTCGGTTAATAGGAACATGGAAACGGAGGCTGCCGGGGCAGTGGCAAGGGCAGGCCAACTGGCTAAGGTTCAGGGAAACAGCCTCGTTCACTACCAGCTGGGGGTAGGGCACAAGCCCTGGCCACTCCACTCCCGACCCTAGCAGGAGGTTCCCGAACTGGGGAAGCCGGCAGTGTTGGGGAGAGGCAAAGCAGAATAGTGAGGAAGGGAAAGGGAGGGCAATAAAGCAAATCTAAGTCCCAACCTCTGTCTCACCAGCCACTCAAAGCTGGCCTGGAGCCCAGACTCTCCCACATCCCTGGCTCAGATCTCGGGAAGACGGCGAGGGAGGAGGGCGGGCGAGGAGCGGAGGGCGGGGCCTGGCAAGCCAGAGAAAGCGGGAGGAGTCCCGCAGAAAGCCTCGCCTCCCGCCCGCCCCTCTCTTCTTCTAATCTCACCATCAATCTCTCACACATATATTTATTTTTTCTCAAATTCCCCTCCCTCCCCCACAACGAACCACCATAATAGGTCTACTGCACATGCGTACTGCACGCAGGGGGTGGGTTTGTATTTTCAGACCTTTTGCAAAGAAACTACCAGAATTTTCCGCACCACCCACAATCATTCCCCACCCCCACTCCCAAGGAATCACATCTATATATTATGTTATATTATTTCTCTAGACTTGCCAGAAGGGGGAGGGAGAAGAAATGAGTTTTGGGCTTCCTGCTCCCTTCCCCCATCAACACGAGTGCTATTATTTTAAACGTTTAACAATGTAAGGAGACTGGAGGGGGGGAAGGGATAAAATTGGTCTTGGGTAAGAATGTAAAACAAAATGGTGAGAATCAAAGCAGTCAAAAGGAAAAACAATAGAAACCTCTAATATGGTCAAATTCATGTTCTAGAGGAGGATGAGGGAGGGCAGTCCGGGAAAATTTCCTTAGAGAACGGTTATTTTGCCCACACTTAGGTAGACAAAAATAATGAGCAGACTAAAAATATTTTCCCAAAGTTTTACCTCAGAAAGTCATCTGAGGGGGTGTCTCTGGGTCACTCATTTGACTTGGAGGGCTGAAAGGGAGAGAAAATTGCCCCGGGAGAGAGAGGAGGTGGTTTTTCATTTCAAACAGAAAATTTTAAAAACATTTGACGTTTCTCCTCCTCTGCTCAGAAAGCCAAGAGGGGCAAGGGGAGGGAGGACTGACACAAAGACCCATCTCGACCTCAGCTTCTTTCATGCTTCTCTCTCCCTCACATACCCAAATCCGGGATCAAAAACACCCAAACACCACATTCCAAGTCCGGAATACAAATAGATGAGGGCTGCCAAACCCCTAACATAACCTGACATCCCTTCTTTCCCCCTTTCTAGCACCCCTGCTGTGTTCCAGGCAATCCCCTCCCCACAATTCTCTATTCTTTTTCCCTCGTGCAAGTCTGTGGGCTCTCTGATAACTTTCTAAAAACTTTTTCCTTTTTCAGACAAGCTTGGTGGGGGGAGGGGGGGTTCTTCTGTTTCCACCAGACACACGTCCTCCTGCCCCCCATAAGGAAACACCCCACACTCCCTCAAAGGTTGTCTCAACTAGACAGGAACATTTGCCACATAAGCCACACTGATCAATATGACAGTTTTACAAAGAGCATGTTAGATGTTTTGAAGTTTGGTGCATTTGTGCTGCATGGCACCCAGAGGTCTGGGGGTGCGGATGTGAACACCCTAAAGATGCTCACCTATCCTAAAGAAGACTAGAAATAACTCCACTTAGGAGGGTGGTCTGAGCGAGGCCATTGCTGGGTCGGTCCCCTCTGCCACTGGTGGAACAGTTGCCCAGAGAGTGCCGGTGACTTATCCCCTGGGAGGGGTGCTGAGTGATGGTCAAACTGCAGAACAGCTGGGTGGGAAGTTCACGCCCCCCAAAGTGGTCAGGGTGTGGGTGGTTTCAGCGAGAGAGTGAGTGACAGTGAATGGCAGCCACGTGAGAGTCACAGCTGGGCAGCTCGGCCACCCCAGACTGACGGGGTCATGGGGGGAGGGGGGGCGCACTTGACACAAAGGAGCCCAGAGCAGGAGAAAGGGGGTGGAGTTGGGGGCATCTGGTTTCCCAGACACTCTCTTCCCGCTCCCCAATCTTAAGTGACTGCTCTCCTTACAACGAACTGGGGGGAGAGGGAGTAGAATCAAGTCCTATTCCAGGAAGTGGTCTGCGTGGAGTGTGGCCACCACCTGCCCCTAGTCATCAGCCGCCCACAAACATTCACACGACCCCTCCCCCACGTGCCACCGCACACCCCTGAGTTGGCGGGCACCAAAGTCCCCGCAGGTGGGGGGCTCCGATGGACACCGACTCCCTCCCCCCGCCTTCCCAACTCCTGAGGGTTAGGGCCGCGGTCGGCTCCACACGTAAAAACCCCACTTCACCCCGATCCAACCCCACCGGGGCCGAAGCCCGCGGGGCGCCCGCGCGGCCGCCCCTCCCCCACGCGCCCCTCCCCCACGCCGCCGTCCGGCCGCCAGGGTCTCCGCGGTCCCTCGCTCGGCCAGGGAGGGGGCCCTGGCTTCGCCTCGGCCGTTTCCTGCCTACCCCCTCCCCGCCGAGGGTAAAAAAATCTCCTCCTCCTCCTCCCCCGAAAGCCGCGACCGAGTGGCCCGGTCCGCGCGCGCAGCTCGCGCCCAGCGCTCTCCAGCCGGGGCGGCGGCGGCGGCGGCAGCGGGGGAGGGGTGCGGCGGGGGAGGGGAGGAGGCCTGGCCCCGCGGCCGCCGCCGCCGCCGCCCGGCCCGCCCGGCCCGCCCGGCCCGCCGGCCCGAGACGGCGCCCGCGCCCCGGATTCGCCTCGGCTCGGCCGCGCGGTGGGTGCCTCGGCCCGCGCGCCCGCCGCTCCCACTCGGGCTGGGGGAGTCGGGGCGGCCGCTTACCTGGCGGCGGGGGCGGCGGCGGCGGGGGCAGCAGTGGCGGCGGCGGCGGCGGCGGCGGGAAGAGGTGGCAGCCGGGGGGGCTGTGGCGGTCGCGGCCCCGGTCGTGGCCCGGCCCGCGCCCGAGTACTCCGTCGTCGTCGTCCTCGTAGTCCTCGTCGGCCGCCTCCACCTCCTCCTCCTCCTCGTCGCCCTCTTCTTCCTCCTCTTCTTCCTCCTCCGACACCACCATCTCCTCCTCCTCCTCCTCCTCGTCCCTCAGAGGGGAAGCCATCCTGTGGCTCTGGCCCCCCCACCACCCCCCCACCCACCGCCCGCCCGCCTCCCCCACCGCTACCACCACCACCTCCTCCTCCTCCTCCTCCTCCTCCTCCTCCTCCTCGGCGGCGGCGTCCTCCTCCTCCTCACCGCCTCCCCCAGCCCCCCAAACCCCCGGGCCACCCCCCTCCAAAACCCCCACCCTCGGGGCCGCCGTCTGAGGAGGGGGGCCAAACCACCCCCAGAAATTTTCTTGGAAAAAATTGAAGAGGGACGTTTTTTTCCCCCTCTCTCCTTCCTCCCAGGAGAACAAGAAAGGGGGATTAAAAAATATATATATATATATAAAAGTTTTCGACTTCTCTCTACCCCCCTCTCTGTTGCTTTAAATATATTTAAATTCTGAGGGGGGCGCTCAGAAATATTTCTCAGAGCTGAGGCACTAAGATGGCCGCCTTGAAATTATTTTTAAAACAACCCCCCCTCCAGCACCGCCACCCCCTCCATGAAGAAAGGGAGAGGGGGAAAAAATCCCCTTTTAAAACAAAATGGCTGGCTTAATATTTTCATTTTTCACCCCCCCATTCTCCTCCCTGTTACACCCCCATCTCAAAGCCTCTACCCAGAAACCCACAAATTTCTCCCTTTTTTCATAACTGATTAGTGCACAGATTAATAGAGATATTTTCCTTGTGTACTGAGTGAGTGTGTGTGTGTGTGTGTGTGTGTGTCTATGCGCGTTGGGGGGGGCATGAAGGATTTCTGCATAAAACAAAAATGGCTGCTGTGACTAACTCCCCCCTTATAAAAAAATATTTGAGGGGGGGCATTAATCAGTACTCATGCTCAGTCTGACATCAGCATAAATTGTTAAAGGTTAACTAGTTAGATACTAGTCCAACTAGATTCAAATTTTTTTCTTTTCTTTACTAGTCTCTTCCTCCCCACCTCCTTTCTCTTAAAGAAAAGCTTTTTTTTTTTTTTTCTGAATACTTCAGAAGGGAGTGGTTTGATGTGAAGGTTTTTTTTCCCCTTCAGGCATTGAAAAGGAAAAAGATGAAATATATGTTTATGTATAACTCTGTTTCTACATACCTCGTTGAAGTCAAAACGCGTTTAATTGTGTGCGTATCTTTTAAGTGAGAACCGGTACTGGATTTTTTTTTCTTTCTTTAAAAAAGTGGTAGAAATCCTAGTGACTTTTGGGGGAGAGATATGAATAGATACGATGATTGAGTTTTTTTCAAAGGAGTCCATGTTTGATTCTCCCCTTTGCCCAGCCTTTTCAGTGATTTATAATTGTTGTAAATTTTATCTTCACTCTTTTCTCCTTTACCTCTCTCTCCTGTCCCCCAATTGCTTGAATATAAAATTCATCTGATTTGGGAAATTAGGGGTAAATAGAACAGATTTTTAGAATAAAGGGGGAAAGAGTCAAGTCTGAAGATTGTCAAGTTGTTTTCTCTTTTCTCCCGTTTCAGTATATTTCCCTTCCTTCATGATCTCCAACACTGATAAAGTGGAAGAAGCTGAGGTACCATGAAAGAGAAAAGTAACCAGGACTGAGAAAAAGAAAGAGGTAGGGGGTTACACTTGCATTTTCATCTAACTTTCTGACCCACGATTTCCCACTATACTCCAGTGTTTATCTTAAAAGCGCTACCAGGAATCAGATGGAAGGTTGAAAAGGAGTCCAAAAGTAGCTTTCTGGTCAGATTTGATCAGAGAAGTCATAAAATAAAACTTGCCAGTTGAGCAATGCTAGCAAAAGAAGGAGGGTGAATAGCTCAGGTCTACCCTTTTTCATTCTTGTCACCCTTTTCTTTCTCTAGTTTCCTCCTATTCTTTTGATCTCACTTTGCCCCTTCCCTTGCTTCCCATCCCATGCCTGTGGAGTTGTTTCTCTCCTGGGTTATTTCACTGCCTCTTAAATAGAGCTGCCAGCCGCCCAGCAGCCCCTGCAGTGTTCAGGAGCACCTTAAGAGGCAGGGGTAGGTATGCAGTGACCAGAAAGTATTAGTGACAGAGAATACTATGCAAAGTTTTGCTTAGGAAGCTAAAATGTTCTTTATTGATGTGCCACCACCCCACACACACTAATGCACTGGATCGAGCATTGATTTCCATCTTTTTCTTAACCTGGCCTTTGGAATTCTCTTGCCTCTGTTCCTGTATCATTCCTGTACTGATTTTGTTCTGTCCTCTTTCTCAGTCTCTCTGTACTAGTCCATTTGGGTATCCTCCTTTCTGTGTATAGGCTTCTCTGTGTGCGTCTTTATTTTTTCACAGAGACTGTCTTTCTCATCCCTTTGACTCTGAGGCTCTGTCACCTCTAAGTGACTTTTTATGTCTGTCTTCTTTCTGTTTACTTCTGTATTCCGGGCCCTGACTGCATGTGCCTCTTCCTCATGTGTGCCTGACTCCCCCTCTTTCTAACCCCTCTGTGTGTGTCTGGGAAGAGTGTCCCCACATGTATGTGGGCAACCCTGCGCATCAGGTGCACCGCAGCCTCTCTGCCTCTGTGCCCTCTCCCTCTGTGCTGAGTGCCTCTGCCTGCCTGCCACATGTGCCATGAGCTGCAGGTGTGGGTGGCTAAAGGTGGCTGTGTGCATCCCTGTACAAACATTCGTCATTCTCTTGAGTGTGCTTTGCATATGAATCTGTTAATTTGCCTGATTCTCCTCTTGTCCATCTCCTCGTCTGCCTGCGTCTCCTCTTCTCTTTTTCTCCCTACTGACCTCTTGATTTTCCTTCTATCCTTGTTTCTACCTGCCCCTCTACCTGCTTGCTCCTGTTATGGTGTCTGTCTGCCTGCCTGCCTGCCTGTCTGTCTGCTTCTCCCTGACTGGCTGGCAGCCTCTTTCTCTCTCTGGTTGTCTGTCTGCTTCTCTGGCTGTTTGCCCACCACTCTCTCTCTAGCCATCTGTCTCCCCGCCTGCCTGTCTCTATCACTTTTTTAGCCTTGGTTTGTCTACCTTCCAGGCCCTGCCGTAGTTCCCTATCTTGGTTTGCCTCTTATCTTGCCCTTCTACTTGTTCCTCCTCTTATTTATGCCTGTTAAGTTCATGATTTTTCCTTGCCTCCCTCTATGTCTGTCTTCTTGCCTGTCTATCCTGCTTGATTGCTGCTATCCCACTGTTTAATGCTTGTATCTTTTTAGTCTGTCTGCTTATCAGCTTTTCCTCCCTTGGCTTCCTCTATACCAACATCCTGTCAATGGTGGCGGTCTCTCTACCCCAAACCTCTCAGTGACCCGCTTGCCCTAAAGTCTTATCTGCCTCCTTCCCATGTCCCCTACCCTGTCTTCTCTCACTGCCTCCATTTCATTTGTCTCTTTTTCTTTTTGTCTTTTCCTCAGACAGTCTGCCTGCCTCAGTCTTTTTGCCGTTTTTTCCAGTCTCTCCTTGTCTTCCTGCCTTTGCTGTCTGCCTGCCTGGCTGGCTCTTGCTGTCCACGTCTCTCTTTGGTTTGCTTTTTTCTTCTTTTTTTTCAGTTAACTTTTAAATAGTACATACACGTGGTACAAAATTAAGTACTAAAAGTATCCTGTGAAGAATAAGCCTCCCCCTCTCCTTCTCCCCCAGCCCCCTCGTTCCTCTCCTCAGGGGCAGTCACTTCCTGACAGTTTTTGGATATTGTTCGAGTCTGCACATAGGAAAGTCTACTTGCTTTTTGCTACCCTTCTTCCTGCTTCTCTCCCAGTTTGCTGGATACGTCTTCCTCTGTCAGTCTGTCAGTACTCCTTCCTCCTTCGCTGAGCTTGCCATCTCTTGCCTTGTGTCTTTTTGGTTCTGCTTTATGGCACTTATCTTTTTGATTGACCCGTTGCTGGTTGCATTCTTTTACTATCAGTACCTGAGCAGCGCTTAGGAAGGGCTTGCTCTCACCTAGTCTCCTATTCTACTTTGCCTAATAAGTTGTTTTGACAGCACACCCTTGCTGGTCTATTTGTCACTGAACTACGTATTAATTGAGAAAAGACATGAAAACACTGGTAGTACTGAAAAATAACACATAAATATAGGTACAATTAATAAGTGCAGATAGTTTGTAAGCTGAGCTTGCATGCACAGAGAGGAGCTAGAGGCCTACTCTGCTTTTCCCATAGTCTATACGAATTCTTTAAAGGCATATGAATCTAAATCCTTTCTGGGTCAGCAGCACCCTTAGGACGCTGACCTAGGCCTGTGCAAGAAGTTTATCTTCCTCCTCTTCTAAAAAGCTTTGCTTCTTACTAAAACTTTTCTCCCTTTTCATCCTTCCGACTCCTCTCACATGCCACCTTAGAGGAGATGTAACTCCCTGGGGGAAACAAAGACAGAGCCTCTAACCAGCTCTCTTCAAGATGATGATAAAACTTCTACATGCCGGCCAGCCGGCCTGGTGGCACAGTGGTTAAGTGTGCACGTTCCGCTTCTCTGCGGCCCGGGGTTCACCGGTTCAGATCCCAGGTGCGGACATGGCACTGCTTGGCACGCCATGCTGTGGTAGGCATCCCATGTATAAAGTAGAGGAAGATGGGCATGGATGTTAGCTCAGGGCCAGTCTTCCTCAGCAAAGAGAGGAGGATTGGCAGTAGTTAGCTCAGGGCTAATCTTCCTCAAAAAAAAAAAAAAAAAAAAAAAACCCAACAAAACTTCTACATGCGATACGCTGTTCTTTCATTTCTGCATTTTTACTGCCTGTATTCCTGAATTTAACTCTTGCAGCCTCCATCTCTGTGTCTCTCCTCTCTTTTCCCCTCTCCCTCTCTCACTTCTCTTTTCTTGGTTCTGTCTTTCCTCTTAACTATCTGTCTTGGGCTCCATTCTAGCCTCTTTTTCTGATTGGCCACCTTCCCTCTCTTCTGTCTGATTGGCCTGTGTCCCTTCATCACCCCATCTGTCTGCTGGATTCTCCCTGTCTGCCTGCAATAATGTATGTGATAGCACTTTATAAATTATAAAGCACCGTGAAGTATAAAACACTATTATCACTTTGTCTTCTTTCTTTCCTTATTGTTTTCTTCCTTTCTCTGTCTGCCTTCTTTCTCTCTACCCCTTTCTGTTTGTCTGTCTGTGTCCATCTTGGTGATTTTGCCTGCCTCTCTGCCAGTCATTTTCCTTTCTCTCCTTGCCTGCCTGTCTTTTTTTCTGCCATCCTTCTTCTCTATCTGCTCAGTTCTTGTTTCTCTCCTTGTGTGTTTCCAGGTGCCTCTATATTTCTTTTACCTATCTATTCTATCTGTCCTTAGGCCTTTTATCTGTGCCTCTGTGTATCACTGTCTCTAGCTGCTTGTCTCCCTGCCTGTCAGTTTCAGTGTTGGCATCACTCTCTGCCTTTTTCTATCTTTTTGTACTTCAAAAAATAAAAATAGAATAAAAAATTAAAATGCCATATGGCTAAATTGGTAGAGGGGAATGTTTTCTGTTAATAAAGGAAAGACCATTAAAGTGAGAACAAGGAGCTCAGGCATGCAGCAGCCATGAATACAAACCAGAAATTAGGTGCCCCCTGCCACAAAAAAAGAACTAGAAAAAATTGCAAGGGACTCCCAAGCTAACAATAAGATTATTTATTTAAAACAAAACCAAGAAGCTTAATCCAAAGCTACGGTTTTCTAACCTTTTTTGGATCATAGAAAGTTATAAACCCATCCCCAGAAAAACAGTATATACACAAAATACCATATATATTTTCATGGTGTTATGAATACCCTGAAATCTATAGAACCCAGGTTAAAACCCTGATATAGGGAACCAGTGAGAATGATTGATGGAGTACAGACATGAACTCAGGCAACAAACAGGTCAGAGGACTGAGAAAGCACTTTGCAATCTATGATTTCTTACCCAAGGAGAAGTTAAAGAGACTTCTAGTTGTCTTTTGAAATATGTAGGTTAGTAATAATAAGGAAAGGCATGTCAATGCTGAGGATATTCTAGACTTAATCATGGAATTTTAGAGATAGAAGGTCATCTAAACCTAGTGATTACCAAATGGATAAATAAGATTGCCACCTGGCCTTTCCTAGGAAGGTCTGTCCTTTGTTCTGAGATTATGTATTTCTTCTATATATTTTTATATAGTATAATTATATCATATACTATGTTTATATGTAATATATATATGATGTGTGTGTGTATGTATATATACATGCTTATATTTAACAATATATTATATTAAAAACATCCTTTTTAAAAATGAGGTAGATCTGTATAGAAGGATCTCCATGATAGATTTTACAGAGAGAAAGAAAGAAAAAGAAAATGACTTTTTATACTTCTGTACAATTTGAAAAATTTTCAACATACATGTACTTCTTTTATAGTCACAAAACATTTTTAATATCTTTTTATTAAATGGGTATATAGGTTTGGATTTTGTTGTTGTTCTTAATGTCCTTAGTTAGCAAAATAAAAAGTGAGCAATTCCATGCTGATCACTAACTTTTTTTTTTTTTTTTTTTTACATTTTCCTGGCCATTGAAATCTAAAAATCTGGGATCTACTGCTCTAATCTAACCTCTTGATTTTATGAAGAAAGAAACTTTAGTCCTTCAAATATCATATTCTTGATTTACCACATTTACATACCACCTATACTATTATATGCATACTATTTTTCTTTAAGTCAATTCACTTTTCTTTAAATTAAACGAATGTCCTTTAAAAAGTAAATTTTATATTACTAGAAATAATATCCATAAATTCTTCATTTGATAGAGTATATTTTTCCAAATTTATTTCAAAATACAAATAATTATTAAAATAAAAATAAAAAATAAAAGCATCTTGTGCATGGTACCAATAGTATAGGTACCATATCTTAGGAAACATCACTTTAGTCTAATTCTGTAGGTATAGAAACTGGGCCCAGATGTTGAAAGGATTGCCTAAGATCAAGTTAGTTGTTAGGGATAGAACCAGGACTTGAACTTATATCTTCCAATTTCTAGTCTGGTGTTCTTTCCACTACATGTTAAATGACTTCTAAGTCAATGGGATGTCCGAGGGTTTTAAAGGAACTAATATGTGAAATTGATGGTCACATATATAACATTACCTATAACAACTATATTACACTATAACAACTATACTGGCAATTGTCAGTTTAATTGTATCTAGTACACTTTCAAACTTTACATGTTTTCTGACACAGAGTTCTACTTCTTACCATCTTCCCTAGAGAAACAGTCACCACACTTGTGCATAAGGTGACATATACAAAGATGTCCATTACAACATTGTTTGTAATAGCAAAAAATTGAAAACACTATCAATCTCCAACAGTTAGGAATAGCTAAATAAACTACACAGCAATTAAGAAAAATGAGTTACATCTAAATAGTAAGATTCTTTACTGTATTTTTGAGTAGAAAAAAGCTGCAAAACAATATATACATTATGATATTATTTAGTTAATTTATGTTCAAAGAAACTAAAAACAATAGTATATGTTTCTACAGATACATTTATATGTATATAAATGCCTTTGAAAATTTTGGACATATACATACCAAACTGGTAACAGTGGTTACTTTTGGGAAAGAGTAATGAAGGAGAATATTTAGCTTTATTGATAATTCTGAATTTTGACAATGAGAAGGTATTCATTTATTATTTGTGTAAACAAATTTAAGTAGCCTCATGATCACATTAGCAATTGAAGCCAAATGGGACAAAAAATAGGATGATTTCTCTAAAGAATTCCTCACTAATCTTTAGTTCTTTGAGAAGAAAAATATGTCAGCAAAGTATAATCAATGGATGTAATGTAGTTAGACTTTTGAAAACATTAGTGAGGTTCTACTTTAAAAACTAATTAAAATATGAAGGGAAGAAAGGCAAGGTGCAGAAGAGCATATATAATATGGCACCATTGATGAAAGAAAAAAATATGTGAATATCCATAGAATATTCCTGGAAGAATACACAAGAAACTATAGTAATTACCACTGGGAAGGGAAACTTATTTTTTCATTGTGCATCATTTAAAACAACTTGAACATTTTTTAGACCAAGAGATTAGCTAGGTAGAGGGAGGAGAGACATTTGAGATCAGACATAAACACACAAGAAAAGTTAATTAATAATTTATGTAGTGATGATTGCTGTGGGCTGTAAAATCTGAGTGTTCAGAGAAGAGAGGTTTTGGTCAGGGGAGGGGGATCATTGAAGAACTTTCACATGTAGTTGTATTTGAAGTAGGCCCCAAACGATAACTGAGATTTATATAGGAGAGTGGAGGAAGAAGGGCAGTCTAAGTTGAGTATGAAAGTATTTAGTGAGTACTAATATGTAGACCTCACCTGGCTAGAGTGGTAAGTTCATGATAGAAAGTTATGGTAGGTGTTGGTACTCTTTAAAGGGTCTGAATTGTTAGTATATCAAGTGAAGAGTAAAGGCTGGAACCTTGGAGGAATTTTAAAGAATGGAGGGGAAAGAAGAGAAGCCAAAGAAAAAACTAGAAGTTGTTAGAGTGGGAAGTGTACCAGATAGTGTTATTGTGATAGAACAAGAAGACAGCTTCCAGAAGGAAGGCATGATATTGATGCTGAATGGTTCATGGAGGTCAAGAGGAGTACCAACTAACAGTTCCTCAAAAAGTTAAATATGGATTTACCATATGACCAGCACTTTCAATCCTAGGTGTATACCAAAGAGAATTGAAACATATGTCCATGCAGAAACTTGTACATGAATCTTTGTAAGAGCATTATTCATAATAGCCCAAAAGTGGAAACAACCCAAATGTCCATCAACTGATGAATGGAGAAACAAAATACAGTATATCCATACAATGGAATATTATTCAGTCATAAAAAGGAATGAAGGGGCCAGCCCCATGGCCAAGTGGTTAAGTTCACGCTCTCCGCCTTTGGCGGCCCAGGGTTTCACTGGTTCGGACCCTGGGCGTGGACATGGCACCACTCATCTAGGCCACGTTGAGGCAGCGTCCCACATGCCACAACTAGGAGGACCTACAATTAAAAAAAATACACCACTATGTGCTGGGGGGATTGGGAGAGAAAAAGCAGGAGGGAAAAAAAAAAAAGATTGGCAACAGTTGTTAGTTCAGGTGCCAATCTTTAAAAAACAAACAAACAAAAACTTTCCTTTTAAAAAAAAAAAGGAGTGAAGTACTGATATACTCTATAACATGGATGACCCTTGAAAACATTTTACTTAGTGAAAGAAATGACACAAAAGGCCACATGTTGTATAATTCCATTTATATGAAATGTCCAGAATAGTAGATCAAGTCATAGAGATAAGATATAGCCTAGTGGTTGCCAGGTGTCGAGGGGAGAGGGGGATGGGGGAATTACTACTAATGGGTATGGGATTTCTTTTTGCGGTGATGAAAATGTTCTGGGATTAGGTAGTGGTGATAGCTGCACAACTTTGTAAATATACTGAAAACTCCTGAATTGTACAGTTTAAAACAGTGAATTTTATGGCATATAGATTATATCTCAATTTTTAAAAAAAGAATGCAACTGAAAAACGTATTTGGCAATTGGTCACCTTCACAGCTAGTTTTGATGAGGAAGTTACATAGCAATTAAAGATTATGAGAACCCATTAAAATGTTATCTATGGAGGGTTTTTTTGTTTTTTATAAGATTGGCACCTGAGCTAACAACTGTTGCCAATCTTTTTTTTTTTTTTTATGCTTTATCTCCCCAAATCCCCCCCAGTACATAGTTGTATATCTTAGTTGCGGGTCCTTCTAGTTGTGGCAGGTGGGATGCCGCCTCAATGTGGCCTGATGAGCGGTGCCATGTCTGCACCCAGGATCCAAACCAGCAAAATCCTGAGCCACCGCAGCGGAGCGCGCAAACTTAACCACTTGGCCATGGGGCCGGCCCCTCTATGGAGGTTTTTAACTTAAAAATTTATCTATTGAGATAATTTTTGAGAACTATTTTGTAGGTTAAAAGAATATATATATATTTATATATATAACATATATCAACCACAAACAATATTAAAATGAACGTGTGTCTATCACTTGGTTTAATAACATTAGCAATATCTTTAGAGCATATGATCTTCCATATTCCACATTTCTCTCCTGCCTCCACCCAACTGGTATCCTGAATTTTGTGTTCTCATTCCCTTGCTCTTTCTTTGAGATTAGTTTCCTTCCCACCTGTAACTTCTTAATTTTGAAAAACTTCAAACCTACAGCAAAGTTGGAGTACAATGAGTACCGCGTACACTTCACGTAGATTTACTCATTAACCTTTTGCCACATTGACAGAATGACACGAGCAAATGTTTATGATCTAATGCTAATTTCATAAAACAATTTAAATCATATATGTAGTATAATCACAACCATGTAGGTAAATAGTCGAAGGAAGTGGTTGAAATGTTAATACTGGTTTCTGCTGAGAGATAAGAATAAGAGTGATTTTTGTTTTGCATCTTTATGCTTCTCTACCTGGAATTTTCTGCAAAAAGCACATATTCTATAATGAAAAATAAAAGTAAGTTTAAAAAATTAATTCAAAAATATATGGAAAGAGAGAAGAGGAGATAGTGTCAAATATTTGCTCATAAAGTTTGGCAGTCCTAAAATAGTTTAAAATAATATGGAAAATAAACCTGGAAACACACCACATACCTGAGGGAATCTAATTCTTGATCTCCTTGGTTGCTTCCAGATTGCCCTATCTTTTGTGATGAGTCCCTATTTCTTTAAGGCTCCTGCAGTCTGCTGTATAGCCCTCCACTTCTCTCCCTTGCTGTCCTCTGCTTACCTCCTTATCATTCCTCTCATTCATTGAAGACTGATACCTGGCTCAGTCCTGCCCTGGACTTCCTAATCAGAGACCTTTTCTCCATTCCACGTCTGTCTCCCACCTCTGGGAAATGTTAAATTCTTACTTCTTTTGAAAAAATATTACCTCTTCTGAAATATTACATTCAGCCCCTACTTGGCTACAGCTTTCTGTCCTTCCAGCTCTCTCACTTATTCACCATTCTTGGACCCATGAGACACTCTAATTCCTGAACTCTTCCAGTTTCTCCTAATCACCTCCACTCTGTCTTCTCCTCCTTCCCCAGCCAACTTAGATTCCATGGTCTGTCAGTTCAACCACCCTCCTGCCAGTGTCTCAATGTCTTCCTTATTTTCCTCCTGCAAACCCCTAACCTTGGATCACATTGGCTGTCTATTTATATCCAGGATGCAAAGTATTGCTGAAGAAAACACCATGACCATTCAGACCAGTGTCCCTGCTCAGAAATCCTTTTTCCTAGTCAGCTTCCTTTCAGTGTTCCATGGCGACTTCTTCAAACCTTCCTCAAATTCCTCAAACCTCCTCTGCCTTACACTCCAGGAGAAGGTCTTCTCATCAGGGGCCGGCCCCTTGGCCGAGTGGTTACGTTCGCACACTCCTGTTCGGCAGCCCAGCGTTTCACTGGTTCGGATCCTAGGCGCAGACATGGCACTGCTCATCAGGCCATGCTGAGGCAGCATCTCACAGGCCACAAATAGAATATACAACTATGTACTGGGGGGCTTTGGGGAGAAGAAGAAGAAGAATAAAAAAGAAGATTGGCAATAGATGTTAGCTCAGGTGCCAATCTTTAACAAAAAAAAAAGAAGGAAAATCTTATCATCTACTTCCAGGAGATAGATCATCAGATGAGAACGCCCTTGAAATACTGACACTAAACCAACATATTTAACTGTATGCATGTTTGTCCTATCCTCCCTCCCTCCTATCCTGTCTGAAGCTAATCCCTACACTTGGGCTCTGTCTTCTGGCCCTCCCACCTTCTCAGGGACTAATAGTTAATAGTGATCCCCTAACTCTCCTTTACCTCCCATTCTCCTTGCTCCTTCCCAATCACATTTAAATATGCTCAAGTCTCCCTACCTTTGAAAGAGATACTCTGGACCCCTTTAGCTGCCACCCTACTTCTCTGTGCCCATTCACAACCATGCTTCTTTTTTTTTTTTTTTTGAGGAAGATTAGCCCTGACCTAATATCTGCCGCCAACCCTCCTCTCTTTTCTGAGGAAGACTGGCCCTGAGCTAACATCTGTGCCCATCTTCCTCTACTTTATATGTGGGACGCCTGCCACAGCATGGCTTGTCAAGCGGTGCATAGGTCCGCACCCAGGATCCAAACCGGCGAACCCTGGGCCACCACAGCGGAACCTGCGAACTTAACCGCTGTGCCACTGGCCGGCACCCACAGCTGCGCTTCTTAAAAGAATTATGCACACTCATTTTCTACTTGCCAACTCATTTTCCAATCTCTGCCCCACCACTCCACTGAAACTGCTTTTACCAAATTACCAAAAAATTCAGAGGATATTTTTGAGTTCTTAACTTGACTACCCCCCTTCTTGAAATAGTTTTTGCTTGACTTCTGTGATCTCACATCTGCTCACACTTCTATCACTGCCTTTCAGCTAAATCCTTTCCCTTGCTCTTCATTGAGTAAAGGGGATACCCTAAGAAGAAGAGGAAGATAAAAGACCCGAATCATTGTCTTTGTCTTCTCCTGGTTTTTTAGACTTGCTTTGATTGACCACTACGATGGAAACTGAATATAATAGTCCTATACAAAATGGCAAAAAACATTTTTTCTCTTTTGACATTGCCTTTTAACAATTTCTTTCCTATAGTTTTCTGTTGACTGGCCAACTAGAAATACCTTGCTTTCCATCTATTGTCAAGCCCCAGCAGAATTGCCCTGACACCTTTCCCAGCTGCTTAACCGTCTTTCAAATTACAGATTTGTCTGGTTCCTCCTGCCCCTCTGCTTGCTCATGGGTCCTTTCACCACCAAGCTCTCTGAAATTAAGAGGAGAGTCATTTTAATTTCAGACTAAATTGGATGTGATTAGTAAATTAAAATCAACCAATTTTTTTTAAGATTCTATATTCCAAAACTGTATCACTCCTAAGCTATATTCCAGAGCCAATTAATGAAGTTATCCACTCTCTCCATTAGAGAAAGAATTTGAGCTTTGGAGTCAGGTAGCCCCTGCAATCCAAGTTCTGCCACTTACTAACAGTGATCCTGGGCAAGCTACTTGCTCCTCAAGTCTCAGCTCCCTCACTGTAAAGCAAGGATATTAATGCCTCACTCACATGGTGGTAATGAGGATTTCACATAAGGCACTGGCTATAAGGTGCTGAGTAACTGGTAGCTATTGTTCTAAACAAGTTTACTATTAGCCATTTCTCACTAAAGAGACAGTCACTTAAGATGATTGCAAGATGGGAGGATTCACAACCTGAGTTATGAACAGCACCTTGAACTGAAGGAGCCAAGGTCTGACTTTAGTTACTCTTGCTCACAATAGTTGGCCCCATTTCCTTGCTTTCTATAAATAAGCTCAACATGATATGAAACAAAGTACATTTTACTGGACTCAATTTTTTTCTTTTGTTTTTGGGAAGTAAGAGTCTTCCTGAGCTAACATCTGTTGCCAATCCTCCTCTTTTTTTGCTTGAAGAAGATTAGCCCTGAGCTAACATCTGTGCCAATCTTCCTCTACTTTGTACGTGGGATGCCTCCATGGGATGGCTGATGAGTGGAGTAGGTCCGTGCCTGGGGTCCAAACCCGTGAACCTGGGCTGTTGAAGCAGAGTGCACAGAACTTTAACCACTCGGCCACAGGTCCGGCCCTGGACTCAAATAATTCTAATGGAGGCACAAACACTGTTGTAAGGTGGGAAACCAAATGTTACTCACAGACATAGTCTACTAATTTTCTAATCATGACAGATGTTACCTGGATACTGAATAATGCTAAATCTCAGGATATCCCAAGGGAAGCATTTATTACTAAATAAAGAGTGGCTAACACAAGGAAAGGGAAAGAAAACTAAAATTTTTGAGTGCCTATTCCAAGGACCTTTTGTACAGCTGGGCATTGTCCCTTCCTTATCTTATTTAATCTCAACAACACTGTAAAGTAGCTTTTTTTTTAGTGACCATGTCCTGGTTTATGCCTGTTGTCCTTAGTGAAACCTGACTTCTGTTATCCATATTTTACGGTTGAAAAAATGGAATCTAAAGGAAGGAAAGGATTCTGTGCGTGGTTACAAAGCCAGAAATCTCCTCCCTTCTGCAGCTGGATTTCTCCTGTGAATGTCTCATTCATGCCTGACTTCTCTAACTCACTATCATTTTGCTGTTTGCTAAATCCGTGGACACTCAAGTCCTCATCTTACTTGACCTCTATGCAACATTTCACACTGTTTGTCACTCCCTCCTTTCAAATATTCTATGGCTTTCATGGCACCGTTTTCCTGGGTCTTGCTCACCACTCTGCTTCTTCCTTCTGAGTCTCCTTCTCCTCCCCTCCCTTAGATATTGCTCCCCTCAGGCCCTCCACTTAGATCACACTTCATTCTTGAGGTGATCTCACCCTTAACTTTGGCAACAGTTACTCTCTGCTGATAATTCCCACACCTGTAACTCTAGCCCAGAGCTCTCTTCAGGATCTTGTCCCATATATCCAGTAAGATCTGGACATCTGTATTTGTATGCCCCAGAGTGATTTCATACAACTAACTAAAAATACATCATCTTCCCCCCCAAATTCTTCTTCCAGCATTACCTTTCTCTGTCAGTGGACTCATCATCCTCTCGGTCACCCAGACCAGAAACTTGGGTGTCATCCTTGACTCCTCCCTTTGCTTCAGACCCCCTCCAAATAAATTATCAAGTTGTGCAATTCTCTCTTAACCTCAGTTCATCTGCTCTGATCTCCACTGCCACTAACTTATTTTCGGCTCCCTTCCTCTCATCCCTGGACTGCTGCAACAGCATCAGTCTCCCGTCTCCACTTTCTTTCCTCCCTTTTTCTCCCCCTGCAAATCAATTCCTTCTTGACATTGTAGTCGTCACCTTTTAAAAATGCAAATCCAATCATGCCATTCTCCGTATAAAATCCTTAACCCTGAATTGTACAAGTTAAAAGGGTGAATTTTATAGTATGTGAATTATATCTCAATTTAAAAAAAATTTAGGGGCCGATCCCGTGGCCGAGTGGTTAAGTTTGCGCGCTCCGCTTCGGTGGCCCAGGGTTCAGATCCTGGGCGTCGACATGGCACCGCTTATCAGGCCATGTTGAGGTGGCGTCCCACGTGCCACAACTAGAAGGACCACAACTAAAATATACAACTACATACTGGGGGGATTTGGGGAGAAAAAGCAGGAAAAAAAAAAGATTGGTAACAGTGGTTAGTTCAGGTGCCAATCTTTAGGGGAAAAAAAAAACTTAGCCTGGTTTACAAAGCTTTGCATGACCTAGTCTGGCCTCACCGTCTCTCATTGCCCACCCTCCCCGGGCCTCCCATCTCCTCTTAGCTTTCCTGTGCTGCACTTCCTTCTGCTTCTGAGCACACCACACACCCTCTCACCTCTAAACTGTGCACAGTTTATTCTGTTTATTCTTTCTCCTCACCCTCTCCCTTCTCTTCACTTGGCTACCTCCTCTGTCCTTCAGGTCTCAGCCTGAGATGATGCTTCTCCAGAAAGACTTCCCTGATCTCCCCAGACTGGGTTTAGATGTACTTGAGGTATGTCATACTTAGCCTTTTTGTAGCATTTATCACATTATATTTGTTCATTTTATGAATATTGATTAACTGCTCTGGGTTGGGCACTGGGCTAGGGGCTAGGTATTCAGTGGCAAATAAAAGACATGCTCTTTGCCCTCCTTGAGCTTATAGTCTTAAGAATAGAGGAAGATAGACATTAAACAACGAATTACACTAAATATTTTAACTGTAATTATGATGTTTCAGGGCCACCTGAGAGGGTGTGATGAAAGATTTGACATAATTGAAGGGATCAAGGAAGACTTCTGAGGAAGTGACATTTAAGCAAAGACTTTAAGGAGCAGGAGTTGGTCCAGTGATGAGTGTAGGTGGAGGGCTCCATGCAGAGGAACAGACTAGGAGAAGTCCATGACAGAAAGGAGCTTGGAGGAGTTTCAGAAACTGAAAGGCTAATGTGGGAAACAAAGAAGAGCCCGGAAGAGCCAAATCATGCAGGGCCTTGTGGACGATGGTTAGGGTGTCCTATGGCCTTTTAAGAGGAGTAGGAAGCCTTTGAAGGCTTTAAACAAAGGAACTTTAAAAGCTTCCCTTGGCTGCTATGTACAAGTGGAAGCAAGAGGACAAGTTCACAAACTTCTCTGGATCTCCCACTAAACTGTAAGCTCCTTGAGGGCAGAAATTGTGTCTTATTAATTAATGTAGCCACAGAGTTCAGCACTGTGCCTTACACATAGCAAATGCTCAGTATTATATTAATGAATTGAATAAATGGATAGTGGGGCCAGGATTCCAACTTATGTTTTCAAGAAAGGCTCAGCTCAAGTATCCACATCCCACTCCCCACACACACACATGATTCAAAGATCACCTCTCCACTCCCACCCAAGACTGATGGGATATCCCTCCTTTTTGCCTCCAATGCATCTGTGGTCGATTGTATTTTCTAAAAATGGCCACAATACTATCTCATATCCAACATGCTCTTATTATAATGTAACTCTGATATTCTTCCCACTGAAAGGTGGTCTAGTTCCTTCCCCTTGGATTTGAAGCGAGGTTATAAAAGGTGATTCCACTTCCTCCTGGTTCTCTTGGGATTCTTGCTCTTGGAACCCAGCCACCATGTATGAGGAGGCCCAAGCTGCCCTGTGTAGAGACCCACATGGAGAAGAACCAATAGCCAGCATCAACTTGCCAGCCATGTGGGTGAGCCATTTTGAAAATGAGTCCTCCAGCTTCCTGCAGACCACCCAGTTGACACCTGTTGGAGTGGCAATGAGCTATCCCTGCTGAACCCTGCCCAAATTAGAGATTCATTAGCAAAATAAATGGTGATTGTTGTTTTAAGCCACTTAAGTCTTGGGATGGTTTTATTAAGCAGCAATAGGTAACTGGAAGAGCATCTTATGTTTGTCATGCAGGCAGGTGGTGCCACTCAGTGGTTAAGAGGGTGGTCTGTGACTAAGAGGGTCTTGGTTCAGAGCCTACCTCTGCTACTTTACTAGTTGTGTGACCCTTGGCAAGTTTCTCAACCTCTCCGTGCTTCAGTTTCCTTTTTTCAGTGAAAATAAAAGCAGTACTTAAGTTTGTTGTGAGGAGTAAGTGATCAATGCAGGTAAATGCAGATCTACAGGTAATACAGATCAGTCTTTGTGATCATCTCAGGCAAGCCTCTGATCATTCACCATCGCTCACTCGTGTGGCTCTGTTTCTTTGTCTTTATAATGCTTTTGGTATATGTATATATGTGTGTGTGTATTTCTATGTGTATCTATATACATGTATAGTATACAGCTTTTAGCGCTATCTGAAATGATCTTGTCTGCTTGTTATTGTTTATCCCACAGAGTATGAGTCCCAGTAAAGCAGGAAACTTGCCTGTCTCATTCACTGCTTTATTGCCAGTACCTGGAACAGTTCCTGGCACAAAGTGCTTAATAACTTTTTTTGTTAACGAATGGATGAATACACCTTTCACACTTCTTGTAGAAGATATCACTAATTCTTACCTGGTATCCATTTTCTCCTATAATAATAGTGGACCCTGCTTTTGTTGTGGATGTCAGTATGAAATACTCACTGTCCCAGACTCCCTTGCAGCTAAGGGTCATTGTGTAATACATTTCCTATGAGTGAGACATAATCAAAGTTCTGCTAAGGATGTCTGGGAAAGTTTTTTGCTTTGATATAGGCACTGCCCTTTCTTTCTTCCCCTTTTCCTCCTTCCTGCCCACAAGACGGGCTAGAAGTAGAGCAGCCAAAAAGGTGATAAACATCAGGATCAAAATAGGAACCACCTGAGACACTGATGAACTATGTAGTGAAGTCACTACACCACAGACTCTCTTATGATGTGAGAAAAATGAATCCTTTGTAGTTGAGCCCCAGCAGTCAGCCTTCTGTTACTTGCAGCCAAATACATTCTCAACCGATAAACTATGATGGAGTAATATCTACCCCTCTAGGCTGTTCATTAAGGGCAAGGGACTATTTCATCTTTCTTACTATTCTATAAGAGGACTGGAAGAATTTATCAGCACAAATGTCATTCACTATCCAGATATCTCTTCAGCTTTCTTCAAATAGTGAAAGGCAGCAAGTGGCATGGGACACCACATTATTATCTGAAACTATTTGGCTCCTCAGTTCAGACATTTCAAATAGCAGGGGTTACGTGTACTGTTCATTCCTGAAACAAATGTATTTATTGCCACTCTATGCCAGCATTGTATGACTGTTGGGGATACAGCAATGAGTAAGTCAGATGACTGAAGCTGGATGCCCAAGTTCCCACTAAACATTAAGCTCCCAAAGGGGAGGAGCTGAGCTGCTCCCAGTAAGAGAGACTTAATTCTAGCAGTCTCTCTACCATCTTGTGCCTCATCTCAACCTTCTTTTCCCCTGACCCCACTTTAGTGGTCTTGGTGGTCTCACTTCACTTACTCATTCACCAGCTTTTTTTTTAGAGTTTCCCATGTGC
The DNA here is from genome assembly GCF_041296265.1 of Equus caballus. Taxonomy (NCBI): domain Eukaryota; kingdom Metazoa; phylum Chordata; class Mammalia; order Perissodactyla; family Equidae; genus Equus; species Equus caballus. The sequence goes on along the minus strand of NC_091694.1, from coordinate 50,994,301 downwards.
CTAGAATACCCAGTGTTTGGGCTGCATATTTATTTGTAGTATTTTGAATGCCTAATCTTGACTTCCAAGATCATTCAGGTTTTAAATTCTGTCTGCTTTCTCTACAACTAAACCTCCATGTCCTCTTGCTGATCCATGATAAAGGGGCTGTTCTCCCAGTACCAACACATCTATGTGGTTTACCTAAACTCAGCTGTGGGAGCTGGGTGTATTAACCTTACCTGATGTCATGACTGCGCGTTACGGTCCCAAACCCAAATGATAGATGCCCTCACTCAGCTCCAAGGTACATCCAGATTAGAATTTGGGACAGTGGTAAAATGGTTCAGACTAGTCATAAACTTAGTCTCAAGGGTTAAAGCTTTAGGAATTGCTGCTATGGCAATATGGGTGTAATAGGTTGAAGGTAGACTGTTGAGACAGATGCCAGGAATCCTGGGCCCACGTATTTTCACCTTTGATATTTTAATTAATTTATTTTTAAGGAAGATTAGCCCTGAGCTAATATCTGCCACTAATTCTCCTCTTTTTGCAGAGGAAGATTGGCCCTGAACTAGCATCTGTGCCCATCTTCCTCTATTTTATATGTGGGATGCCTGCCACGCAGCATGGCTTAATAAGCGGTGTGTAGGTCCGCACCCAGGATCCGAACCAGTGAACCCTGGGCCACTGAAGCAGAGTGCATGAACTTAACTGCTAGGCTACCGGGCCAGGCCCCTTGATATTTTATTTTTGAGGGTCTTTAAATTATTATTTGTGTGTGTGGGTGTGCTATTTCAGGGGCAGAAGGTTGGGCCATTTTGAAACTCTGATGGAAATTATAGAACCCTTTTCCAAAATAATAGACATCTGCGCACACACACATACAATATTTAGAAACCATTTCTGGAGGTCCAGGTTAAGAATCCACCTGTGATTCACCATGAGGGTGGAAACTTTTTCTATACCATAATTTTGTCCTTTATCATGTACTGTTTTCATTTACCTTTTCATGTGTGTATCTTTTATCCCATTGAGCAGGCAAGCTTCCTGCAAGAAATGGGCACCTCTTTATTTACCCCCAGTGACGTGTGCCTATAGGAACTAAGGCTTGTGGGAAATATTTGCCCATTGAGTCCTCTGAAGCTGCTATGCTGTACTGAGGACAGGCAGCTTTCCTTTTAATATTCCAACTGCCACCCCACCTCCCTCCAAAACTAAAGAGATCACAAGGACTAGACTCTACACTAATTTCTATTTACTTTCTAGGATTTAGGCCAAGGCATTATTTACATACTTCTCATGCAAATATCCAGTCTTGGATATTTAGAGAACAAGGTGGTGCCTAGTGGAAAGTTTTATACAAAAAAAAAAAAAAAAAAGAACAAGTAAGTATTCATAAATGAATGTACTCTATTATCTTAAAAATGTGTGATCTTTATTCCTTCCACAGCTCTGTGCCTTACCCCATACACACCCACCCCTGTAATCAGACCCCCTATGAGTTTGTTTGTTTTTGTCTTTTTTTATCCTATCCCACGAGTTTTATTTCTCAAACTACTCTCCTTTCCTGGCATGTACTTGTGGAAAAAATTAAAAACAGGAATAAATCTAATGCTAATAGAATAGTGGCCATGTGGTTTTTCCTTTTTTCCTGATCCTTCCCTCCCATATAAATGTCAAAGCCACCTTTAGTCCTAACCTTTTTAGAACTTGGAAGTGTTTTCCCTCCTCCAGCCTCCTCTCCCTGACTCTATAGACAATTACAGCCACCTGGTGGCCAAGTGGAGAAATGACAGGTCGATTGCCCCGAAAATCTCTGGGGAGAGGAAGAACCTCTCCGGAGTAATTTTTGGTCTTGGCTCTATGGGAAGCAAGGAAAAAGAAACCTGTGATTACAGCAGAAGATCCAGACATCTATTTCTTAGTCCTACCTTGCCTCCTAGGACACAGCATCCCATCCACTAGTTATTATAAACAGATGAATTCACTTAACATTTGAGTTCATACAATCAAAATTTATTGAGCAGCAGCTGTTTACCCAACGCTGGGAATACAGCAGTGAACAAGATGGACATGATCTCTGCCCTCATGAGCTTACAATCTAGCAGCCAGCCAGCCAATTACATCCATAATTTTAACATTACAATTATAAGAAGTGCTCTGAAATATGCATGGTGCTAAGAGAAGATTTAACAGAAAGTCTTGACCTGCACCAAGAAATCAGAGAAAGTCTCCCTGAGGAAGAAATATTTAGAATCAGCTAGGTGGAAAATGGAAGAGTGTTGCAAGCAGAGAGAACAGTCTATGTGACAGCTCTGAGGCAAGAAGACATTTAATGAACTGAAAGCCAGTCTGGGTGGCTGGAACATAGGGAACAAAGAGGAGTGATGCAAGATGAGATACGCAAGGTCGGCAGGGGGTGATTTCTGCACAGTCTTTGAATTTACGACGTTATTCCCAAAGCAACTGGAAGCCACTGCAAAATCTGAATGAGGAAAGTTAGATCTTTAGGTTTGTTCTTCAGAGCTCACTCTGCTCTGTGGAGGACAGATGTGGAAATGGGAGGACTGGTTGGGAAGTTTCCACAGCAGTCTAGAAAAGAGGTGATGATAGCTTGGAGAAGAGAAGGGTTCCAGAGATATTTAGGAGATAGAATCTACTTGGAGAGTGTCTGGGTGCGTGAAGAAAGGGATGTTTCTGGCAAGAGATACTGAAGTAGGATCCTCTGCAAGAGGGATGGGTTTGGGCAGATCCCATAGGCACAGGCCCTGAGTCTGGTGCTAAAGCAACAGCATAGCTTTGGTTCTCAAATACTTTAGGGTTTAATTGAGCAGACAAGACACACATGAAACAACTGCAGAACTGATTAAACATCAAAATGATTCAGACAGTTCACAGAGTCTTGGAGCACATAGGGCTGAGTGGAAGCCCTCAGTCTCACAGTGAGTTCAGATAACTGCTGAAGCCAGTACAGATGTCTCCACCTTTGTCCAAGCCTTTCATAGTCAGCCCCTCATAAAACTCCTATGCAGCTCACCCAGTGTCTCACAGGGGCCACCTTGCCCTGCACTGGGCCCTGGTGCCCTCTGCCAGGATGATGCACCAACCTCTCCCTGATTCTTTTTTGCCTGCTACTGTCAGGAATTTCTCCTGTTATTCTCATTCCCCACGCCTGCTTAGGTTAAAGGGGACCAAATCTGGGTACTGCCTCCGATGGTGGTTCTCTTTTGGTCACCAGTTTTCTGACTTCCTGAGCTCCTCTCTAAGGAGGACCCCTGTCACGCCCCCTCTTGCAGAGTTACCATCTTGCAAAGTCCACTGTGCCTCACTTACCTTCCCTAAGAGGCACAGGCCTATCATGAATATACTGTGCCATTTACCTCCTTTTTGCTCCCCCATCCAAAGTGTCCCGATCCGAAGGCCGTTTCCCCACTCTAGTTTTTCCTGGAGTCAGTATATACCCACCTCTTTGCCTCAAAAAAGTCAGAAGAAAATTTGTGCTAGGGATTAACCAGGAAGTATCCCCATAGCTAATGGTCAGCTGACACTTAGCCTTCCCTGTCTCCTCTGGTGCAGCTGAACTCTGCTAACTCCCTTCCAAAGGCAATAACTGCAGGAAAAAAACGGCTGACTACACAATAGGCCTGCAGCTTCCCATTGTGCAATGAGCCTAGGACATTGAGATAGTCCCTGTATGCTGAAAAGAATATGGACTTTGGAATTGGGCAGACTTAGGTTTGCATCCTGGTTACTATCTAGTATACCTTTGTGCTATTAAATCTTGCTAAGCTTCAAAAGACCTATCTGTAAAATAGTAGTTATGGTATCCATCTTATGGGGTAGTCATATCAAACAGTGTGTATACAGCACATAGCATAATATCTAGCCTGAATTACCTGGTAACCATTCACTTCCTTTCTTCCCCTTGGGTTTCACCTGCCAGATACTATTCAGAGATAAGCCACTTTTATATGGCCGGTGATAGACATTTCCTATTCCTGTCTTTGTAAATCCCATCTTCCTGCAGCCATCCCATGTCCATCATTGCCAAAAAAGTTCTTCCATCCCTCACCCCTGTGTAGGACTTCTCTTTCTCTTACTATCAAGAAGTTCTGCCTGAGCTATCCTGTCCTACATCTCCCTCATCCAAGATACTTCATCTTGTAGCATTCCTAAAAATTAGTTCACTTCTAGCATTCTCCCTAACTTTTTCAGAGTAAATTATAATGGACCTGGGGAGTAGGACCTTTACAGTTCAGGAGAGCATAGGAACCACAGGCCAGTTCCCAGAGTGGAATGGAGATCTGGATCCAAGCACCCCCACATCCCCACCTCTTTTCCTACAGGGCACAGAAACAGCCAAACTCAAAATATGTCTTGAGTCTACATGAGCATACATCTCCTTTCCTATAGCTCTGTGAGGTCATCATTGAAGTAGAGCAGTATTGCCGGTGTGTAGAGTGTACTGTCCATAGTGAGAGAGTCAAACTCTTCCTCCTCATCCTGGATCCCATTCTCTTCCAGAGTATAATCCATGTTCAGGTTCTTCCCTTCAAATTTCCATGTGTAGCTGGCAGCATGAGTGTTATAGGGGAGATAGCGGTGTAGGATTTCCCACATTGATTCCAGGGTCCCCACCTGGAGAACATGAAAGCATGCCACCCCCAGAATTCTGGGTGGAACAGGTACACACACACACACACACACACACACACACACTCCCCAAGCAAAGGCGAGGAGCCCAAAAGATGAAAGAGCTGGGATCAAAGTGCCTCCCTTGGCCGAAAGCAGGTTCAGGCGCTCCACAGTCCCAGAAATGACATTGGAGCTCAAGCAAGCAGTGAATGGCCCCAGAGTCTACCTGTCTTTATGGCAGCTACTTCTAACAAACGGATGGCACTAAAGGGTAAAAGTCACTGCCCCTCACCTCATCCCCACAATAGAGTAGACTAATAAGAGAGTCCAATTGCAATTGCTGTCCAAAACACAGCATGTAAGCTCTTCCCAGGACCACCGTCACTGAGATGCATGAACTGCTGTCCTGGGCTTATGAAGGGGTCTCTAGTACCTTGTGACCCAGCCACTTGAATTCCCAACCCTGGGGATCAGGTGGCCTGCTTTCCTCGGTTTCCCCTAAAAGGGAAGAAAATACAGCTCCCACCGGTTAGGGAGAGCTGATGGCCTGAAGATTTGCTGGAATTTCCCAGTAACATGCTCCCGGGCACCAGTTCTCACCTCCAGTGTGTGCTCCTGCGACGTGAGCGTGTTAATGATGCGGATGTTCCGGGTCTTGGCGGACAGTCGCCCCACCTCGTAACGCGACCCCTGCCACCAGGGCATCCCGAAATCATTGGCCCAGTCCGAACGGGGCAGCTGAGGCGGGACGTGCAGAAAGCGGCCCCGGGGGGTGCGGTATCTCAGGGTACCGGTCAGCGGATCTATGTGCTTGCGGATCTTTAAAGCAGGGTTTAGGGGCCAAGAGTGGGAGCAGTCACTATCTCGGTCTCTGGCTAGCCCCTGCTTTTCCTTTCCATCCCTGCTCTCCAGTGCCCCTTCCCTAACCCCAGGTTCCAGCACAACTCACGTCTTTGGTCTTTGGATCAAACCAATGGCTGATGTCCTGGCCCGCAACTTCCACGATGGGTTTCAGCAGCAGGTCTCCTGGGAAGGAGCAGCCGCCGTCAACGCTAGCCACGCTAGAACCAGGCACCCAAACACACACCCCGACGCTGGCCCAAAGGGTCGCCCTTACCCTTGTACGCCTGTGCCAACGGCGTTAGGTCATACACGTATCCCAGGTAAGACACCCAGAGGTCTTCCGGCCGGTTGTGCTGGGCCACCTCGGCCGGCGTGAAATATCGACGCTGGAAATACTCAAAGTCTGGCCCGGCCACTAGGCCCCGGCGCGGCATGGCTCTTGCTCTATTGGTCATCGGGCTCCCTTAGTTGCTTCCTCACTCCTCAGCACGCAGGCATTACTGCATCCTGCCTCTCGTCCAGGAGCTAAGGCTAGCGCGTTTACCCGCTGACATGGAAACCATTGTTCTTTTCCGGCCACCGTCCACTCAGAGGAAACGCTGTGGAGGCGGAGGAGGGTGGGCTGCACGTGCTCACGGGAAACGTAGTCTGATTCCAGCATTCAAGTTAATTGAGTTGCGTTCCTTGTAGTTCTTGGGGAAAGCGAACACACTCCGCTTTAATTCAGAGTGGCCTGGGCTACAGGGGATATTTAGGGCAGACTGTCGCTCGAAGAATAGGGCGATTATAAAAATAGGTATTCTCGCTAAATTCCAATGTTCCTAAAGGATAGGTAAGAAACTAGAGAGGTAAAATCTCTCGCGATATCTTAAGACATCGGGCGTAATAGGCCTCAGTGAGTCACAGCACTGAAAAAGTGGAAGAAGCTCGCGAGATCTCTGCAGTTGCCGAGGAGACGGGGAGGAAGACCGGTGATCTCGCGAAAGAAAAGAGGTGGGGAGCGCTCGCGAGATCTCAGATCGCCGGACCCGAAAGGTTCTTAGGAAGTTGAAGGGCCCGGAGGAGGCCCCAGGGCAAATGGCCGGAGCTGGACCAACCATGCTGCTACGAGAAGAGAATGGCTGTTGCAGCCGGCGTCAAAGCAGCTCCAGCGCCGGGGTTAGCGCAGGCTCAGGTTTTGGGATTGAGGGGCAGTCGGGGAGCAAGATGGGGGGACGAAGGGGGAACTGCAGCTCCCGGCAGGCTCTGGGCTTCATGTGAGTGCCCCGCGGGCTGTCGGGAGCTGTGGTTCCGCGGGTGGGCGGCAGCCGGGGCGGCGCGGTCTCAGCGCGTGTCCCACCCCGCGCAGGACTCAGACGGGGAGCGCGAGGACTCGCCGGCTACGCGCGCAAGACAGCAGCTGGAGGCGCTGCTCAACAAGACTATGCGCATTCGCATGACAGATGGACGGACATTGGTCGGCTGCTTCCTCTGCACCGACCGCGACTGCAATGTCATCCTGGGCTCGGCGCAGGAGTTCCTCAAGCCGTCGGGTCAGTGCCCGGGGAATGCACACCCGCCTGGGAATGCGGCCGAGCCTCACGCAAGGCAGTTCTCCTCCAGTGCTTGTCTGCACCGCTCTTTTTCTGGGGCTGGAAGTCGTGGCCCAGAAAGGGCGGGGCCCACGCTGGCCCGCCTCCCTGATGCTCTGACCCTCCTTTCCAGATTCCTTCTCTGCCGGGGAACCCCGTGTGCTGGGTCTGGCCATGGTACCCGGACACCACATCGTTTCCATTGAGGTGCAGAGAGAGAGCCTGGCGGGGCCTCCTTATCTCTGACCACGATCGCGCGTGCCTTTCAGACTTCATTAAACCTGTAACAGAAGTGGACTGTGTCTGTGTGTAGCTGAGATGCCAGGACAGGGATTACACACTCCATCCCTAGAGGAGGAGGTTTATCCGAGGTCCGGAGCACTCTCAATCTCGACGTCCAGTAGTGCCAAAGGTTCCCTCTTTTGGGGGTGGGGATGGGGCCAGGCTAAGCTTAGGACCCACAGGCCCCAGGGTGGGCCCCTCCATCCTCCCTCCCACGCCGCTGCTCCAGAATGTGGCGGGAGGGGGTGTCATCCTGCTCCGGAAGGCCCATTGTTTCCCTCCCCGGCCTGGCAGCACCGAGTTCCTCTAAACTAGGGTCAGAGAACGGGCTCAGGTCCCCAAGGGGAGCAGAGCAAGAGAGAGAGGCCAGGCTGTCTCCACTCTGTTGTTGGGTAGGTGACTTTGGGGTCAGGACAGAGCTCTGGGGTCTGGCCAGGAAGAACGGGTTAATGCGTAAGGGAAGGCTGAAGGATGCTCCCGTCTGCTCACTTGAGCCCGCACCCCCCTCCCCGTGTTTCCTGCTCCTGGGCACAGGGCAGGAGTGATAGTATTTGTGAAGTCTCTGTGTTCACGAGATCCCAGGAGCACGTTCAGTTCGTTAATTCTTTATTGATGTGGGATGACTCCTTTCCCTCCAACCTCGCCCCGCAGCCCGTAAATACTAGAGGAGCCGCACCGGAAAAGGAGAACACGAGGTTCCGTTGTCCTGTTCACAAGGAGAGCAGAGGGTATGCAGGGTCCAGCCCAGATGTTCAGGATTTAGATATGGGTAGTGAGAAGAAAGTAGGTTTTCTAGGGTGTGGCAAATTTTCACCAGCATTGGGTCCACAGATGCTGCTCCCCAAGGGGTCGCTAGGACTCGGCTTAGGCAGGAGTGGGGGCAGGGTAAGTCTGGAGACCCCCGGGCTTCAAGTCCTTGTGCCAACAGCGAGAGAGGGCAGTGGTCAGGGTTGTTCTTGACTTGAGAGTCCTCAGATCAGACCCAGACCTTTCCTGATGTGGGGACGGCCTGGGACCCTGGTGAGGCCCGGGTTTGCCGCGGCTGCTGCGGGGCGCGCCGGCGCCTGTAGAGGGCTCGGCTGTAGGGCACGAGGCAATCGCCCAGGCGGAGGCGCAGGCAGAGGCGGCGGTAGCTGGCCAGGGCAAGCACGAGCAGCGGCACGAGGAGCAGGAATCCGGTGACCAGCAGGGCCGTGAAGCCCGGGTCCCGCAGGTGCGCGGTGCAAGGGGGAGCCTGGGAGCGCAGGAACTGTGGGAGGAGAAGAGGCGTCAGGCCCAAGCCAAACAGCCCAGGTGGGGACAAGTTGTGGCCCATAGACCCCACCGCCACCATCACCACATACACGCGCACTCACACGCACATCCCAGGATGCACGCTCACCTGGGAGTGACAGAGGAAACCGAAGCCTAGCATGGTCACAGCGGGTAGCAGGATGGTCCCCAGCACCAGCGCCAGCAGGAGAAGATTGAAGGCAGCCACCAGCAGATTCTGGGCCGTGACCAGCACAGCGCAGGCCCAGCAGTCCAAGGGGTCCCGGGGCTCTGGGCCGCCGCCGGGAACCGGTCGCATCGCCCCCGGGACATCCGCCATGACCCGCCTAGCTCCCGCCCGCCCAGGCCGTCTGGGCCGCGGCCCTTATAGCCCTCTTTCCTGCCCCTCCCCCGGCGCAGCCTCTCCCCACCCCCCTTATCCTGGAATGCGGCTCCAGGATTAGGCACCCCCCATACCGTGGAGCGGACCAGAGCTCTGGACATTCCACAGGCGCCTCCGGGGAGGGGCTCAGCTCGCCGGGGTCTGCGCACTCCCTCCCCATCAATCACGGTCTTGCAGCCCTCCTCCCAGTACTCTCCCCGCTATCACCAGCACGTTACCAAAACAAGACGTTTTTTCTGGTTTTATTTTTAATATTAATATTCTCACACAAAAATCACCGAAAATAAGGGTAGGGTTGGGAAGACCCCTCTGCCCCTAGGGCAGAGAGACAGTGCAGTGCGAGGGGGCGGGACTGTAAACCCCCCACCCCTCCGCAGCCCCAGCGAGGAGAAAAAACTGACAAAACGAAAATAAAGCCCCAGAGAAACTCATCCCGGGGTGTCCCTGCCCCAGTGAGGCCCTGGCCCTGGGCTGTTTCACGCTTAAAAAGAAAAGGGGGGCGGGGCGGGGAGGAAGGTCTGTGTTTGTAAAATTGGCCGGGGCTGGGAAGGACGGGGTTCCTTTTCCTCATAGTTCTTTCTTTAAAACTTTTAAATTTTTTTATTTTATTTATTTTTTTTACAAAATACCATTTCAGTTCCCACTTCTTCCCCTACAGTACAGGAGTCGCTCACCCTCAGGCAGGGTTGGGGTCGGGTCGGGAGTAGGAGACTGGTCCGAGAAAGTGCAGGACGTAGGGGAGGGGAGCGGGTTTGAGCACCATGAGAACCCGGCTGGAGCCGCGGGCGGGCGGGCGGGCGGAGACGGACGGGCCGGCCCGGACACACACTGGGGCGCAGGGAGAGCCCGGCGGCGGGCGGTCCCCGGAGGGGCGGGCGGGATGGCTTGGGGGGTGCAGGAGGTCGGGTTTTCCCAAAAATGAATAAATAGAGGTGAGTGGGACTGTTATAAATTAAAAACCAAAAAACAAAAACAAACAAAAAAAAACAAAAAATACAAATCATAACCAAGTGAATAAACAGAGACATGTACAGGGATCACAGCTAGCATTGGAAGTAAAAAAAGGAGGTTCTGGGGGAGGGGTAAAGCCCATAGAAAGAATCTCATTAAAAACCTCGGCTGCCGGAACGTCTATGTACAAACACGAGCCGCGCGTCAGCGCCGGGCGGGCGGCGGGCAGGCGTGAGGGAACCCGTATGTGACCCCCGCCGCCGCCGGAGCCTGGTCCTTGTGTCTGTTGCTAGAAAGGCCAAAGTCGGTGAGGGGAGGCGCTGGTGGGCGAGGGGCTGCCAGCCCCCTCCCCCGTCTCCCATTTTTTTTTCCTTTTTTCCTCATATTAAAAAAAAAAAAAAATCTTAATAAATTAAGTGAGGGGAGCTGCCAATGGGGTGGAAGGGCTGGGCCCGACCCCCTTCCCGGCCAGAGGCGGGACCTAGGTCCAGCCCAGGCGTGTGCTGGTGGCCCCGCGGCGCCCTGCGGGTGGGCAGGCGGGCGGGGCGTCCGGCCTCATCGCGACGTGCTGGCGGGGGCCTGCGGGGAGAGAGCGGGCGGCGGCTCAGCGGCAGGCGCGGGGCGGCCCACCCCACGCCCGAGCCCTGCGCCCTGCGCCCTGCGCCCCGCGCCCCCACTCCGGTGCGCGCCCGCCTGCCGGCCGGCCGCGCTCACCAGCGTGAAGGCGTCGTAGGCCTGCGCCAGCTCCTCAGTGCGGTACTGCTCCAGCACCACCACGCCCTGCAGGCCCGCGCTGCGGCGCCGCGCGCACGCCTCGCAGTGCACCAAGTACGTGTTGCGGCTGCCGTTCTCACTCGTCACGAACAGGATGTTGAACACCTCCACCTGGGACAGGGAGGAGGAGGCAGTCACGGGGAGGGCGGGCCACCGAGGGCACCTCCCTCCGGGCACGGGAGAAGGAGAGCGGGCGCACTCACGTCGCACTCGTTGCAGTAGTAGGCGGGCTCGTCCTTGACCCGGCCCTGGTAGGCGATCTTCTTCCCCGCCCGCACCAGGCTCTCCCGCTGCACCTGGCAGTGCTTCATGGACTGCAGGAGGCAGAACCTGCGTGCGGGGAAGGTGGTGCTGAGGCAGGGCTGCCGGCGCGGGGAAGCAGGTCGGGGCCTCCCAGCTGCACGCCCCGGTCACATCCCCTGACCAGGGCATCTAACACAGTTGAAATTTCATGTGGTTTTTGTCTATTTAGACCACAAGAAAACGAAGCTGCTTCAGAGCAGGGCCCTTGTCAGCCACCCCAGAACTGTAACACTGCAGGGCACATGGTAAAGGGTGGAGAGAGAGGCGGAGAATGGGGTAAATCAGACCGAGGGCCGCGACACAGATGGGCTTCCTCCCAACTAGGGCCCTCACTTGATCATCTTGAACAAGTCGGGGTCGCTGATTTTGACCGTGCGAGCCACGTTCCAGGACACATGAATCATGGGCACAATGGACTTGACGTTCTTCACCTCGTTCCACTCGTATCGTTCCAGGGCCAGCTGGTACTGATAGGCTGCAGGCCAGAGGGGATCACTACAGGATTCTTAAACAGCTCCCGGCCACTTGGGCCGCAGCCCCTTCCCGCAGAGCTGGCCGCTCTCCAAGCCCCGCCCCCGGGGCTCACTCTGCACGGGCCACACCCCCTCTGCAGGACCCATCACCTCACCCCACCCTCTCACCGGTGAGGGGCCCCACGTTCCAGGCGATGTTGTTGCACCAGCCGGTGGCCTGCACCCAGTGCACAGTCCCTGCGTTAATCCACACGAGGTCTCCGGGGCGCTGTACGAAGCGGTACACAGGGATATTGGAAGCATAGAGGTCATCCAGGATTGGCCACCAGGAACCCGTCAGGTAGTCTACGCCGTGCCTGCAGGGTGGACACAGGGTCAGATGGAAATCTGGGGACCCAGGGACGGGACGGGACGTGGAGGGGTATCTAACAGGGAGGAGGGCGGCGCGCACCGGTCGCAGAAGGCGCTGATGGTCTCCCAGTAGTGCTCGTGCACCGCGAACCACTCACAGTCGCCTGGGCCGATGTTGATGTTGACAGAGCAGAAGTTGTTGTTCTCTTGGTGGCCTGCAGGGGGCGACAGAGAACGGCAGGGCTAGCCGAGCAAACTCGGCAACCAGCCCGCCCTTTAGCTCTCATTGGAGGACCGAGAAGCGCCGAAACCAGTCCCGCCCCTCGCGCGCTTCCCGCCCCCGCGCGCCCGGGCGACGAGCGCACCTGGCGTTCGGCTGCCTGGGACCTTCATATACAGCTGCACCGTGTTCATGCCCAGGATGGTGTGGCCGACGTGGCTCAGCATGTTGCCCGTGGATGTTACCCGCATGAAGGCGGGCAGCTTCAGCAGCTCCTGCAGTTGGGGCTTCCACCTGCGGTGGCGACGGTACAACAAAGTGAGAGGCTACCCTGCCGCGGCCACCCCATCGGCACTCCTGCCCCTGCTTTGCTGGCCTGAGCCCCACTGACCACTGACCGTTTGGCGTCAGACAAGTCGATATTGGTGCCAAACTTGATGATGTGATGGTTCTTCGGGTCTGGTGTGCTGCTGCTGCTGGGGCGGAGAACACAGGTTGGTGGAGACGCCCAGGGAAGGAGTCATGAAAGGTAGGGGCAAAGTGTACGGTACCTAGGAGGGGTTCCTGTGGTGCTGTCCGGCTCCTCGGACTCCTCATCCTCACTCTCCTTCTCCTCCTGCTTGGCCACAGGGGTAAGCAGGCCTGGGTCAGGGACCTTCCAGGAGCCCTCCCACCGCAGCCCCAGCTCCAAGCCCCCTGATCCCACACCCCTGCCTCTGTCCATGCTCACCACTCACCTGCAGGGACTCCTGGAAGGATGAGGCCTGGTACTGCGCGTACTTGGCAATGGTGGTGTGGGAACGGGAGCTCTCGCAGGGCCAGATCTGTCGCGTACCAGTCAAATCCCAGTTTTCATCTGAGGGCTGCTGCACCTGGGTGCGCACCTCTACCGTATGCTCACCACTTGCCTCCACCAGCGTCTTGGTGGAGAAGAGGCCCAAGTCTGTAAGGGAGAGCCAAGCAGGATGTCAGCATAGAGGCAGAGGGCAGGGAGCAAGGATCCAACTCACTCTGTCCCGCCTTACTCCCCAAGCCTGACAGGGTGGACATAGGCTTCACCCATAGAGCTCAGCCTAGGAGGAAAAGGTGAGAACCCCACCCCCACATGAAGCTGGGAGGGTTCACCCTCCCAGGCCCTAGCCTTTATCTGGATCACCACCAACTCCCTTTCTCCCACTGCTGCTCTGAGCCTCAGCCCCTCCACCAGAGTCCCAAGGCACAGAGCACCTGGCAAACAGTAGGTGCTCAATAAATGGCAGTTTCTTTAAGCTATCATTGGATCCCATAAAAGATTTAGTCAAGTGAAAGCCCAGAGAATATATGGATACAGAAACGACTATGTGTATAAAGGAAACGAAGATTGAATTTCACGTTTCTATATGGTTTCCTCTACTTTTCTATGTTTGAAATTTTGCACAATAAAAGCTTGAAAAACATAGATAAAGCCCTGAACCATAGGTCTTCAGGATTTACTACAATCTGTATTCTTCTCATCCTTAATCACCAAGAAAACCAAGTGACTCTAACCAGGCCCTGAGATACATCCCATTCCCACTTGCCCACTGCTGGGGAGAGACAGACAGATGGGAGAAAAGCCTGAGGCCAGCTAATCCATTACACAGAGCACTCTTCAAAACTGGTCTATGAATGACAGAGGAGAGCTCACTATAGCCACAGTCCTGAGTCTTCAAGTGTGGGGGCTTGTAGAGGCTCCCAAGGCCCCAGATCCTTGCTGCCCTCCCCACACCTTTGTGCCGCACACACTCACTGAGCCGCAGGGAGCCTGCCAGGCCACGGATCACGGTGATGGGATTTCGAGGGTCTGTACAGAACTGCAGCAGCACCGGCGAGAAAGCATCCCGTTTGCTCTCCAGCTGAGGGACACCCAGGAGACAGGGCTGGGATCAGAGCCCCGGCCCAGGCTCAAAGCAACCCAACAGCCCCCAACATTGTCTTATAACCCTCTGGCAGAGGCAGTTCTGAGCACGGATGGCACACGTACATAGATGCTGGGTGTGGGTGGGTTGAGTTTTTCCCGGGGCAGCTTCTCCTCAGTGTTGATCTTCGGTTTCACAGACTGGGCGGGGGAAAGGTAGGACTCCCGGAACTTCCCTTTCACCTTGGCATTCCTGTGGGAGGAAATGAAATGAGGACAGATATATCAGGGTGATTAGAGAAGGGAGCCTCCTCCCTGGCCAGGTCAGCAGCCTCATGGGGGACAGGCCCTAACTCACTTGCTGGCACGAACGACGTCAGCAGCGCAGTGGCTGATGGTGAGGTCTGCCATGCGCAGCCTCCGTTCTTCCACCTCAGAGGCGATAAAGGTCTCCTTGTCACCACTCTCTACTTTGATAAGCCGGATCTTCAGCTCCTTTGGAGGTCCTTCACTAAGTGAGCGCAGCTTCAGCATGTCAGCCCGGCTGACACCTGGTGGCCCTGGAGCTTCCTCCCGAGCCTTCTTCCCAGGGACAGGGGCTGACGGGGGTGTGGGCTGGCCAGAGGTTGCAGGAGCTGGTGGAGGGGCTGGAGCTGTGGGTGGCTTGGCCTTGGAGGCCCCGCCAAGATCAGGCCGGGCCTTCTCACGACCCTGGATCTCCTCGCTCTGCAGGTCCAGGTTCCCCAGCACCCGGCGGCTCTTTTCTTTGGGGGCCTTGGCCTTGGCCTTTGCCCTGCCCTCACGGGGCCGCCGACCCACACTGTCCTTACAGGCCCGCCTGTGCCGCCGGTGTTCCTTCTGATGCTCCTTCTGTCTCCGCTTGCTGCTGCCTTGTCCTGCTGCTGCCACTACCCCACCACTCTCCTCCTTGGTGGGGGGCGGCAGTCGCTCAGTCCCACTGTCCACTGGGTCTGCCGTGTCCACCGGGTCTGTGGCACTCCTGCCTACTCGTTCCACAAGGGTCTCACAAGCCCGACTGATCTCTTCTAGCACCTCAGACTCAGAGCGAGCAGGGGGCAGAGGCAGGGGTGGGGGTGGAGGGGTGGGGGTCATGGGGCCCGGGACTGGCTCTTCGCCTGCCCTGCGCTCCCGGGCCCAGGGCCCACCTGAGGTAGAAAACTGAGATGACGAGGAAGCGGAGGGCTGTGGGGAGCCCTGGGCGCTAGGGGCCGCTGAGGTGGGCGGTGGGGCGGTAGCACCTGATGGGGGACCAGGGGAATACTGTGTGGCAGGCAAGGGCCCAGGCCGGGTGGAAACAGCTGCTCCAGTCCCCCGGTAACAGTACTTTTGTCCCTCCAGCACGGAGGCCAAGGATTTGAGCAGGCTGGCCGGGCTGGCTGGTGGGGGTAGTGGGGGTGGTGGTGGCTGTGGCTGTGGCTGGGGTGGCGGAGGGAACTTGGCTAGAGGCGGCGGTGGCGGTAGGGCTGGTGGTGGCTTCTTCTCCTCTTCCTGGGTGGCCGTGGTGGTGGTGACGGTGGCAGCAGTGGTGGTTGTGGCTGTGTCAGTGGGGAATGGAGGCTGCAGGGATGCAAAGGGCTCCTTCAGCGGGGGCGGAGGGACCACGCCTGCCTCCTGTTGTTGCTGCTCCTCCTCCTTTCGAATGGATTCGTCCAGCATCTTCATGATGTTGGCCAGCCCATCAGGTAGGATCTTGAATTCAGCTGGCTCCTCAAACTGATCCTCCAGTGGGGTAGAGGGAAAATCAAAGAGTCGCGGGCCTCGGGCAGGCAGCTCCCCAACCCTGGGCGGCACAGGCTGGGGGGCTTTATTCAGGGGGCCTGGGGATGGCCCTGGCCCCACCTCGGGGGTCTTTGGGAAGGAGACCCTGGGCCGAGGGCTCTCCGGGCGCCTGAAGCTTCCTGAGGTATTTTGGTGGCAGGAGGAGGGAGGGGCTGGAGGCAGGGCAAGAGTCAGGGGTGCAAGAGGTGGGTCCTGGGGGCTCAGTGTTGGGCTGGGGGGCCGGGGATGGGGGTCCATACTTCTGGCTAGATAGGGAGGTGGGGGGAAGGACACAGGCCCAGTAGGGCTACTGCTGTGGCTGCCATTGTTGCTGCTGCTGCTGGTGGTTGGGGGAGTAGGAGGGGTGTGCGAATCCTGAGTGCCCACAGAAAAGCGGGGGGCAGGAGGCCCCAAGAAACCCTCACGGTGAGGGAGGGGTAGTGGTGGAGGGCGGGGGCGTCCCTCAGCCCCGAAGAAGAGCTCCTCTAAGATCTCTCCATCCTCGCGGGCTGCCCGGCAGGCCGGGCCCTTCAGCCAGGCAGGGGGTGGTGGGGGGCGTAGGAGGCGGGGACAGGGGGGTAGAGGAGGTGAGGGGGGGCCAGGTGGCAGGGACAAGTGGGGAGTGGCAGCGGGACCTGCCAGGAACGGTTTCCGACTGCTGTGTGCCGAGGGCCCCAGGCGGGCTTGGTGGGAGGAGACCTCCAGCGCGGGCGTTTGGTAATGCTCAGCGCCAGGCTGCAAGTGTAGGATGCAGGTGGTCAGAGGGCTGCTCTAGCCACCTCAGACAAGCTCCACTGATCCCCCCACTCCACCTTCCACCTGTGGTCATCACTCACCATGCCTGGGTTCGGCTCCACGCCCCGGAGACCAGTGTTGCTGCTGCTGCTACTGCTGCTGGTGGTGGTGCCGGGGAGGCAGGGGGGCCGGGAAGGGGCGTAAGGCACGCAGGCGGTGGTTGCTGCTGGTGAAACGCTGGAGTCCATCCGCGACCTCTGAACTCTGCTCTCTCTAAGGTCACTTCCGGGGGGACGGGTGGCAGGCGGGCAGCCATGGCTCTCTGCTCCTGGGGGGCGGGGGCCTGGGCCTAGGGGTGCAGCCGGGACCAGCCGGTGGCCCGGGGGGTGCGCGACATAGGCCGGAGCTGGGTATGGATATGGGTGAGGCAGCGAGTGCCGCTGCTCCTGTGGGAGATAAATGAGGACACTGGGTGAGAAATGGACAACATGGGGACTTGGAGCTAAGAGGTAAGGGGCAACAGACAGGTGCTCACCTGGCGCTCTGGGGGTGCTGAACCCTTGCGCTCGGGGCCCCAGGCATCTCCATGTAGGGTACTCCACAGCCCTGGCTTGGTCAGCTGAAATGGAGGGCTGGTGGCTAGGCCAGGCAGGGGTGGGGGTGGGGGAGGTGGGGGTGGCGGTGGTGGCGGTGGTGGTGGTAATGGTGGCGGAGGCAGCGGCAGCCCTGGGGGAAGGCCAGTCTGGAAGAAAAGAGGGTGTGAAAATCCCACTCCTTGCCGGAGTCCTCTCCATTCACTGCTTGCCTGCCTGCATACGACCATACCTGCTCAGAGTTGCAGCCTCTCCTGCGCTTGCCTCCAGGGCTGAGGCCCTCCTCCCCTGAGGGGCCTGAGAGTGCTGCAGGAGGCACAGGCTGTACTACTGGGGGTTCAGCAGCTCGCTTCACTGGAGGACCCCCCCGCTTGGCCCCGTAGTTCCGCTTGTGCTGAGCAAAAAAAGAAAGGAGAGAGAATGGTACAGGTGCAGACCTAGCCCAGCCCTCCTCCACAGCCCACCCAGCCCCAGCCTCACCTCAAGGTGCAGCAAGTTCCACACTTGCTCCAGGGGGGGCAGGACCTTGGCTCGGTGCTGGCAGGAGCCGGCATGAAAGTTCCAGAGCTGAGCCTGGGGAGGTGGGGGAAGGGTACAGGAGATGGGGCAGAAGCAGACATGAGACAAGGGCACTGAGCCACAAGGCACAATCCTAACCCCCTATGTCCTGCCTCATCTAACCTGCTGTAGTCGGCCGATGCGGGGCCCCAGCTCAGCCAAGCTTCCTCCATATCGAAGGGCGCTGTGGTAGCATCGTATGGCCTCCTCGCTGTCGTGCTCTGACTCGTACAGCTGCCCAAGCTGCTCCCACAGGCCTGGCTGGGCTGGCTCCCGAAGCAATGCCTGTACACAGCCATGCAAGGATTCCAGCTTCCCATGGAGGGGTCTTGGGGTGGGTGTCCTACAGAGCAGAATGGGGCAGGGGGCGGGGGGTTGTCAGGCTTAGGGGAACTTTTTCCAGGCCACAGCTTTGCCTCCCATTCCAGAGTACCTTTGAATCCTCACTCACCCTGGAGCATAATATGGTTTGTTGGGGTGCCCAGAGCTACTGCCGTGTGAAGGGGGTAGAGGAGCAGAGAGTGGGGGCTGCCCGATGCTGGCAGAGCACCTGGAGAGAGAAGAGGTCTGTTAACATATAGCAAGATGGAGCAGCCTTGTCCCTACCTAGGAACGAGAGGACTGAGGGGATAAGAGAAAGCAACTGAGGACTGCACCAAGGCCCACAGAATGGCAGAGACCCAGAAAATGACATAGAGATTGAGGGGTACAGGAGATGGGAAAAGGAGTACCTGGAGACAGAGAGAGATGGCCCAAGTTCTCACCTGCCTCCGGGCAGCCATGCGCTACGAGGAGGGGGATGGGGCGGGCAGGAGCTCCAGGCCCCAGCACAGCTCAAGCCCCCAAGGGCAAAGGCTTCCCGTGCAGCGCGGGCCCCTGGAGGGTCCACTGCCCGATGCATTCAGCCTGAGTCAGGGAGAAGATGATGATCTTACTGCGGGCAGAGCCTGAGCTGCCAATGTACACACAGCCAACCTAGCCCCAGTCTTTCCCTTACCAGGTCAGCAGTGGCCCCAGGAGCCCTGGAGATCGGGCACGGCCCCCTGCCCCAGCTCTCTGGGGTGATGGTCCCGCTCCAGCTGCTCTGACAGTAGGGCCCACTGCCCCCAGATGGCAGCCCAGGGCCTTTCACAGCCAATTCTGCAGAGCGGAGAAGAAAAAGGAGGGAGGTGAGCTGGCCAGCACACAGTCGGGGCCGGGGCTGGGCTGGCCTGGCTGTGGCACCCACAGGTCTGTCATCTGCGCAGGGAGCCCAGCCTTGGCTTGCCCTGAGGGGAGGCCCACCCGGCCTAAAGAGCCCCTAGACGCCCAGGAGAGTGGCTAGGAGCCGGGACGAGTGGCCGGGAGCGGTCGGGCCGCTCGGTGGGACAGGGTGGCTGCGCTGCCAGGCTTCCAGCCGGGAGCCACGGGATGGCAGGCAGCGCCGCGGCCGCTTACCCGGCCTCCGTGGGAGCGTCCTCTCAGCGCGTCGGCGAGCTCCACAGATCCGGCCAATCACAGGACTTCCTCTCTCCCCAGAAAGCCAATCATCACCCGTGTCTCCGCCTCAGTAACAGCCTGGCCGAGACCAATAGGAGCGAGGTTAGCCCGGCCGCTGCCGGCCGGGGGAGGAGGGGCGGCGGAGCCGGTCAGACGGGCTCGGCCCGGGGTGACCCCGAAGTGACCCCGCGGCTCCCACCTAGGGTCTCCATCTCGGACCTGACACTCGGGCCGGCGAGGCAAGTGGGGCTGTGACCCGGGCAGGGGAAGGCGGCGAGTCGCACGCTCGGGCCGGCCTGGGGGATGGCGCTACCCGCAAGTCCCAGGCACCCACAGAGCCGCCGGTGGTCCCAGCTAGACCGCCCGAGACGCCCCCCAACCCCGCCGCCGTAAGACTGACGGACGGCAGATAGATGTACAACGCAGACAAAGACGTCGCTCCCCTTTCTCACTTCACCTCTCCCAGTGCCTGACCTCCCCACCCCGAGTGCCCCTTGGAACTGCTTAAGGCTGGCCAGTCACAGTGACTTCTCCGGCACGAAAAGCCGCCCGCCCCGCGATCTGAGCGCTCCACCCCCCACGCTTGACCCCATCCCAAACTATGGTCAAGCCCCCAGCCTCATACCCAGTTTCTTCAGCTCCTCCACTTCCCCTGGCTCTCTACGTCTTCAATACCAACCGACCCCAAAAGCAAACCCCCCCATTAATCCCTCAACTTCTGAGAAGTCGCGCACCGCGGTTCCGAGTGGCCCCTCTCGCGTGGCTCCCGTATCCTCTCTGTCCTTCCTCGCCGGGGCCACGCGGTTCCCCACGGCCCACGTGGCCCCCGCCCCCCAAGGGAGGGGGGATTTCGGGGGTTGCCCGTGACGTGGCTACTTGCGCAGCGGAAGCGGCGTGTGTAAATGTGTGGGGGGGGGGGTCCTTCGGGAGGGAGGAGGGCGGGGCCCGACAGGCGGTGACATCACCCTTGTCCCACTCTCACCGCCCACTCCCTTAAAGAACCCAGAACCCGTTTCACTTCCTCCTTCTCGCCCCCCCCAAGCCCTTCCCGTCGGTGCCCAAGACGGCGGAGCGCTCCCCTTCCTGGGCACCTTCCTTTAAGCCCCAGTTCTTCCTTTTCTCCTCTCTGAGCCCAGGATCCCTCCTCGCCTACCCGGCGTCCCCGCAGGTAGGGAGCCGGCTCCGCTCCCGGGACCGGTCCATTGAGAGTCTAGAGTACAAAGAGCTGCGAGAGGCGAGCGTAGAGTACAAAGCGGCGGGGGCGGGGCCAGCGCTCCAGCTGGAGCTAGAGCCGGGCAGGAAGCCGGGGGAGAGCGCGCGACGAGGGGCTGGGGGCGGCTGGAAAGTTCGCCTTCGCTGAGAGAGGTCTGCGCTGTGGGGAAATTTCCACCCAGCCCACAAGAGCAGGCGGGTTTCTGGTGAAAACAGTCCTCCCTCCGCAGGGCAAGGTTGTCTGCTTGCACGCAAGCGCTTGGACCCTACCGGTCCCGGCGTGCCACTCCCAGCCGAGCCCTGGTAGGCGCTAGGGCTCGGCGGACCCTCTCCGCAGTTTACGCGAGTTTCTGTCAGAACTCTCTCCTCACCATACAGCCTTGCTGTCAGTTACCAAGCCCTGGGACAAGTACAGCGCTCAACTGCGGTCAAGTACAACCTTGGCCGGCTGCCCTCACCCAAGTCCCGGGGCCCATGGACCAGACATGGGAAAACGGGGAACCAGGGGTCCAGACATCAAAGGAACAGATCCCCGCTTAGGACGTGGTGCAGAGGGCGCTGCCAGTTACCAGGAAATGCAGCTTCCCCTTCTGCGATGATGACACTTCCCCTCTACCACTTCCCCTTTCCCACGGGGAACTGACTCAGCTTTCCCCACACCAGCGAGTCCCGTCCCTCCAGCCTCTTTCTACCTTTATCCACAAACCCCCACGCCAGTACTCGGAATACAGCTGCCCTCACTTGAGGACAAAAACTTCCTGTACACTAAACACACATTCACTCTCGCCAACTACCTCGGATCCTTGTCCCCACCCGGGACCCAGGCGTCTGACTCCTCATCCGCCTCCCGTACAAAGCCCTCCCTCGGGGTCTGATTCAGGATTGGGGTGGGGGAGCATGAGTCACCCAGAAAACCTTCCCCTATTCCCACTGACTCAGCCCCCGCCTCCCTGAACACACACAGACACACAGTCAGAGGCAGACACAACTCAGCCCACACACCGCTCACCACCGGTCCCGCGGAATTTCCCCTCTCGTCTTCCCCCACGACGGCCCCTCCCCGTGCCCTACAGCCCCGACGCTGCGCTCACACCTGTTCCCCAGTCACCCGCAGCCGGCTGGCGGTCCACTCTCACCTCCACTCTCGCTTTGGGGCAGGAATAGCCCTCCCCGACTCCCGGTGTCCGTACTAACCAAGGGGAGGGGACAACCACGGACAGGCACAAAGACAGACATCCACAGACTCCTCGAAGACAGATGAGAGGTAGACGCACGCGGCCAAAACCAGGCTGGGAGAATGGTATACTTCTGGGGCACAAATTCCAACCACTCCCGCCCGACCCACAGTCCCGAGAGTCAGCCGCGCAGAAAGGGTTAATTCTTCTCCTGCCGAGGCCACGCCCTCTCCATCCGGGCACTCCCGGCTAAGCCCGGCCCCGCCCCCTCCATCCGGGCTCTGGACTAGGGACTTTAACCGACCCCCTCCCCCTGGAGCCCCGAGAGAGACCCACTCCATCAATCACACCCACTTAACTCTCTCTGGGCTTGAAGCCCGGGAAGCCCCTCCGCGCAGCGCTCCAGCCGCGCGGGACGCGTGGTAAGGGGCCAGAGGTGCGCATGCAGACTCACATGCCGGCCAAAGTCGAGATCCCGCAGGCAGGGTTTTACCGAGCAGGCAGTCAGCAGGCACGCAGCACGCGCGCGGAGGCGGGACCGTTTTGGGAACCCCGCCGCATCCCGCTCCCTGCCAGGCCTCATTCTGCCTGGTGAAAGCGAGGGGTTACAGGCTCGCTTCTTACCTGGGGGAGGGGGAGGCGGAGGGGAGGGCCACCGGCTGGGGCTCCGCTGTGACTCAGCCACCCGGGCAGGCCGCCCGCTCGGGATTCCCTTCCCCAGCCTTCCCCCGCTTCTGGCCCCTCCCCGCCCCCCACCGAGGAGTGACAGTGCCGGCCCGGGCCCGCTATGTGTCACTGCAAGCCTTGTGTCTGCCTCTGACTGGACCGCTGTGTTCACCAATCTGTCTGACAAGGTCGGCTGTGTGTGGGTCCCGGTGTCTGTCTCCGTGTGCACCTGCATGTCTGCTCATCTTGTCTCCTTCAGTGCCTGTGTCTGCCGCGTTCCTGTCATTATGCCTGTCTACATGACTCCGAGGGGCTGTCTCTGTCTGTGTGTCTGCCTGGCTCCTGTCTCGGTCTTTTGTCTGGGTCTGCCTCTGCATCACTTGCGTGATCACGTGTGTCTCTGCACATGCCCTTCTGTGTTTGCCTTCACGTTTCTGAACAGAGTCGGGGAAACACTGGAGCAGGATGACCCTGCTGAGTTGTCGCCTCACTTCTCGGAATCCTGACGTCTTGCTGGATCAGCGATCCTTCTGTTTGAGTCAAGTATTTGGGGGTCTGTCTGCCTTCAGTCAAGGTCTGTCCTGTTCCTCAACATCCTTGCTTATCCTCACAGCTCCCTGCGGCTCCCATTATGATGTTAAGTGCTAGCATTTAGTGAATACTTACTACACACCAGGCAGTGTGTTAAGCCCTTTATAGACATTTTTTAAACTCCTCCCCAAAACCTGAGGTAGGAGGTACTATTATTACCCCATTTTTCAAATGAGGAAATTGAGGCTCAAAGAGGTGACTTGGGCAAGGTCATTCTGCAAGAGGGTGGAAGAGCTGGGCTTCCTTCCAAAGCCTTATTCTGACCACTCTTCTATAACACCCCTATCCTATTCTCCCTCTGTTGGTTTTATCTGCACAGGCCATTTCCTGGGTCAGCCTGCCCCTCAGCTCTACCCCAGGTTACCATCCCAAATGTCTCATGTGCTCTAGAGAAGGGGTGAGTAGGAGGCTGGGCAGCAGATCTCAGAAGCCATCGGTTGCTTGGCAATGGAGCCCATTCAGTTAACACATTGATTCAACACAATTCCACTGAGGCACCCCAATGTGCAAACCATCTTGCCAAATAGAGACAGAGAGAAGAAAACAGTCCCACTCAAAAACTCAGTGAGTAGTTGAGAAGAGTGATGCACACTCAGAGAACGTAAGTCCCTGGTTTAGGTATCTTCTTTTTCCCTACAGAAGAATGGAGGCTGGAACAGGGCCTCAGGCAGAGAACTGTCAGAAGGAGACAGGGAAGCAGAAGAGGAGCAAGACTTAGGGTCTAGGGGGCAAATGCTGTAGTGCAATGGGGAGAGAATGGAACAGAAAGGGATCTGAAAGGAAAGGTGAGATGCCAAGATTGCCATGGTAACAGCAGGTTGTTGTGGCAATGGCCTCCACTATCTCTCCAAATTAATTTCCTATCACCCTCCATAAGCCAGGCTGTTCAACAACTCTTATGGGGCAAAGACCTCTCCCTCCCAAGAAAAATCCCTCCAGTGTATCTCATCTCTACTCCCCAGCTTAATTCAATTCAATAAACAACTGAGTTGTAGCACTAGGGGAAGAAGATTTTTTGGTGGTAGTGGAGAGGCTGGTGAAGTACAGGGCTGAACCATTTGTAAACAACAAAGGGGAGCTCCATAAACCAGGAAGGCTGAACCACTCAAGCACCACATGGTGGGGGGATGCTCAGAGTTGGACTGGACCATTCTGAGGAGTGGGCATGATCCAGATCATACCACCCTTCTTCAAGCATGTGGTGGAGAGTTGGACTCTTTGGAGGGAGGGGTGCTCAGGGGCAGGACTTACCAGATGGAGTTTGGTGTGCCCTGTCTCATTGGAACAAGTGCCCCAGCAGTGGGGTGCAGCAGACCACAGAGGGTGGGGTGCGTGGCACTATGGGGCTGGCATGGTGCCTGGGGGAACCTAAAAGAAAAAAGCCAGTTAGAGGTGGGGTCTCCCAAGCTGGAGAATTTCCCTGTGCTCCCTGTCCCCTTAATGAGGAGAAACCTGGCTCTAGTGGTCAGATGGGATGGGAGAATCTGTTTCCATGGCAACCAAAAAATGCCATCCCCAAAGTGGTCCTCCAGCCTTTCCCTTAGGAAGCAGCCTGGACCAGGAGGTAAGGGGAGCACACTATGGCATCTGCATAAGTCCAGAGGCAATACCCAACCCATGATCCCTCTTCTGACTGGCTTCTCCTGCTGAGAGTCCCTGGCCCCAGAGTAGCCCCAGCTGTCCCTGACAACTGTACCCAAGACAACCTCAATCCTGGCCCCAGGCTTGCACATCCTCTACCTTCAGCTCCGCCTCCTCCCTACCCTTATCAAGACACTAGTCAACCCCACCCTCTGGACTCTGCCCCCTCCCCTTCCCCCAGGCGGGTGCAGGCAGGTCTTGGCGAGCAGCACAGGTGGCCAGACTAGATGAACGGGCCCAACAGGGAGGAGCCCTCTTCCTCAGCAAGGACTGTGACTCTGGGCCTGGGTCTGGAAGTGGCCTCTGCTGCAAGCCTCCCTTCCATCCCACCCGTCAAGGCCATATCCTGTTTCCCCATCACCTCCTTCCTTTATGTGGCCCAAGAAGGTGATAGAGGCCCACTCCCTCCCCTCCTGACTCTCAGAGACAAGAAGCTATGCCTTTTAACATAGCCTTTTAACTTAAGTCGAGGGCCAAGAATCAGGTGTCCATCCAGGGGTCAGATCTAAGTCTGCCCTCAGCTCAAACTCATTCCTCGGGGACCTATGTTTCCTGCTCCCTTAGCCACAGTTCTCTGCCTTTAAGGACTCAGACATTTGGGTTTCCCTAGAGACTTGGGCTCCCAGTCTAGTCTCTCCATTCCCCGGCCTTCCAGCCCCCATCTTTCCCCCTGCCCCAGAGACTCAGGCCTCTGGCCCCCAGCCTCCATGACGCAATGTGGTGCAAGCTGCCTTGGCTGCTGATGACACTGCCCCCAGAGAGGTGCTATTTCTGACCCATGCAACGCCCCTCACTGGGCCAGCGTAGTGGTCAGCTGCAGGCTAGGGAGCACAGGTAGGCAAGGTCCTTCAGCTGGAGAAGGGAGCTTGAGGTTGGAACCCTCCAGGACAGGAATGCTCAGAATGTGGGACCAGGGAGTGTGTGTTTGTAGCATTTGTGTACATGGTTGTGCTGGAGGGGAAGGGGAAGCTTGGGAGGGTCTAGCTTAGAGAGAGGGGAGTGGCAAGCCTTAGGACAGACCAAGAGGAAGAGTGAGGGGCAGCCAACGGGGTCAGCAGGGTGTGTATGGGGTCTGGACACCAGAATGGGGGAGGGGCCAACACCCGTTTAAAGGGCCAGCCCCAGAGCTTTAATCCCTCACCAGCCCTGGCCCCAAGCCGGAGGCTGTAATTCATCTGTCCAACAGCTGGGGTGGGTGTGTGCTGGGGGGGGGGGGGGCATGTGGACGGGAAGGGGGAGCTGGGGGAGGGGCTGGGGCTTTCTTGTGCACAGAGCCAAACAACAAAAGGGGAAGCTGAAAGGCCAGCTCCAGTGTGCCCAGGCTAGGCTGCTGGGCTGCTGACTTGCAGACCTGCCAGTGGCCCCCACCTGGGGGCCAACATACTCCATAGTTTGGACTCAAGGATTCTTGGCCAAGGAGTCCATGAACCCAAAGCTGGAGCCCTGGAGAAGGCTGAGGCTGAATACCCCCCAAGCAAGCTGTCACCCCCTCCTTGCAAGTCCCAGCCGCACCACTGTCTCAGACCTGGCAGGCCCCTTAACAGATTCAGCCTCAAATGCCCTGCTAGCCAGCCAAGCCTCCCCAGACATGGCCTGCCGGCTCCCCCTCCCGCCAGCACAGGGTGGCAGCGGCCACACCGAGGCTGTCCCTTTAAATCATTACCACCCCTGATTGTGTGGACGATCGGAGGGCCCTGCCCCCCAGGCAGGCGGCTTGCCACCTCCCCCCCACGAGTCCCCAGAAATGTGAGGGCCATTTAAAGGGACAACAGAGAGGTAGCCGGGTCTCTAACTACCCCCACCCCCACCCCGCACACACTCACAGCCCCCTTCCACAGCAACACACAGCCCCTTGCCCCTCCAAAGGGCCCCCCAAATTCCGGTTCTCTCCTCACCCCTAGAGACTGCTAGGAGAAAGGGGGCCAGAGTTGGGGGGCGGAGAACTGGGGGAGCGAGAAAAGGACAGGGACTCCCTCCTTCCTCGAGCCCCAGGAGACAGCTCGGAAGGAAAGCAAAGCCCGGAGCAGCAGCGAGACAGCCCCGAAAGGTGCCGCGGGCAGACCTGGGGCGCACAGGCTGTCGGGCAAGGGGAAGGGAGTCGGGCTGCATGAGACGGCGGCGCGGCCAGCAGGCGACAAGCCGAAGTGGGGGAGATGGAACAAGGAGGGCCAGGGAAAAGAGGCAAGGCCGGGGAAAACGGGGAGACAGAACCGGGAAAGGGGTCATCCGGGAGGGTGTGGAGGAATATCCGAGAGGGGAGGCGAGCCAGACCAGGGTTACCTGCTGGGTGTCTGTCCCCCGGCGGTGCCCCCGGAGTCCGGGTAGGGAGGGGGGGAGCAGCAGGGGGGGGAGTGGGGGCTGGGGGGGGCGGGGAGACGGTCCCTCCTCTGCCTCCTGGGCCTGCCCCGGCGCTTGCAGCCTCTGCCTCCCTCCCTCCTCCTCCCCGTCCCTGAGTCCCGGAGTCAAACAAAGAACTGTAGCAGGCTCTCCCCAACCCCCTCCCTCCTCCTCCTCCTCCTCCTCCTCCTCCTCCTCCTCCTCCACCACCACCTCCTCCTCCCCTCCCTCCCTCCCTCCCTCCCCACCAGCAGGCTCCCTCCTCCTCCCTTCCGGTCTCTTCCTTTAACTACCCCCCCCCCCAGCCCCCAGCACTAGTCTCTCTCCACCCACCCACCCCAACCTTTTACACACCCCTCAGCCCAGCCCCTTCCCCGCAAAGGAAACTGTGGAGTCCCTTTGCAAAATTGAAAGGCTCCAGAGAACAAGATGGGAGGGGACTGGGGTCTTGCCTAAAAATCAAGAACCACAATACAATTATTTTATTTTTACAGCCAGAGGAATAGTCTTAGCTGTTTCTTCTTCAAGAGAGGAAAAAATAATCCTAAAGAAAGCAACACAAATCTTACTAAAGCCATCATCAAATAAAGTGCACAAAAGCAGTGGAAGTGAATCCCCAGCCCCTGCCCCCACCACCCACCAAACTAACACAAACTCTCCACTCCTCCCTAACAACTCCCAAGGTCTTGGCCAGTTTGAAGCAGGCCTACTAACTATAATAATAAAAATAGTAACTAACAGCATTGAACAATAATACGCATTTCATAACAAGCATTCATTCAGTGTTCGTTCTGTGCCAGGCACTGTGCTAAGTGCTTTGCATGAATTCTCATTTTTTCCCCTCCCAACTGCACAGAAGGTAGGTATTGACATTTAAATTTTCCAGATTCAGAATATGAGGCTCAGAGAGGTCGTGACCTTCCAAGTCCCTATAGCCACTAAGTGGCAGAGCTGGGAATGGAATCCAGGTCTGATCTGACAACCCAAGCTCTAAGGTACATGAAAAACCAGTTTTTGCCAATACCGTAACCAACCCCTGGACTTAACTCAATAGAGAAGGGTAGCCATAACTATCAACTGAGTCCCCCTCCCTCAAGGGAGAGATCCAGCCACCTACGCAGAATAAAGACCCTGACTTTTCAGTCTAATACTATTTCTAGACCCTTTTCCTTACCTTCCAGGGTGGGGGTGGGGGTGCCACTAAGGTCAGGGATGAGCTGGTGTCCAGCGAATCCCCCATACCACATACAGCTCTTCTCCTGGGGGTGGTTATCTTGAAACCACCCTCACTTCAATTCAAAATGGGGCGAGGGGCAATAGGACACTTGGCAATGCAGCAGGTGGGAAAGTAAAAAGACTGTTACGAGGCTCTTTCAAAGGGGGAGGGAGCTTGGAGGGAAAGCTCTTCTGTACCAATCTAGGGAAAAGTGACCCAGGGTTCTCTTAACCCAGCAAAGGGACAAAGTCTTACGGACACACCACGCCCGTGCCCCTCCCCCCTCACGAAACTCCAGGCCAGGGTTTCCCACCTGCAGGATGCTAAGGCCAAGGGAAGGGAGAAGGGAAAAAGATGGCACGGGGCTGGACCTGGACTCAGGGCAGAGGTGGGGGGGCCCGGAATGGAAAGGGGAGGAGGCCTCACTGCCTGGCAACCATCCCGGGGCACGTGCACTGGTGACATCATCCTAGGCCACCTCTAACACAGACCTTTGACCCCTAGGGGCGGAGAGGGGCCGCTGGCTAAGCTTCCTGGGAAATAGCCTTAGGAATTCTGGGAACCCAAAAAGGAGCTGAAAGAACCCAGGCGTCCTGCCTTTATCTCTTTTACCCTCAATAAGGCTCCAATCCCAGAGACTCGGGCCTCTTGGCTCCTCCTCTCCGCCTCCAGCCCTGACCTCCCAACCCACATTTCTGACGGAGTCCCGACACGCCTCTCAAAGCTACTGTGCCTTCTCTCTCCTGGGCGAGATATCGGGTGGGGGGGCGAGAGGTGGGGGACGGGGGCGCCGGGTCCCGCAGGGCTCCATCTCCCATCTGTGGGACCCCCCCCCTCGTCCCAGCCGGCCGCCAGCCGGAATCTGTCTGGGTCCCCAACTCTCCTGCCCCTCCCCGCGCTGTTCCAGGGCGGAGTCTGTGGAGTTGAAATCAGGACACGGCGAGAGGAAGAGTTATATAACCGGGAGAAGCCGAGAACGACGAGTGGAGATCGGGACAGCCAGCCCGAAAGGAGCCGAGGGAGGTGCAAAGAGCACCAGGGCGAGTGGGGAAGAAACGTTAGGGATAGGAAGCATTTTGGTGCACATCAAAGAGGAAGAATTCACGCGAAGAAGGGGCGTGACGGCCTGGGAAGAATCACCTGGGCGGTGTGGGGCTTCCCCGCAGCGCCCTCCCCCGCCAGCAACAGCCGCCGGTCCCGAGCAAGTGAAGCCTGGGCAAGGGGCGCTGGTACCCGTTCCGTTCCTCCTGGGGAGGCAACTAAGCTAGAGCCCGGGAAGGCAGCAGCGGAGCACGTGCGGCCGGAAACCAGAGCTCCGCCCAGCCCACCTGGGAGAGTGGGGCGTCCCCCGAAGGGTTGGTGGGGAACCGGTAGCTGACCCCTCCCACACAAGGCTGGGCGTTAATGGTTAGAGACCCCGTGAAAGAGGGCAGAAGGACCCAAACGCTTGGGTCCTGAGGCGCTGAGAAGCCCAGCCCAGGACTAGTTTGCAAACACAGACTCCAGATGCGGAAGGGGGGTGAGGGGCGAGGGGCGGGGGGCGGCGAGCGCTGGCTAGCCGCGCAGGCGCAGGGGGAGTACTCGGGCGCGTGCGGCGGAGGCGGGGGTGGGCGAGAGCGTGTGGGAGTGCACGTGCGGGTCCCGGGCAGCTATCCCCTCGTTTCCTCCACCTCCTCCCCTCCCCTCTCGCTCTTCTCGTCGCTCTATAAGGCCTCCTCCACATTGGCTACCAGGGCCATGATGTCAGGGACGTCCGCTGGAGCGGATTGGGCAGATGGGAGAGTTCGGGAATCCGGCTCCCGAGTCTAGCTCTCCAGTTACTCTGGCAACAGGGCAAGCAACCCCCGGGAGGGAAGTGGAGCGGAGCTCAGCGCCGCGCCTGGGTCCCGCCTCCCTCCTGGTAACTGCCGAGTCCAATTCGATGGTAGCGCAGCTCGCTGCCTCCCCTCCTTCCTCCCAGGGTTCTCCTAGTCCCGAGAACCAGGCATCCTGTCCTCGACCTTCCCCACAGTCTCCCAGCCCCCCACTCTCGCCAACTCCCACCCCAAGTCACAGCCACAAGCCACAGCAGACAGGAAGCGAATATGCGTTGCTTAGTAACCAACCCGCGTGCCCCCTCCCCACTATTTACCCCAGCCCGGGGAGGCGGAGACTGAGTCCCCAGCCCCCTCCCCACCCCTGCCCTTCGCCCTCCCGCCCACAATTTCCTGTGAGGGGGCCGAGATGATAGGAAGTCAAAAGAGCATCTCGGCCCACCTTTTCCCCGGGCCGGGCCGAGGGTCTTCGGCGGCTTTCAGGGCCCCATCCCCCACCCCGTTCCCCTCAGCTCCGGCTGTGCGTCTCTCCCTCGCCACCTCGCGGCTACGTCGGGAAGGTTCAGCACAGAGAAGGGCCTGAGCCCGGCGAGCGCCAGAGCAGGAGACGGCAGAGTGGGGGCAGGACCAGGGATGAGGAGGCCAACGGGGTGAGGCCGAGTGAAGGGAGGTGAGGTACGGCGGCGTGGAGGGGAGCGAAGGCCACGGCTGGGAGGCTTACCGGGGCTCCTGGGGTGAGGGTTAGGGCTGAGGCTGCACACCTCACCAGTGGGAAGAACTGAAGGAAGGCCTGAGATGGCCCCAAGACTGGAAACACAATACTTCTCTGACCACGGCAGACCTCAAGGGGCCATGGCACTGACCTGTCTGCAAACTCTGACCTTTAGTTCTGCCCTTCAGTTAGGGACTGTCCCGCCCCGCCCACCCTAGTGTCAGGAAGGGGAATCCCAGCCCAAGGGGGACTCGAGTCCTTTCAGGCCCCTCTTGACTTTCGGAACCCGAAACATCTGCCTTCCAGCAATTTCCCCCGCCCCGCCCTCCTCCCTTCTAGGAGACCCGGCTGGCCTGCGCCCGAGGCTTCCCAGCGCCTCTGCCGAGACGCAAACGTCCATTCCCAACTCTACCCCTCTGGAGACTCAGGCGCCCCGCCCCCCTGCGCGGAGATGGTTTCCCTCTTTCCAGACGCCCTCGCGGCTCCCGGTTACCTGATTCTGGGTTGTCCCAGGTGTTCAGGCTCCCCAAGGTCTCCCAGGGGGTCGAGCGGCCCCCCCCTCTCCCAGGCCGGGGCTGGGGGGGCCGCTCCGCCCCGTGGCGCAGTTGGATTTTCCAACACAAACACCGCCCCCCCTCCCCAGCCCCGCCCCCCTCTCATGGTCCCGCCCCTCCTCGCGCCGAAGTCCCCCCTCTCCGGCTCCGCCCCGCCTTCTGCCTGTCGCGCTCGCCTCAGCGCCGGTGCCGAGTAGGAACCCGAATGCGGGGTGCGGGGTTCAGGGTGTAACGTACGGGGTCCAGCCCCCATCCCTGCTTGACAAATCCCTATTCCATTTGGATCACGCGCCCTTCCAAAGTAAGCCCTGCCCCACCCACTCAGGTCCTCCCCCGAGATTTGGGCACACCCTCTCGAAGCCCCACCGCCCGGCTCGCTCGTTCAAGGCCACGCCTCCCTTCCTCTAGAGGGGTCCCGCTTCCCTCGCTCCTTCGCCTGTCCCGTAGCCGCTCACAGGAGCTCCGGTCCAGTGTAAGGTTCGGGCGTCCTCTCTCCCCAAATCCCCTCCATCCCACTGAGAGACTTAGGACTTATGGTCGCGGGTGTTTTATTGCACTGAGCTCCAATACGGTTCTTCCTCCTTTTTGGCTAGCACAACTAGGTCTTTCCAGGGCCCCATCACACGACAGATTCAACCAAGGTCAAGGCCTGAGTGAGGTCCAGCCTCGGTCCTAGGTGCATTATCAGCCTTGGCTCCTAAAGTCCCCGACGCTCTCTCAAGAGGGGAAGAAGAGGAGGCCTTCTCAGTTGTCCAGGCTCATGAGTAGAGCAGTGCCTCTCTTGATCCAGTGATCAGATGGCATGGTCCCAGACCGGAGGTCGATGCCAATGACAAAGGAGGCTCGGTCTGAGCTGCCCGCCCGGTTGGAATAGTAATAGCAGGGACAGGAGTACATGCCTGAGCGAAAGGAGAGAAGGAGTCAGACCCCTGGAGCCTCTGGGAGAGCAAGGCAGAAGCAGCTGTTGGGGAGGGTTGGAGCAGAGGATGGGTTCGGATCCAAACTAGGGATGGGGCAGGCAGGTCTGAGGGAGCTGTCCCACCCTTGGCACTCTTCTTTCGGCTTTCTGCAGGCCGGAAGTGGATTGTTGGCATGAGGAAGACAAGCTGCATGGGCTCTGCCTCCACCAAGCAGGAGTTCTTCCTGTCCCAACCAGCACCTTCCAGATACAGGCCCCGAACCCAGACACCATCCTGGGGAGAGATGGGGGCAGGTTTGAAGAGGAAGTCTAGACCCTCAGTTGCCAGCATCCCTGATCTGTCACCTCTCTCCTCCCTTCTCAACCAATTATTTCCCACCTTTGCTCCCAGCACCCTCCTCTGCGAAACCCGCCTTTGCTCAGAGCCCCAAGCACATCTGGTTCCCACCTTAGGTGGATACACTAGGTTACTGTCGTCCACAGTGGAAACAATAAACTCCCAAGAGAGGCTGTCCACTGAAATCTGGGGATTGAAGGTGAGAATAAGAGAGGACCGCCAAAGAGGAGAGCAAATACATGTCCCCAGCATCCCTCCCCCATTACACTTTCCACATTGCTCACATTGTTTTGGCGAGCTGAAGACTGTAGCACAGCAGTGAGGAAGCCTGTGGGAAAAGTGAAGCCAGACAGCCAGAAGATCACAGGAGGCCGGGCACGGCTGGCCCACAGCTCAAACTGTTCCACACGCATAGCCAAGTCCCGGGTCCATGCAGCCAATGGCTTTTGTGAGGGATACGCCTGGAGGAGGAGGCAGTGTGTGTGTGTTCATTCATTTAGTCATGCATTCAAATCCTAATTTTGAGTACTCAGAGCAGATATGAGAAGAACATGTGGTGTCAGCCCCTGTTCCCCAGCTATAGTTGGGCAAAACTCTCCCAAAGCCAACTCCCAGGAAAGAAGCATAAAACAACAGCTATTTGTTGGCAACAATAGCAACAGTAATATTACCCAGTCACCGTTAATGAAGGATGTACTAAGGATTATGTACAGTATTAGGAATCTTTGAGACAGCCTTGGAGAGGTTAGTAACTTGTCCTGAGTTAGTTCCTAAGTTAATAACTTGTACAAAGTCAGGCAGTGAATGGAAGAGCCAGATTTCAGCTTTGAACCTGTCTGGCTCCAAAGCCCATGCTCACTACTTTTGGCTGTTTGCCTCCCAGAATGAGGAGATTGGGGGCCCAAGGGTGAGAGGAGAGCTCATTGTTGGAGTTGGATCAACAGTGATGTAATCTTGCCTTTCCCCAGAGTGGAGGGACATGGGCATCAAAGATGCAGTTGAAAATCTCTTCCAGGCTTGTAGACATGACAATGAGACCCTGGATCCCTTTTTCTAGGTCCGTCAGTGAGAACCTGAGCAGGATAAGGTGGAGGGTTAGAGAGAGGATGGAGCTAGGAAAGCCATATTAGGTAGGGGGTGAAGGCCTGTCCTCTTGCGTCCTCCCCACATTCTGCAGAGCCCCTCTCCATCTTACAGGATGGTCTCCATAAGCTTGTTGTATCTCTGGATCTCCTGCAGAAGGACCACGTTGAGGGGGGAGGGGTCCATAGCCAGCAGTTTCCGGGTCCCCTCATAGTCGATCATTTCAGGGATCTTCTGTTTCACATCAGCAGCCAACTCAAGGACCTGATGAGACAGGAGCTCTGGGTGTAGACCTGTCTTCCTCATTGCTTCCCCTCCCCCAGGTGTCTGTCTTTTACCTTGTCTTCCCGACTCTGGCCTCCAGCCTTGGTGGGTGTAATCTGGGGTTGCAGGGAAAGCAGAGTCTCAAAGAGAGTTCGTGCCTCCGTGATCTGGGAGGCCACATCCGCATTGGGGTGCTGGCCAAAGGCCTCAGGGGGGTCCATGGCGGGCAACATGCTGATGTACTCCTTGTAAGAGGCCAAGCTCCCATCCTTGGGGATGAAATAAGTCTCCAATACTGACAACCTGGGGAGCCACAGCATAATTATCACCACGTTGTGGGGACACTGGGGCTTCAATGCCAGGCCAAGACCCCAATCCCTACACATGTCCCATTTGTCCAACTCCCTGCTCTTGCTCCCCCTCCCACAAGCTCTGCCTTCTCCCAATCTCATATTTTCTCCTCAAACACTTCCCCTCCGCCAGTGCCACCTGGTCTCTTTGTGTCCTCTAGCCCCCTGTTGAGTGCCACCTCCTCCTCACCGGTAGGAGGGAGTTGATAGAGACTGGTCACAGAAATAGTCATTGATGTAGGTGGTGAGCAGGCGCCGGTCCCAGTCATCTGTGACGTGCCCACCATAGTTGACGCCGGCAATGAGGTATTTGAGTGCATCCCAGGGTGTCTCCTCATACTCATCCAGATAGAGGCTCAGCAAGTTCTCTGACACCTGTGCATGGTCCCAGCCCAAGCCCCCAGCCCCCCACACAGTTATGGCAGGAACTCTTGCAATGGGGCTTTAACACAGGCTTTCTGACAGCAGATATTCTTTCAGGGGAGCTAATGGGGCAGGAAGGAGAGAGGGCTGGGATGAGGGACCCCTGGGTAGCACGAACCTCAAAGTCAGAGTCGTTGAAGCCATAGATAATGTTCCAGCCAAGCTGCAGGAACTTTTTGCGTTCCAGTAACACAGAGTGGAAGAAGCAGAGTGCAAACAGCAGCTTCTTATACTTGGCAGGTTTGGAGCAGCGGGAAAACTGTGGTTCCGTCATCAATTGGTAAAGACGTGTCATGTTGGCCTTTAGGCCCTGGGCACAATGAAGTACAGTGGCTCAGCCGTGCCACTAGCACCACCGTGTACAGTTATGGACATTGCTCACTGCACAAGGGCACTGGCTGAAGGGGTGAATAGAGGCTGAAATCCAGCCCTTGATCTGCATGCTGAGATGTGCACTCATTCACAAGGCTGGGTGCCTTTCTCTAGTTCACACACAGGCACTGTATGGGCTAGTGGCAGCCCTACCTTCTTGTCCCCCCACTTTTGATCTTCTCAGCCACAATGTTCTCAATGGTGGGTAGGCCAACTCAATTTGGGAGTGCCAGAAAATATGAACAAAGATGAAGACATACGTATGCCACTATTAATGAACAAAAATGTACACTATTACGTGCAAAGGTTCAGTGTAGATTAAAAGGGCCATAGTATATATATCATCAAGGAGGAACATTTTATGTGATTGGATTTTTCAGGCTCATGAACAAGTTGGGATTTAGGCTAAGTCTTACAAATGGGAAGGAGATGACTAGGCTAAGAGGAGGGTCTTGGTTTCCTGGTGATGGAAAGAATTGAAAGAATAAAGCCACAAAGAGGAGAATAACTGAGAAGAGGAGTCCAAGTGAAGTCAAGTGAAGTGCTCAGGTAGGGTAAGAAGGGTCTTGAACAGATGGCGATGCAATTAAGAAGGGCAGTTTGAGCCATTTGGACTTGATTCACCAGGCATCATGGAGCCACCTTCTATGATATGTTGAAACAGTGTTTTAAGAAGACTCCTCTATGATGGACAGAATGGAATAGTGAGAAAACTAAAGGAAGAATAGTGAATAGACCGGTAACAAAAATAAAATATGATTTTTTAATGCCATTTATAACATCATCAAAATAAGTAAAATATCTAGGAATGAATCTAACAAAATGTACAAAACTTTATAGAGAAAATTACAAAACTTTATTGAAATAAAAAATAAATGGAGAGACATACTATACTCATGGATTGGGAAACTCAGTATCCTAAAGATGTTGATTTCCTCCAAATTGATCAATGGAATTTTTTTGTGGAACTTGACAAGTTAATTCCAAAATTTATGTTGGAGAATAAAAGGCAATGAATAGCTTGAAGAAGAATCAAGTAAGGAGACTTGCCTTACTGGCTATCAAGAATTATTATAGAACTTTATGGTAATTAAGACAATTGGGGAGAAGAAGAATAAAAAAAGAGGAAGAAGATTGGCAACAGATGTTAGCTCAGGTGCCAATCTTTAAAAAAAAAAAAAAGAGTGTATATTGACCCCCAGGATAAACAACTTGACAATGAACAGAATAAAGGGTCCAGAAACCCATATATATATATGGAAACATGATTAAGGCTGAGCAGGCATTGCAGATCAGAAGGGTAATTGTGGGCTATTCAATAATGGTACTGAGACAGTTGGTTATCCATGTTGAAAAAATAAAATTAGACCTCTATGTCATTCCACACTCACAAAATCAATTTCAAGTGACTAAAAATCTAAATGTGGAAGTCAAAGTATAAGATTTTTTTTAAAGCAAGTATAAGAGAGTGCCTTTACAACCTTGGAGTAAGCAAAGATTTCTTGAACAAGACGTAGAAGCACAAACCATAAAAAAGAAGATGGCTAAATCTAGCCTCATAAAATTTAAGAATTTCTATTCACCAAAAAATAGCATAAAGAAAAGAGAAAAGATAACCTACAAAATACATAACTGACAAAAGATTGGGATCTGGAATGTATGAAGAACTATGAAACATGAAGAACAGCATGAATGAATATTAAGTACATAATATTGAATGAAAAAATCAAGTCGCAGAGGAATATGTATGTATACAACATGGTTCCACTAGCCATACAAACTTTTGTGTTAA
This sequence comes from Equus caballus, assembly GCF_041296265.1. NCBI lineage: Eukaryota > Metazoa > Chordata > Mammalia > Perissodactyla > Equidae > Equus > Equus caballus. The sequence goes on along the minus strand of NC_091694.1, from coordinate 50,957,784 downwards.
AATTATAAAGAAAAGAAAGTGACAAACACAACATCAGCATAGTGGCTTCTTCTGAGTGGGGAGGGAAGGCGAGGAGATTGGGGAGAAGTGCACTGAGACTTCAAAGAAAATGGCATCTTCTTTCTTACACAGGATGATGGTCACACAGGTGTTTATTGAATCTTGATTGTTTATATCTTGCATATATTTTATAAATATTCTTTTGTATCTACTTAATATTTAATTTTTTTAAAAAGACTGGATGACAGGCAGTGATCCAAGAATATACTCCAGGACTACACCCTAAGCGGACAATGGGCGGGGGGGCCTGTGATTATAGGGACTTTCTTAGTTGAAGCAAAACTCAGATGAACCACTGTCCTTTTGACTATTTGGGCTGACTTTGTATATCCTGATGCAAAAACTGGCCTCTTTCAGAGGACGACAAAATCGCAATACCTGATCTAGAATGGATCCTGTGCTGGGGGGAAATTTATAAAGGACATGATTGAGTCATTTAACAAATTTGGAATATATAATAGATTTAGATTAAAATATTATATCGACTTATTGAAGTTGGCAACTGCACTGCACTTATGTAAGAGAGCATCCTTCTTCTTGGGATTGAGATCTTTACACTGAAATACACTGAAGCGTCTAGAGATTTAGAGATAAATGGCCATGATATATGAAATTTACCCTCAAATGGTTCAGCAAAAGTGTGTGTGTGCAAAGAGAGAGAGAAACAGAGAGAGATGAAGTGATAAGGCAAGTGGGGCAAAACATTAGCAGTAGTTGAATCTGGGTGACATGTATGTGGGTGTTCTTTGTACTATTCTTATTCTTACAACTTTTCTCTAAGTTTAAAGTGATTTCCAAATAAATATTTAAAACATATTGACCTCTTTGTTAGCTTCCAAAAGAAATCCAGTTGTCCCAAGTATGCCCTGTATGTTCTACTTTCACTGAAGGTTTGGCTGATCGCCAGGATATTCTGCCTTAGCAGCAGGCAGCATTTCACAGAACCGCTCCTGGGCTGAGCCAGGATGGGGCCCTCTCTCCTCCGGACCTGCCCCACTGCAGAACCATCCTCTCTGATTCCTCTCTCCTCCTCCTAGATTTCCCTCAGATTTATCATTGCCTCCCACTTTCATTATGCAGACCTCAACAGCACCTCCCTGTGCACTTGCATACCTCTGCCCATCACAGGGGCTCAACCAACAGAGGACCCTCTAGTTACCAAGGCACACACCTCTCTTAGAAGGCAAACAAAAGATTTTTAAACAAAATGAATTAAAAAATGTTCTGTTCCACTGGTGACACATTTCTGGACCATTTGAAATTTTCAAATGGGGGTACAGAACACTTTTGTTGGCAGAAAAAAATAAAGGTAAATAAAAATCAACTTTAAACATATTTTTTTAAAGAAAATTAGTGGCACCATTAACAAAAAGAGGATGAGGAGATAATCCATGGTGGAGGAGCTGACAACTTGTTTTGAGAGCGTGGGATTTATGGTGCTGGCATGCCAAGAAGAAATGCTTTGTAACCAGATGGAATTCAGACCTGGAATTGAGTTTGATGCTGGAGCCAGAGAGATGCGGATTGGAATTAAAATCAGGAAAGGGACAATTTCTCCATCCACTTGTGGAAGGAGGAAATGTAGAATGAGAAAAGTTGGAGGTCAAGGACTAAGTCTTGAGATATGACCACAGGATAGGAGGAGAAAGAAACACAGAAGTAATAAAGGATGTGGCAAGAGACAGAGGGGGAACCAGGAGTGTGTGTCAGGGAAACCAAGAAAGAGGAGGTCAGCTGTGTCAACTGCCCCAAGGTGGTCACGGAGGATTCAGAAGGATGACAGACATCTGCTTGTGTGCATTCAAACAGTACAGGACTTATTTGTTGAGCACCTTATACGTACAGGTCCCTGTGCTAGTCACAGGATGAGTAAAACGATGAGAGAAAAAAAGCCATGACCTCTACCCTCTTGGGACTTACAGTCTAGAGGAAGAGAGGCATGAATCAGAATCACACTAATACATGTAAAATTACTACAGCAATAAGGGCTGGAGAGAGTGGTAAGTGTTTTATGAGAGTGTGTCTCTGGAGTGTTGACCTAGACGTGGAGGTCAGAGGCTTCCCAAGGAAGTGATGATTGGGCTGAGACCCAAAGGGGCAAAGAACAGAGTGAGGAGGAAAGAAGGGAGAGCAGCATGTGCAACAGCCTTGGGGCAGGAGAACAAATGGTCTATTGAAGAAGAACAACAAAAAAACTTAAAAATTAGCAGTGTAGGTAGAGCAAAGAAAGTGAAGGGGAGAGTGGTGACTGAGGAAGCTGGAGAGGTGCCCACTGGGACACACAGGCCACGTTAATAAGGGTTTGATCTTGACTGAAAGCAATGAAAAGCTACTAAAATAGTTTAAGCAGTGGGTAAGTGGGTAGGATGTAGCGACATGATCAGATTTTAAAGGGTCAGTATGATTGCATTCAGTGGTGACCTTGTAATATTGGAGATACAAATATCAATAGAGTTGGAGAGAAAGAAGGAGAAAGAGGCTGGGAGTCCAGGAAGTGACATTAGAGAGAGAATGTAAGGAAATGTCAGGAGGCAGGAAGGTTCTATGAACTAGTTATATACTCTTTCTGTGCCTTAGTTTCCCATTGGTAAAATGGAGGTAATAGTACTTACCTGATTGTGTGTGTGTGTGTATTAAATGAGTCAATAAAGGTAAAGTACTTAGAACAATGCCTGGCACATAGTAACACTCAAGAAATATTAGATATTACCATTATGTTCTAAGAGTTTGGCACATGGAGGAGAGAAAGCAGGTGGAATTTTTTAGAGGACAGTAGAGTCAAAAAGGCTATATTGTTGTTAAGGTTAAGCCCTCTCTCTGATGCCAGCAGGAGGAGAGGTAGACCAGATGGCACGGTTGATGCTAGCTATCTACAGTGGCCCATACCTTTGGTGGTTCTGTGGTCATCTTGATGCCAGCCTGCAAGATTGAGATAGGGAAGTCTGGGTGGGGGCTAGAGCTAAGCCAGAGGCGGAAGGAAGGGTGAGGATCCTCCACTTGCAGCTGTTCCACCAGTTTGTCCAGATTAGGCATCCAAGACAGTGACAGGTGGCAGTTAGCAAGGAACACCCAATGTCCTGCAAGGAGATGCTGGAATCAGTAGGAACCATTCCCCAAGGCCCATCCGTCCCCACACTTCTCACCTGATTGCGTGTGTGAGGGTGTGTGTGTGAGTGTGTGTGTGTATGGGGGGGTCCAAATGCTCAGGTCTGCCACTCCCAGGGCCTTCTGGAGAAGTGGGAGCTGCAGTTACAATAGTGCGATTGAGGGTGGAGGTTCAGGAGAATAGGACCAGGGCCAAGGATAGGGGTACAAGAACAAGATGGACACTCACCCTGAATCACACCCTCTCGGAGGAGCCGAGCAGCAATGGGGGCCTGGCCCTGGCCCAGGGACAGGGCATGGAAGCGCTGGGCCATGCCTGTGTGCTCTGCCAGCTGGAGCAGGGCACTGGTGGGGTCCACACCGGGGGACAGAATGAATATGAGTGGGGTTCGTGGGGTTGAATCCTCCATCACCTGCCAGAGCACAGGGTATAGCCTCAGGCAGAAGGCCATGTCACACAAGTGGGAGAGAGAGATTCAGGAAATGGGTATGGTAGACTGGAACAGGGAGAGGGAGACAGCAAGGACCCAGGGGTGGTCCTTGGAAAACAAGCCACTGACCAACTTCATGTTTAGCACAGGCGGCTCAATGAAGCGGGAGCCAAGGTTGGAGACAATGAAAGAGGTAACGCAGAATGCCACACGGTCCTGGCGTAGAGAGCGGACGATGAGCATCCGTTGCATTTCATTGCAGGCGTTCTCCCATTCACCTGGGGATGAGTTGAATAATTGCAGGGAGAGCGAGTCTGGAAGAGCTGGGAATCTAACCAAAGGGGCACCTGCAGGGAACGTTCTGCCAGGAGGCAGATGCGCTAAGGGGAGCTTGGGAGAGGGGATGAAGAAGAAAGGGAAGGGCAAGGACATAGGCTGCACAGCGGGCAGGAGAGGGAGGCTCAGTGCCCGGGCACCTGGCAGCATAGCCTTCTCCGGGGTAGCACTGGTATACCACAGGTGCCAGTCACGAGGATACTGTTCAAAGGAGTTCATGAGTCCGTGGAAGTTGGTCAGTTTGTCTAGCTCTGTGATGTTATCCCAGTAGGCATCTGCGAGCCAACTAGTACATGGGTTATCCATTTGGCCCTCTCGATCCAGGACCTGAGGGGAAAGAAAGGAGAAAGGCATTGACCAGGAACACCTCAAAAGAATAATTATTTTGGGGGGCCGGCCTGGTGTTGCAGCAGGTAAGTTTGCACATTCCACTTCTTGGCAGCCTGGGGTTCACTGGTTTGGATCCTGGGTGCGGACATGGTGCTGCTTAGCAAAAGCCATGCTGTGGTAGGCGTCCCATGTATAAAGTAGAGGAAGATAGGCATGGATGTTAGCTCAGGGCCAGTCTTCCTCAGCAAAAAGAAGAGGATTGGCAGTAGTTAGCTCAGGGCTAACCTTCCTCAAAAAAAAAGGAATTATTTTTTTTATGGTGGGAGAGCGAAAATGAGTCTTGCATGAAACAGATGGAAGAAATGAATACAGGAATCCAAGGTGGATTGGAATTCACCTTTATTGGGGAAATAAGGAGGGGATCTAGGTCTCTCAGACTGCAGTTATCACAGTTCAAATTTCGGAAGCTGGTGCCCTCTGGTGGTTGCCTGGGAATAATGTCTCCTACCCTAATGATAGCAATTGGTGGCCTCACCCTTCAAAGAAGCACAAACTGTTCCTTTATTCACTTACTCATTCTCTTTACCGAATATTTATTACTCACCAACTACGTGTTTTAAGCACTTGGGACACATCACTGAACAAAACGAACAAATATCTCTGACCTTGAGGAGCTTATTTTCCAATGTGGGAGGGCAGATAATGCACCAAAAACGTAAGTAAATTATCTAGTATGTTAAAGATGGCAGTGCCATGGAAAAATAAAATAAGTTGGGGGCATAAGGGAGACTGGTGGTGCTGGGAGGTAGTTTGAAGTATTAAATAAGAGAGTCAGTGAGGTGAAGTTTGAATCAAGTCTTGAAGGAGGTGAGAGAGTGAGCCAAGTGTACACCTGGGGGGTAGTTTTCTGGCAGAAGGAACAACCAGTGCAAAGGCCCTAAGGTGCGACGTGGCTGTACCAGCAAGGAGGCCTGTGCATCTGGAGGATGGAGTGAGGAGTCAGGCAGTGGGAGATGACATCAGTGATGGAGGATTCTTTTTAAAAGAATCTCTCCGGTCACTGTGTTGAGAGATTGGGGGTGGGGGAGCATTGGGAGGCTATTGCTAAAATCCAGGTGAGAAGTAAAGTGAAGGTGGCCAAAGGATGAAACTGTTGTCCAAGAAGGTGGGGGAATGACCAGCCCAGGGAAACATGGTCTGGTTGTCTGGCAGCATTAAGGGCCCACTTGAGGTTCACGATCATGGATTTAAAGTGAGTCCAGTCAGTGTGGGTGTGTTTTTCTCCAGCCACGTTCAGCTGCATGGGCCACACAGGGATAGACAGAGGGGAAGGAGAGCTGGATCCAACTAGACTTAGGTACAGCAAATGCAACACAGGGCGGGGTGGGGGCAAAGGGTTGAGGGTGCTTGCAAGAGAGAGAGTGTAATGGTGACCATGGAATTCAGGCTGGAGAAGAAGTACCCTGAGAGACATAGAAAAAGTGGTAAGGTCATGCCAATTGGTGGGTCACAGGTAAGAGGAAAGCGGGCAAGGGGGCACATGGCAAGTCTCTCCCCACAGCCCCAGGGAGCTTGTCATGCACTTGCTCCTGGCACTTTTCCTTAGCTCACACACTGGAGCCTTGGGCATTACCCTCTGGGTCTGGAGTCCTCGTCATACTTGCCCTCATCCCCAACCTCGACCACCCCACACTTGGATACACCCTCTGCCCAACTCACCACACCCCCACGGAGAAAGAAGTTGTACTCATCCATGTTGAGCTTGCCAGAAGTCTCCAGGATTTTGGCACACATCTGAAAACTGAATAGCAGCTTGTGGCGCTCAAAAAGGGTGCGGCAGGTGTACCTGGGAGAAGGGGACAAGGAGGGTGGAGGAGGCAGATACTCAGCATGAATGCTTCCTGAGTGAAGATCATGCCACCACAGAGCCTTACACAGAAGAAGGACCTTAATCAGCATCTCATCCAAACCTCCTGCAAACAGCCAAGCACTCAGGGACCTAGAGAGAGGATGTGATTTTTCAAGAGTTCACTGGGAAAATCAGTCAGTCACTTCCATTAAAAAAACACCCAACATTGACTGGACCTCTACTGTGTGCTAGGTCCTGAGGACACAAAGATGAAAGGGCCACAATCTCCGTCCTGGAGGAAGTCAAGTAGAGTGGGGAGGACAGACAGAGAGATCATCGATTATGATATGAGGTGATGAATCCTATACAGGGGTGGCAGTGCTGTCACAGGGCAGGGGCACCCGCCCTGCCTAATGAACTCAGGGAATTTTTGTGAGGAGTTGCCCTGAGGTGCAGCAGAATTATCCAGAGATATGGAAGAGAAAGAGAGGGGAGGGCTCCAGGGAGAGCTCAGAGCATAAGCAGAAGCAGAGGGGTCGGGGGCGAGAACAGCACAGGAAAGTGTCTGGTGCACGATGGGGTAGGTGAGGCTGGGAGGCGGCTGGAGGCCAGGGCACGGAGAGCTTCATGGGTCACTAGACACGAAACAACCACCAAAGCCTTTAAGCCGGCAGGGGCATGGTCAGATCTGTGTGTTTGGAAGGCTCACACTGACAGCTGCCAGAGGACAGAATGGAGAGGGACAAGTTAGAAGCAGGACGACCTGTTAGGAGATGGTTGTGCAATTCAGAAAGAAAGATCGTGAAGGTCTGAGCTAAAGTACAGTCATAGTGATGAGGATTTTTAGGCTGCTTAATTTTAAAACAGTTTATGATGAGGATTTTTAGGCTGGCTACTTTTAAAACTACAGATAAGAAGCAGGCTCCGAGGAGTGGAATTTGTTTGCCCTTTGATCAGAGACAATTGCATTTGTGAAGGAAATCTCCATGCCTCCCTCTCTGCGTCAGGAGGAAGGGGGGATGGCCTTATCTCTGGAAACTCTTAATGGGGAAGGCAAGAACTTAAGTTGTTTACTGTCTGGCAACCTCACGTAACTGACCCCCCACCCCAAAATCCTCCTTTGTCTTTAGTTGAAGATAATATTTGAGCGGTGACTTCTGCCATTTACTTAATTCGGTTTGATTCTTATCTAAAAGTTGTGGGACCGCCCAATGGCCGGACCCTACCGGCACTGGTACCATTTTAACTTTTTTTCCTTTGTCTTGTAAAGAGATGACTCACATACCCATGCCTTAAAATTTAGCCCTAACCCTCAACTCGGGGCAGCAGCAGGAGCTCTGACTGCCCGTGGGTCCTGTCCCCACACACCAGCTCTGCCTGCCCATGGGTCCTGTCCCCATGCCAGCGGGGGCAGCAGCAGCGGCTCTACCTGCCCATGGGCTCTGTCCCCATGCCAGCGGGGGCAGCAGAAGCGGCAGCAGCAGAAGCTCTGACTGCCCATGGGTCCTGTCCCCATGCTATTCTATACTATTCTCTAAATAAAAGAGCGCTACTGCCAGATCTTGAGAGTCTAAGAAATCTTTCTTTCGACTCCTCGGCTCACCGACCCCGCATCAATAGCAGTGGGGAGAACCAGGAGGGGACAGTTTACAGAAAGATTCATGAGCAGAACCTGGTGACTGATCTGAGAGGCAGGGAGAGGGAAGAGCCATGGATAACTCCCAATGTCTGGCTTGGGTGCCTGGGAAGTGGGTGCCATTCAGGGATGAGGACCCTGAAGGAAGAGAGAAGATAATGAGTTTGATGTGAAACACGCTGAACTTGAGTTCTATGGGATGTCCACATAGAGAAGGCAAGAACCTTGTTACTCAAAGTGTGATACACAGACCAGAGGCAACAGCATCACCTGGGAGCTAGTTAGAAATGCAGAATCTCAGGCCGACCCCAGACCTACTGAATCTGAATCTGCATTTTAACAAGATTCCCAGTGCTTTTTAGGCATATTACCATTTAAGAAGTGCTGGTATAGTAGACAATTGTATATACAAGTCCAGTGCTCAAGCAAGAGCTAAAGATATAAAACTAGGAATAGTCAGCCCATAGGTGATGGTTAGACCGTGACAGTGGATCAGGTACCTAGGGAAGGTGTATGGAGAGGAGAGAAAGGGATGAAGAATGGTGGCATGGGAAAGCACTAAGGCAGAAGCAGCAAGAAGGGGTACCATTAGCGCCAGCCACTTGCCCTCCTGCCTAGGACACAAGGGGAGGAACCCTCAGACCTGTAGACAGCGTAGGTGTGGTATTCATTTAGGTAGTCAATGCGGTCCTCCAGCTTGTTGCTGCGATGGCTCTTGTCAATGCTGAGGATAAAGAGGCCGATGTAGGCATCCAGTGAGAATTGGTACATGGGGTCGATGCGACCCATGTCATTGAGCACGAAGAACAGTACTGATGCCCGCTGGGCACATGGGCGGTAAGCCTGCAGAGGGGGCAGAGTCAGGGCCACAGAGAGGCATGGAATGGGCCAGAGGCTCAGGACAGAAAGCGGCCTCAAGCCAACACCATTGGAGCTGCGTCTTGACAGCTGGTGGGGGCTAGGCTGGAGGGCACAGGAGCTCACCTCACGGGCCAAGTCAATGTTGATCTCTGTGGTTTCACTGAACTCCAGCTGCTCAGTCACCTCAGTGGCAGTCACCTTGGAGGTCTGCAGGGTGTTTACCAGCTGCACGTCGTCTAGCAGGGAGCCTGTGGCCTCGTTCAGCAGCCTAAAGGGAAGCAAAGAGGCACATGGATCAAGGGGTTAGGAGTACTATCCTGGGGGATAGGGACAGCTCATCAGCCCCCTGCAATGCTAGTTTGTAGATTAGTGGGATGGTGGGTGGGTGGAGGCAAGGTCTCACCGAAGGATCTCATCCTCCAGCTCCTTGAGCTTCCTCTTGCCAGCAGCGATATTGATGACTAGTGAATCCTTCTGCTCCTCCAGCTCAGGCCGCTCCTTCCGGACCACAATGCCCAGGAGTTGGGCCTCCAGGCCCTGGCAGCACCGGGATTCATGGTGACAATCTCACTCTGGTGACCTTCACCCTTTTCATCCCTTTACACCTCCCAAACCCCTCATCCCCAGCAGCCCAACACAATCTTAGTCTTTCTCTCCATCCTGCCAAACTCTACAGCCCTTCCTACTTCACCCTACTACAGTTTAGGCATCAGCCCCCACCCACCTGTTCTTTGACAGCAAAGTTGACAATGGTGGTCTTGGCTGAGGTCTCTGGGCTGTAGTGGGGGTTGGAGAGCTTGGTGGTGATGTAGAAACGGAAATTGGTATTGTATTCCACCTCCTTATCTCCAATGCGCATCAGCAGTCGACCCCCTAGACCCACAGGAGGATCAAGGGCAAGGACCCCATGTGACCAGGTGCATGTGACCCATTCCCCAGCCCAGTGGCAGTGACTCAGTCTGCTTTAATGGCCCTAGCCCAGGGCTATATGAAAGGAGAGACAGGTAAGTAGAGGAAACAGCCAAAGAGCCAGCCCTTTCCTCCCTAGCGTCCTACTTGGCTAGTCTCTAGGATTTGTCCCACAGTCCAACCCCACAATAAGCCTGGGCCCTGACCAATTCGAGCTACAGATTTGTTGAGCACAGGGTTGAGCGTGGGGTCCAGATATTCCTGCACATTTTGGAGGAGCACCGGGTATCCAAACTGGATGGCCTTTTCTAGGATTCGAAGGTAATCGCTCATCTGCAGGTCGATGATCTTAAGGCCCTAGAGAACAGGGAAAAAATATGAAAGAAACATTGAGGGAGTCAAAGGGAAAAATGGCCCAAGGGGAAGTAAAGAAAAAAAAGAGAATAACCTATAAAGGAGCCCCTATCAGACTGTCAGCGGATTTCTCTACAGAAACCCTACAAGCTAAGAGAGAATGGAGTGATATATTCAAAGCTTTAAAGGATAAAAACCTTCAGCCAAGAATACTCTATCCAGCAAGAATTTCCTTCAGATATGAGGGAGAAATTAAATCTTTTCCAGACAAACAAAAGTTAAGGGAAATTGTAACTAAAAGCCCTCCATTACAAGAAATCCTCAAGAAGGCTCTCATACTTGAAAAAAGAAAAAAGGGAGAAAGGGGACACAATCCACAGACTACAGAGACCGATGGATAGAACCAGAACAGGATAGCAAATATTCAACTATAGCATTAGGCTAAAAATAAGGAAACTACCAAAACAAGGACGATCTTAGCACTCTAACTACAAATTAATAAGACGAGTTGGAATAAAAAATGAAAATAATTATTTAGGAAGGGAAGAGCAAAGGGTCTAAATCAGTATTGGTCGAGTAAGTAAGAGACCACCAGAGAATAGACTATATTATACACGAGATTCTAAATACAAACTTCAAGGTAGACACTAAAATAAAGTACAGAACAGAGTCACAAATCATAGATAAGGAAAAATCTAAGAAACCCAGCATAAGAAATTGCAGTATTAAATGGGTAGTGTAAAGCACACAGGAAAAGAAACACAGGAAAACAAGATAATGAGCGACAGATTGACAGCATTAAGTCCACATGCATCAATAATAACTCTCAATGTGAACGGATTGAACTCTCCAATAAAAAGACACAGAGTGGCAAAATGGATTAAAGAACAAGATCCAACAATTTGTTGCCTCCAGGAAACACACCTCAGCCCCAAGGACAAACACAGACTCAGGGTGAAGGGGTGGAGGACAATACTTCAAGCAAATAGCAAGGAAAAAAAGGCAGGTGTTGCAATTCTCATATCACACCAAGTGGATTTCAAAATAAGACAGGTAAAGAGAGACACAGAGGGACAATATATAATGATCAAAGGGACACTTCATCAAGAAGAAATAACGCTTATAAATATCTATGCACCCAACACAGGAGCACCAAGATTCATAAAGCAACTATTAACAGACCTAAAGGAAGATGTTAAAAACAACACAATAATAGTAGGGGACCTCAACACCCCACTCACATCAATGGACAGATCATCCAGACAGAAAATCAACAAGGAAATAGTGGAGCTAAATGAAAAACTAAAACAATTGGACTTAATAGACATATATAGATCACTCCACCCTGAAAGAGCTGAATACACATTCTTCTCAAGTGCACATGGAACATTCTCTAGGATAGACCATATGTTGGGAAACAAGGCAAGCCTCTACAAATTTAAAAAAATTGAAATAATAACAAGCATCTTCTCAGATCATAGTGTTATAAGGCTAGAAATTAATTACAAGAAAAAAGCTGAGAAAGGCACAAAGATGTGGAGACTAAACAACACACTACTGAACAAGCAATGGATCATTGAAGAAATTAAAGAAGAAATAAAAAAATACCTGGAAACAAATGAAAATGATAGCATGCCATACCAACTCATATGGGATACAGCAAAAGCTGTATTAAGAGGAAAATTCATCGCAATACAGGCACATCTTAACAAACAAGAAAAATCCCAAATAAGCAACCTTAAAGCACACCTAACTGAACTAGAGAAAAAAGAACAAATGAAGCCCAAAGTCAGCAGAAGGAGAGAAATAATAAAAATCAGAGCAGAAATAAATACTATTGAAACGAAAAAGGCAGTAGAAAGGATCAATGAGACAAAGAGCTGGTTTTTTGAGAAGATAAATAAAATTGACAAACCACTAGCCAGACTTACAAAGAAAAAAAGGGAGAAAGCTCAGATAAACAAAATCAGAAATGAGCAAGGAGAAATAACAACAGACTCTGCAGAAATACAACAGATTATAAGAGAATACTACAAAAAACTATATGCCAACAGAATGCATAACCTAGAGGAAATGGATAAATTCTTGGACTCCTACAATCTCCCAAAGCTCACTCAAGAAGAGGCAGACAATTTGAACAGACCAATCACAAGGAAAGAGATTGAAACAGCAATCAAAAACATCCCAAAGAATAAAACCTCAGGACCAGATGGCTTTCCTGGGGAATTCTACCAAACTTTCAGAGAGGATTTAATACCTATCCTTTTCAAGCTATTCCAAAAAATTAGGGAAGATGGAACACTTCCTAACACATTCTATGAGGCCAACATCATGCTGATACCAAAACCTGACAAGGACGCCACGAAAAAAGAGAACTACAGGCCAATATCACTGATGAACATAGATGCAAAAATTCTAAACAAAATTTTGGCAACCAGAATTCAGCAATTCATCAAAAGAATCATATATCAGGATCAGGTGGGATTCATACCAGGGACACAGGGATGGTTCAACATCCACAAATCAATCAACATGATACACCACATCAACAAACTGAGGAATAAAAACCACATGAACATCTCAATAGATGCAGAGAAGGCATTTGACAAGATCCAACAGCCATTTATGATAAAAACTCTGAACAAAATGGGCATAGAAGGAAACTACCTCAACATAATAAAGGCCATATACGACAAACCCATAGCCAACATCATACTCAATGGGCAAAAACTGAACCCCATTCCCCTGAAAACAGGAACGAGACAAGGATGCCCTCTATCACCACTCTTATTTAACATAGTACTGGAGGTTCTGGCCAGAGCAATCAGGCAAGAAAAGGGAATAAAAGGAATCCAAATAGGGAGGGAAGAAGTGAAACTCTCGCTGTTTGCAGATGACATGATCTTATATATAGAAAACCCCAAAGAATCCATTGGAAAACTGTTAGAAGTAATCAACAACTACAGCAAAGTTGCAGGGTATAAAATCAATTTGCATAAATCAGTAGCATTTCTATACTCCAGTAATGAACCAACAGAAAAAGAACTCAAGAATACAATACCATTCACAATCGCAACAAAAAGAATAAAATACCTTGGGGTAAATTTAACTAAGGAAGTGAAGGACCTATATAATGAAAATTACAAGGCCTTTCTGAGAGAATTGGATGACGACATAAGGAGATGGAAAGACATTCCATGTACATGGATTGGAAGAATAAACATAGTTAAAATGTCCGTTCTACCTAAAGCAATCTACAGATTCAACGCCATCCCAATCAGAATCCCAATGACATTCTTTACAGAATTAGAACAAAGAATCCTAAAATTCATATGGGGCAACAAAAGATCACGAATTTCTAAAGGAATCCTGAGAAAAAAGAACAAAACGGGAGGCATCACAATCCCTGACTTCAAAACATACTACAAAGCTACAGTAATCAAAACAGCATGGTACGGGTACAAAAACAGGTGCACAGATCAATGGAACAGAATTGAAAGCCCAGAAATAAAACCACACATCTATGGACAGCTTATCTTTGACAAAGGAGCTGAGGGCATACAACGGAGAAAAGAAAGTCTTTTCAACAAATGGTGCTGGGAAAACTGGAAAGCCACATGTAAAAGAATGAAAATTGACCATTCTTTTTCACCATTCACCAAAATAAACTCAAAATGGATTAAAGACCTAAAGGTGAGACCTGAAACCATAAGGCTTCTGGAAGAAAACGTAGGCAGTATACTCTTTGACATCAGTATTAAAAGGATCTTTTCGGACACCATGCCTTCTCAGAGAAGGGAAACAATAGAAAGAATAAACAAATGGGACTTCATCAGATTAAAGAGCTTCTTCAAGGCAAATGAAAACAGGATTGAAACAAAAAAACAACCCACTAACTGGGAAAAAATATTTGCAAGTCATATATCTGACAAAGGCTTAATATCCTTAATATATAAAGAACTCTCGCAACTCAACCACAAAACATCAAACAACCCAATCAAAAAATGGGCTGGAGACATGAACAGACATTTCTCCAAAGAAGATATGCGGATGGCCAATAGGCACATGAAAAGATGCTCATCATCGCTGATCATCAGGGAAATGCAAATCAAAACTACACTAAGATATCACCTTACACCCGTTAGAATGACGAAAATATCTAAAACTAATAGCAACAAATGTTGGAGAGGTTTCGGAGAAAAAGGAACCCTCATACACTGCTGGTGGGAATGCAAACTGGTGCAGCCACTATGGAAAACAGTATGGAGATTCCTCAAAAAACTAAAAATAGAACTACCATACGATCCAGCCATCCCACTACTGGGTATTTATCCAAAGAGCCTGAAGTCAGCAATCCCAAAAGTCCTGTGCACCCCAATGTTTATTGCAGCACTGTTTACAATAGCCAAGACGTGGAAGCAACCTAAGTGCCCATCAACAGATGAATGGATAAAGAAGATGTGGTACATATATACAATGGAATACTACTCAGCTGCAAAACAGAACAAAATCATTCCATTTGCAATAACATGGATGGACCTTGAGAGAATTATGTTAAGTGAAATAAGCCAGCGAGAGAAAGATAATCTGTGTATGACTCCACTCATATGAGGAATTTAAAAGTATGGACCAAGAACAGTTTTAGTGGATACCTTTAGGGGAAAGGTGGGGTGGGGGGTGGGCACAAAGGGTGAAGTGGTGCACCTACAACGTGACTGACAAACATTAATGTACAATTGAAATTTCACAAGATTGTAACCTATCAATAACTCAATAAAAAAAAAAATGGCCCAAGGGGAGAACCTCAGCAAGAGACAGACTTTGGAAGAAATTCTAAGGGGACAAAACCAGCCCCCAAGCCTTATACCTGGTTTCCTTCCATGTTCTTAATCCACTTCAGGGCCTGGGCCTGAGGATCAATCATCAGTGCCCACCTGGAGGAGGAAGTGTCAGTCAGAAGACAGGTTCTGCACTTACTCGACCTCATGCTCCCAGCAGCATCCTCACCTGTTGCCACGGGTGACAATGATGCCATTCTCAGTGGAGAAGGCATCCGAGGGCAACCCTTGGATGTTCCAGTCCCGAACTTTGGTAGGATTGGACAGGAAGTTATCGAAGGTGAAGTGAGGTGAGCAAGGAACCTGAAGCTCCCTGATCTGCGAAGGAAGAGCCCCAAATTTCAGCCTGGAGATCTGAGCCCAGCACTCTGACCCTTCCCAGTATCTCTTGTTACTCCCAAAAGCCCTGGCCTCAGAGCCCAAGAGCTCACTCATCACGCCTGAGCCCTGCCTCACCTTCCTGATCCAGATCTGGTTGACAATCTCATCCCGGTAGTTGGTCAGGAAGGGTCCCATGTAGGACAAGAAGGCAGCTGCCAGGAGACAGTCGCCCACCAGGTAGCCCAGATCCTCCTCCAGGCCCTGGAGGACAATAGGGGAGATGTCAGCCTGCCAGGGCCCCCAGCACTGGGAGACACTTGGAATTCTTTGAAGGCACACTCCTCTGGACACTATCTAGATCAAAGAGATTCCTTCTCTCTCCTAAACTTTAATTCAAAATTCTAATTACTTTTGAGTTCCTCATCTTTAACAGCAATTCTGTTTACATTCTGGTGATCAGGCCTAACCCTTTTGTGAATTCAGGAGCTCACCGAGGGTAGAGACAAGATGCTGCATGACCATTTCTATCAGGCTGGCAGGCTACAGAAAGGGTCCTTGTGTGTGCTTTCCAGCCCTACCTAAATACAGAAGAAGATCCCTAATGGTACCAAAAGTCTTTCCTTCCACTCTTCTCACCAAAGATGAGGAAGGAGAGGGGAAGAACTCGCATCCCCTATTCTTGGTTGTCCCTACACCTGGGTGTCCCCGTTTTCCCTGACTGTCCCTCAACCTGAAGGGGATGAGAGCTCTTGGAACCAGTGGGCAGGGAGGAAGGAGAGCCAGGTGGTACAAGTGATCTCACCTGTACTGTCTCCTCCCATCGGGCCTTCTCACCAGCCAACCCAGACACCAACAGCCCAGCTCGCTCCAGCTTCATCTCCATCTCCTCAGACTTCTTGCGAAGCTCCTCCTTCTGTGCCAGCTTCTCATCGTACTGTTTCTTCAGCATCTCCAGTTTCTCAGCCACCTGGGAGGGATCAGAGTGCAGGATCAAACACAGGGCTTGAGGCCAACTGTTCAGGGTTCAAATCACCAATCTGCCGTTTTGTGGCTGTATGACGTTGGGTAAACTGATCTCTTTGAGCCTCAGTTTCCTCATGTGCAAAATAAGAATAATAACACCTACCCTATAGGGTTGTTGTAAGGAGAAAACAAGATATAATATGTGTGATAAGATGAGTTTTCTTTCCCTTCCTTCCACCACTCTTTCCTTGAGCCTGGAAACCATTTGGTAATGAAACTCCAGGCTGGGTAGACAGACCTCATGCAGCATAACAAACCACAAAAGATGTGTTGGCAAGAGAGGATCAGACAGCACAAAAATAACTGCCACTCCGTGCCAGAGGCCATACCTAAGGTGGGACTTTGAGAGAGGAGGAAAAAGCTAGCAATGAACCCAGGAGCCATTGGAGAGAGGAGTGAGTCCATTCAAGAAATAGGCCCAGATCCAAGGTCCCACACCAGAGACGGGGACCTGGGAAGAGCTTCTCCTACTAGAGACCAACCTCCCTCAACTCATCGCCACCCCGTGGGCTCTGTTGAGGTTGGAATATATTACTCAAATCTGAAGTCAAGGACTGATTAAGCATTTCCTAGACGCTGTATGTGCCTGACTGGCAAACAGTAACACGCTGTGTCACACATCCTTTTCATGATGAGGAATCAGGGGCTGGCGTTACACTATGTGCCTGGCACACAGTATGCACACGATTACTGTTAGTTCCCTTTCCTGCTGCCATCCCCACGGGGAGACACAGCCTGCAATAATGCAGAGTGTTCAGATCCTTGCCCTCATTTACTGAGTGAGCCTCATCCGGCTGTTGTAAGGATAAATGTGGATGGTAGCACAATGCCTGGCATGTAGCAAGCAAGCAGTACCTGGGCCCAACAATTGAGGTTGACCTCCAAGAACCTGGAAATGGGATAGATGACTCTCCAAGAAATAGTCTTCAAAGCAAAGTGGAAATTCAAAATGTCACCTTTGAGTGACAGGGCGGCTTATAGGTCAAGTCTTGGTGGTAATCTATGAGAAGGTATTAACATCTAAAGAAAGAAGGTGTCGCTCAGAAGGGGTGTGGCCAGCTGCGCCACTCAGAGGAAGTGCTGGCTGGGTGCCTAGAGGGAGAGGGACGCCCTGGCCCCCCGCACACGTGGGTTGGGTTTAACCCTGATGGAAGCCATGCATCTGACAGTCTTTGCTGCAAGGCACCTGTTATCAGGTTCACGTGACCACCTCTCTGTGCTGAGTCCATGCCCATCGGCAACATTCTGATTATAATTTGGCTTCCCGTGGAGATCTGTCTGTGGGGAGGCAGCCAGCCCCCTTGATAGTTCTATATTTTACTATTGATTTTGCGTGTCGTGTTATCTTCACTGTTTTTACTTTTTATGCAAGAAATATATGCATGAGATTAAAAACTCAAATAATATAATAGAAGAGGTAAAAAGCAATAGTCCTCTAGCCCACCTTTTCCACTCCCAGTCCCATGCTCAGTAGCAAATTGTTTTTTAACCACTTCTCTTTTTATTTCTTCTGGTAGTTACCTCCATATCTCCAGATATTATGCTTATGCCACTATTTAAATATATATATATAAATCTATTTTTAAATTTTTACAGTTTTAATCTTTTTAATTAAAAATTAACATGAAAAATTTCAAACCTAGGAAAAAGAATAATATAATGAATACCTATATACCCATCATCTCGATTTAACAGTTAACATTTTGCTACATTTATTCCATCTACTTGTTTTTTGCCAAAGTATCTTAGTAAATTACAAACTCATGATATTTCAAGGCTAAATACCTCATAATGTTTCTCTTTTTAAAAAGGGACATTTTCCTATATAATCATAACACTATTATCACACTTAACATCTTTATCTTTTTTATAAAATAACTTTTCCTATTTATGTCTTTTTTTGAGAACCAAATATGTTCACTCAAATTGACATTCTAAAGGAACAAAAGCGTATCCAGTGACAAGTCCATCTTTCTCTCACCAATGACCCCAGCCCCCAGCACCAGCCCGAGAAGGAACCACTATCACCAGTTTCTAGTGTGGCTTTCTAGACAGAGTCCACATGCAGAGTCCATCAATAATAAAGAGGATATAAGCACCACGGGGGCAGGGCCTTATTCACCACTGAATCCTTAGACCTAGAATAGTGCCCAGCACTCAGTAAGTATTTCTTGAACGGATGAATTTTTTTCATAAAGATAAATGGTAACATACAATAACACTATTCTGTACTTTACTATTTTCCACTTGTCTCCAAATCAGTTCTTGTCAAGCGGCCTCATTCTTTTTAACAGCTGCAAATAATTTTGTGTATGATTGAACCATAATTTATGGAACAAGTCTCCTACTGATGGACATTTGTGTCTTTCCAACATTTTCTATTATTAACGATGCGGTAATGAATATCCTTGTACAAGCAGAAGCACATCTTGACGCTGCTGTTTCTTTTTTTTTTTTTTTTTTTTTTTTTTTTTAAAGATTTTATTTTTTCCTTTTTCTCCCCAAAGCCCCCCAGTACATAGTTGTATATTCTTTGTTGTGGGTCCTTCTAGTTGTGGCATGTGGGACGCTGCCTCAGCGTGGTTTGATGAGCAGTGTCGTGTCCGCGCCCAGGATTCGAACCAACGAAACACTGTGCCGCCTGCAGCGGAGCGCGCGAACTTAACCGCTCGGCCACGGGGCCAGCCCCGACGCTGCTGTTTCTTTTTTATTTTAATTTTACTTTGTAAATAAGTAACTTAACAATTCAAAAGGCATAAGAGCATGAGAAGTCTTCCTCTCAACCCTGCTTTCCATTCACCCACCTCCCTTCTTGAGGTAGCCAAGCAACCTGTTCCTTGACTGTTCTTGCAGAGGCATTCTCTAAATATACGCGCATACAGGCATGCACCACACAACGACACTTCAGTCAACAACAGACCGCGTTAGACGACAGTGCTCCCATAAGATTAGTACCATGTAGCCTAGGTGTGTAGTCAGCTGTACCATCTAGGTTTGTGTGAGTACACGATGATATTCACACAACGACGAAATCACCTAACAATGCATTTCTCAGAAAGTGTCCCCGTCGTTAAGCGACGCGTGACTGTATTCTACACTGCTGTTTCCTGGTTTATTCCATTTTAGACGATTTCTATTGACTCTATGCGATGACAGATGAAGATCTGATTCTCCTATAGCTCCACCCCACCTCTTTCTCCCTACTCCTAATACTTTTAGATCTTCTCCTGGTTACCTTTATAATTTTAAGTAACATGTTAAAACCTTGTTTTATCTACTACAGAAGCATTGCCTTATCTTTCCCTCAACCCCCAGCTACATCCACCTCCCAACTTTTGCTTTTATTTTTATATTGTCAAGATTGATAACATTTCCATTCAGAAGCCACAATCAGTCATCTGTGCTTTATCTCTAGGTTGATTTTAAGGTCGAACGTCATAAACAGTGTTGGTGTTATTATGACCTGGGCTGGTACCCAGTGTGAACCGGGCAGCTAGCTGAGCTGCTGCTTGTGGCTGAGGCACGTTCTGATAGGTCACAGCGCCTGCTGAACTGGCTGTTAAATATTTTCCTATTACCCCTGGTTACATGTTTTCTCTTTCAGAAATTTTTATTGGTTGGATTGTGTCTTTTATATCTCTCATGTTTTTGGGGAGGTTTTTTTTGTATTATTTTCCTTGAATCTATCCTCCTACCTTTCTACTGAACGTCATACTTTGATCATTTTAACATTTCCCAGAATTCTTTCTTTTTCTCTAGTTAGAATTTTTCTCTTATTCTACTTTTGTTTTTTGGATGTCATTTCTTCCTTAATCACTCGTTGATGATACCAGTTAGGCTAGGTATGCTCTTTTTTTTTTTTAAAGATTTTATTTTTTTCCTTTTTCTCCCCAAAGCCCCCCAGTACATAGTTGTATACTCTTCATTGTGGGTCCTTCTAGTTGTGGCACGCGGGACGCCGCCTCAGCATGGCTTGATGAGCAGTGCCATGTCCGCGCCCAGGATCCGAATCAACGAAACACTGGGCCGCCTGCAGCGGAGCATGCGAACTTAACCACTCGGCCACGGGGCCAGCCCCTAGGTATGCTCTTTTTGTGTGTGTGTGTGAGGAAGATTCGCCCTGAGCTAACATCTGTTGATAATCTTCCTCTTTTTGCTTGAGGAAGATTGTCCTTGAGCTAACATCTGTGCCCATCTTCCTCTACTTTGTATGTGGGATGCTGCCACAGCATGGCTTGATGAGCAGTGTGTTGGTCCATGCCAGGGATCCAAACCAGAGAACCCTGGGCTGCTGAAGCAGAGTGTGTGAACTTAACCACTACACCACTGGGCCAGCCCCTAGGTTTGCTTTTTAAATTCTTCTCTGTAACCTGAATTGTCTCTGGGCTTGTTTTTCCTCTGGGGTCATGTTTTGTTATAAATTTTTACCTTGGTCATTCCCTTATATGTTGAATGACTTCCTCCATGCCTTTACTCACCCCTTCTCCAGGGGAGGTGCATGACTGATCTGATTGGTAAAAGTGGGAAGAATAAACTAGGAAGAATAAAATGCTCATCTGTGCTCAGCCCCTTTCCTTTTAGGGGCAAGCACAAGTTCTACTCTGCGCCACCAGCAATGCCCAAGACTGGATAAGTCTTGTCTGGATATGGGGTCACTACCAGCGGGGCTCCTCCCCCACAGATGTCAGCCACATCCTCCAACCTAGCCTTTAAAGGTGATATTTTGGCCAAATGCCTTTAGTTTTATTTCTCACTTTGCTTAGAACCTAGGCATGGAAGAAGGCTGCTAGTTCTTAGATCCCCTCAAGAGTGTACTACAGACCAGAAAACCCATTAAGAAGCTTTCGGTGGGGCTCGGAGTCTCACCGGCAGACTTGGGGTGTGGACAGGTGTTTTAACTTAGGTGATTTGTAGAGGCTCATGTTAGGCCTGGTGGGTTTGTACCCTTGTGTGGTCAACTTTTAACCTGTGTAGCCTGAGTGAAAGTCTTAAAGCAAACCCTGCATTATCTTGACCTTGGCAGATGGCTTCAGCTTTGTCCACAGGTGAGCAGCTATTTTTATAGAGGCGGGAATGTTTGAAGCAGGGCAGCTTCAAGGAAACTGGGCTTGGGCAAAGGAAAGATGTGGTCTGCAAAGGTGGCCTTAACTAAGGGGGGGTGGGGGGCTCAGGATAAAAGCTGCTATAGCTACAACACAGAAACAGTCTGATATTGCTAAGTTGAAGTGTGATCAGATCATTTTTAGGCACTGATGGACAGAAAGATTTGCTGCTTTTAAACTACAAGGCAGTCAGTTGTGTGTATACTACAGGTTCTAGCTTTAAATGGTTTCTGCCAGGCCAAGCACCAGATCAGCTATCCCATTATTGCTTTTTTTATTCTGGGATAAGGAGGCAATTGTGGTGGGACTGACCTGAAATGCATGTGGCTTGTCCACAGACTATGAGCTGGCAGTATTCCATTTTGGCTGAGATTCCAGGTGATACAGTTAGGGCAGGTGGGCATGCAGGTATTACCTATGCCTTAAGGGAACATGCCTGAGAAACTTAGGGATTCAAAAGGGGAGGAAAGCCATGTCTTGAGGCTGTTCCCCACAAGGCCCCGGGACACAGGCTTCAGCAGCATCAACAGCAGCTGCAGTTCAGGAATCTGCTGAAGGTAGTTTTCCAGTTGAAATAAGGATGGGGACAAGGTGAAAGCCTTCCTGAAGAGGCAGTTTGCGTAGGCCTCAGCAACTCCACAGAGAGACAGCAGTGTTAGCCACTGTGCTGCAGGACAGGCCATGCTGGATCAGGACACAGAGTGGGGAACCGAGCTCAAGGGGGAAACTGAAATTAAAAGGATGCACACAGGGTTTCAGTTTGGGGTGATGACAAAGCTCTGGAACTAGATAGTGTGATGGCTGCACAACAAGGCGAATGTACTTCATGCCATTGATTTATGTACTTTAAAATGGTTACAATGGTAAATTTTATGTGTATTTTACCATGATAACCCCCCAAAAAGAAGATATGCATGTGTGGATTTCCAACCCCCTCCAATACGGTAAATACTTATTGGTTGGATTATATCTCATAT
The DNA here is from genome assembly GCF_041296265.1 of Equus caballus. Taxonomy (NCBI): domain Eukaryota; kingdom Metazoa; phylum Chordata; class Mammalia; order Perissodactyla; family Equidae; genus Equus; species Equus caballus. Next base: position 50,935,652 of record NC_091694.1, on the reverse strand, counting down.
TAATCTAGTGCTGGAGGCTTCTGCCAGTTTAATTTAAGTTCACGGGTCATGGTTTTCAAATAACTGACATCCTAGTGGAGCTAAAACCAAGATTTTCTCCATGTATGCTCGTTCCTGAAAATGTTACTGAATTTCTACTCTGGTCTTCAAGGCAATAATAACAACTGGTTTCTGGGAATATAATTTTATCTGGAAGTCATGTATGTCTTATTAACTCCTCAAATTCATTTTTATTTTCAAATGATGCTCATGAGAGAGTTGATTTTGAACTAATGCAGCCTCTGAGGTCCTGCGGGAACAACATCTACTTCCATTTGAGTGACAGCCCAGATTATAATTTAAAGAAACTGATTCTACCCAGACACTAAGAACCCTTCAGCTGAGACTGAGCAGAATAAGAAATTTGGGAGGATCCAACTTAACAATGTTGGATTCCAGATTTTTTTTTTTTTTTTTTTGCTTGAGGAATATTTGCCCTGAGCTAACATCTGTGCCTGTCTTCCTCTATTTTGTATGTGGGTCACTGCCACAACACGGCTGATGAGTGGTGTAGGTCTGCTCTCAGGATCTGAACCCACAAACCCAGGTTGCCAGAGTGGAACATGCCGAACTTAACCACTAGGCCACAGGGCTGGCCCCTGGATTCTAGATTCTTAACTCATGAAAGCAAGATAATTTGATTTCAGATTTTAATTTATTTGGACTTTAGTTTACAAAGAGATTTAATCCTTGAAATTTAATTTCCTCCTAGGGGTTATATTCAAATTTGTGGAATTTCTGTGATTGTTATTATTGTAGCCTTTTAATGTTGTCATTTAATCTCACTGCATAACCTCTGATATACTGTGTTGGGCAATGTGACTAGACATAATTTGGAATGGGAAATTGGAAAGAAAGTGAATTTTCAACCTTGGGTATACAATTGCCTTGAATTAGATTAAGATTCTGTTCTGACCCATTTCAGAGCCTTCTGAGGCAATTTCTAAGCCAATAGTTTATAACTTTCACTGCATGCCAAAATCAGGCCTGGAGAAAATATATTTTCAGGGCCCCAAGCAAGTGAGTAATGGCTAAAATGATTCACTCACGATTTGGGTTGACATGTAATATACGTGGTCCCTGGGCCTCTTTCCAGACTTCTGGGCCCTAGCGCTGTACCTGCTTTCCCAACTCTCGTTGGCTCTTGCAGGGAAGTTTTCAAAATGCTGATTTCCAGGCTCTACCAGAGACTCTTAGACATTTGGCCTGGGGTGCTCAGCATCAGCACAGTGCTATCTCCAGGTGGATGGGTGAGCGCCTGGTTCTGAGGTTCTGTTAAAAGGTGCCTTGGCTCTTACACTTCACAGCCTTTTCAGTAACAAAAAGAAATTGTGGTTCCCCGTCTGCTTACTCTTATCAATTAGGGTTTCTCAAGGTGGGGTGTGGATCCCTCACCAGAGACCTAACACTGGATGCTCCATGCATATTCGTCCAGTGAATGATGTTATTGGCAGCTGACCCTAGAGGTCTCATTTTTTCACATATGAAGGGAAAAATCCATAATTATGTGGCCCAGGATATGACTCATCCAGGGGTGAGAAACCTTTCCAAATGGATTGCCACACCTGTGATTATTCACACTTGAAAAGGAGAGAACGAAAGAGCGAAGGTCTCAGGAGGGGTTGGGAGGTGCAAATGGCAGAAAGGCCAGGGCAGTGGAGGAGCGTGTGCAGACAGATGCCCACTCGCCCAGCCTGCTTGATCCTGCAGACGGAATCAGAAGAGGCGTGAAGGGCAGCTTCACTTCTGAGAGTAAAGGCGCCTGCGGCGGGAAAAGGCAGGGATGAACTGTGGTGGCGATGGGTGTGGAGTCAGGAAACATGGATTCTAGCTCTGGCGGTAATTAGCAAGTCACTCACTAACCCTTGGGCTCCTCATTCCATCTGAAGAGGTTGGACCTGGATCTTCTTTACAGTTGGTTTTGGTTAAAACATTTTGAAGTGGTATGACCAGCTTCAGTTATGTAAAAATTTAAAACTTCTATATAAAGATAGCATCGGGGCCGGCCCAGTGGTGCAGCAGTTAAGTGCAAACGTTCCGCCGGTTCGGATCCCGGGTGTGGACATGGCACAGCTTGGCAATCCATGCTGTGGTAGGTGTCCCACATATAAAGTAGAGGAGGATGGGCACAGATGTTAGCTCAGGGCCAGTCTTCCTCAGCAAAAAGAGGAGGATTGGCAGCAGATGTTAGCTCAGGGCTAATCTTCCTCAAACAAAGAAACAAAAAAGATAGCATCAACAAAGTTAGAGGATAAGTGAAAATCAAAAATTGGAAACGATGAATATTTCCATCGAAGAGGGAAATGGTTAAATAAATGATGGGATAGCCATCCACTGGGATACCATGCAGCAGTAAAAAGAAAGCAGAAACTCTTTATATACTAATAGAGAACAATCCTCAAAATATAGGTAAGTAAGATAGGAAAGTGCAGAACAGTGTGTATGATGTAAAAAAATTGGGGAAAATGCTTATGTAAGCATAGAACACCCCTGGATGGATAAACAAGAATTTGTAATATTGATTGCTTTCAAGGGAGGGGAGCTGAGTGGCTAGAGAGCAGAAGATGGCAGGGAGAGTTCTTACTGGACACTCTTTCGTACCTTTTGAATTTTAAACCATGTGAAATCAATGATAGAGATATTGATAGACTGGAAGAATTTTGAACTCTTTTGATAATAGCACTTTACATTCTACCTTGTTTGAGAGTCACCTGTGCATATATCTTCTAGGAAATCACCTTCTGGTATATCTAGCCTGCTCACAATAAGTAACCCCGCTATCTCTGGGAGGACCCCGTTCCCCCATCAAGCACTTGCTCAGAGGCCTTCACATTCCTCCTGGTCCACAGCAGCAATGCGACACTCTTGCACCACTCCTCCAGCAAAGACAGCTTTGCCACACAGATTTCCTCAGTTAATATCTCAGGGCCCATCTCCAAAGGCCATGACAGAGATGGCCAGCTCCCAATCAATCTTTGGAAGGGCTCCCCGGGAACAGCGCCCTCTGTGCCTTTATAATCCTCTGCAATAGGCTTAGCTTTCTGAGCCAGAGGCAGCTCATCTAAACAGGCCATAGAATGGGAGGCAGACAGGTCTGGAAGGGAGAGGGGAGTAGAATTAGATGGGGAAAACTAAACGGTAATGAAGCATCCTTGAAACCAGGGAGAGAGACCACCCAGGAAAAGAAGGGTGTGAGGCTCACCTCCCGCAGCTTTTCCTGGGCCTCAGCCAGTGCTGCTTGCTTCTCCTGAAGCTGGGCCAACGCAGCATTCATTCGGATCCGCTTGGGCTCCACCACCCGATACAGCCGCCCATACAGCTGCAGGGAGACAGCCAGGCTGCAGTGTGGCCTGCCCACCCACCCACTCACCCGCTGGTGACCCGTCCTGCCCACCTGGGTCTTCCACTCCTCCAGCTTTCTCCTGTGTGCATCGCCCTCTTCCCAAGCCTGCCTCCCTGCTTCCCACCCCACCCCCACCACTGCTTACCTCCATGGCCCGTACCCACATGCAGAGGGACTTGGCAGCACTGGAGACCCGGCCAATGATGTCAGGCTGGAAGTCAGGCTGGGCGCAGTAGGCCCCAATTTTCTTCAGAACCTTATCTGAGATATTGTCTTTATCAAAGTGGATCAGTGACTTGATGAAGTTCTGTTCCCCTGTGGGATGAACATTGGGGGCCTCAGCCAGAGGACCTAATGCCACCCTCCTTGTCCAGGTTTCACCTCCACTGCTAAGGCATGGCCACATTTTTCCTGGGCTCAGTTCCTAAGGTCAGAATATCTGACCTCATCCTGCATTCCTTCCGCTGACCTTGCTCCCTTCTCTAGAAGGTTGAAGCCCCCAGGGCCCTCCACAATCTTCCTAGCCTCATCTCCCATCACTCACCTTGAATACTCTCAGCCAAACCACCCCAACATCATTCTGTCTATATCCTTGCATATAGGGCAGGGGTCGCCACACTACAGCTTGCAGGCTATGTTCTACCAGGGGAACTCAAACCAGAGAAAACCACAAAAGTGAAAGAGAAAGAACCTTGTTTTCCTTTTTCTGACTCTTGCCCTTTTTGGGGGCCCAAAGGCATTCTTGTCTTTGGATTCTGCGATACATTCCTATACCTTTATGAAAATTTCCCTTTTTGGGGGGCTTAAATTAAGATGAGTTGTTTTCTGTTACTTACAACCAAAGAATCTTAACTGATATTTATGTCTTCTCTTTCCTCCTAGGCCCTCTGCTCTTGAGGGTCGGTACAATGCCTCATTCATCTCTGTCTCTGCAAGTGCCTGATGCACAGCAGATGATTAATAAACATTGGGAGCGTTGATGTTAATTCTCTCTTGATTCTCTAGCTTACCTAGCTGCCTCTTGGCCTCTGCCCAAGTGGGCTCATTGCCTCGGAGAATCATGACTGCCTGCATCACTATCTCCACTTGGGCGGGGGGCCGTCCATAAGACTTGATCTCTCCTATATCCTTCTTGTTCAGAGACTCCAGGGCCTGGGAAAAGGGATTAATTTAGGGAGCAGGGCCAGAGTCAACTCAGGCGGCAAGCCAGGTCCTTTATGGAGACAGGACCCAGCTGAGGCACCCCCTCTTCTTCCCACTTCCCCAGGTACTTTGAGGACAAAGAAGGCTGGCCCCGTTCCCTTCCCTGGGCCCTCCAGTCCCAATACCCGCATGGCTTCTTCCAGGGCTGGCAGTGCCTCTTCTAGATCCTTCTGGGCATTGTCAGCCAGTAACTGGCACTTGACTTCCTCAACTGCAATCTTCTCACTATTGGCTGTGACAGCCTAGGGATGAAGAGGACGAGGGTTTTGTCTCCACCTTGGGCAAAACTGGGGGTGACAGTGTTGATGATAATGATGAAAGATGAAGCTAAAGAAGATCTGAGGAGCGGAACATGAATCCGCTGACACAGTAACTAGATGGAGACCAGGGAGCCTCTGCCTGGTGGGCACTGGTAGTAGGGGGGCGTGAAGGGCTGGACCAGTGTGCGGCCCCCCACCTTCTGCTGCTCATCTGCTTCCCGCTTCTGCTGTACAATGATGACTAGGTACTCCTCACACTGTTTCTGGAACTCAGCAACCTTTTTCTTGGCATCCTCCAGCTCCAAAGACATCACTTCCACCTTTTCCCTAGTTTCATCGATCTTAGACAATCCTGTTCGCAGTTTATTGGCCTGGTCCAGCAGCTCCTGTCGCTTCTCTCCCAGCAACCTGGAGAAAAGAGTAGGATAAGGTGCCTGGAGAGGAGCAGAGAGGTTCCTGGGCTCCCAGAGAGGAGAGTGGCCTATATAGTCTCCCTTCCCAGTGTGTCTCTAGTCCCTGTCTTCCTTTCTGTTGCCCCCACCGCCACCACTCTAGTCAGATTTTTATCACTTTCTGCCTGCATCATTGCCAACAACTTCCCAACTGGTCTTCCTGCTTCCAGACTCTCCTCCTGCTGATTTATTCTGCACACCAGTGTCAAAATCAGCTTGCTAGATACTGTTTTCATCACACCACTTTCCTGCTTGAGAATCTCCCACTCTTCCCCACTGTGCAGCAGGCAGGGGGCTGCAGTGAACCAGAAGACACAAACCCATCTCAGGGAGGGGGCCCATCCCTGGGCTCCAGCCTGTTTTCTCCATGTGAGATTGAATGTGGGCTCAGTATTGCCACAATTTCTGATTTGTAAAGAGAAGCTGGAAATACGGATTTTTCTAAGGCTGCCAAGTGTTAAATGTTGGCAACTCATTCAAAAAGTTTTAACACTCACAGTGAGAAAATGCATGTAAAGGGCTTAGCACAGTGACCAGCACATAGTAAAGAGAATGTAGGCTTAGAATGTATGCACCCAGGGAAGGCAAGGACTTTATTCATTAACTGGTATATTGTGAGTATCTAGAATGGTGCCTAGCATATAGTAGGTGCTTAAAAAATGTGTGTTAATGAATAAATGTTGACTATTATTCTTATTACAAATGGCTTTTTCTCCACCTTGATTAAAATACTGAATCCAATAAATGAGGTGGGTTTTTTTTTATGTTTCCCTTATATCCTTCAAAGCAAACTATTATTGTGCTATGCACATAAAAGACACTCAATACAACTTAATGAATTGTATTAACGGGCCCAGGGTTTCGCCCGTTTGGATCCTGGGCGTGGACATGGCACTGCTCGTCAAGCCATGATGGAAAGTCTAGAAGACATTAAAGGCAGAGAGGAGAGGACTGGGTATATATGTTATGGAAAAAAAGAAACATCATTCCAGAAAATAAGGACAAAGGGAGTGTGGAGAGGGGTCATAGCCAGAAGGCTCCAGAGATGGCCATGCCCCCTGGAAACCCCATCTCTCTTTTATTAACTTCCTGGGCAGAATTAAGACCCCTTGCATCTCTGCCATTCCACATCAGCACCCCAGTCCTGGAATGGGTCCCCTTGGCCAGCTCCTGGATATTTTCCATTACATCATTTCACCAATCACCCTCAAAAGACACCAAGCTCCCTGGCCCTCCATGTCGCTACTCTTTCTTCATACTTCTTATATCCAGACACAAGTTCCAGGTAGTTGGTGGGTGTGACGTAGTTGTATCTTCGCAGTTCCAACAGCATCTTCTGGGAATACTGAGCCACTGACCAGTGCATGGTGACAAAGATCTGGGCCACCTTCCTGTGGATCTGAGGCCATGAATAAAGGATGTAAAACAGAGAGTAAAGGCAGAGGGAGAACAGCAATGGGGGGAGGTGCAGGGGTATGATGAGAGATGAGAGGAGGGTCTCACATTCTCTTGCGTTCCCAGGTCTACTCCCACCAGGTACTTCTCAGCCACCTCCAGCAGGGCCTCGCGGGGCCACTCTGAGAACCAGTTGATGGTTGTGCAGTTCACCAAGGCCGGGTACTGGCGGATCCAGTTCCTGGTGAGGGGTTTTGAGAGGCAGTTAAGTCCATTTGCAGATAGCCTCTGGCTACTGGCTTCGTCAAAGGTCCTCCCACTTTCTGGGAACCTAAATGCCTCATCTTCATGCTCCTGTTTCTCCTTGTCCAGATTCTGTTCCCCTCAGAGCTAGTTCAGTATGGTATTTAGAAACAGATTCTGGGGTCAGAAAGACCTGGTTCCACACCTTCCAGGTGTGGATCTTGGGCAAATGATCTAACCTTTTGAACGTCAGTTTCCTCATCTCCAAAATGGGAATAACAAAAAATACTAACTAGGATTGAGGATGCAATGAGGTGACACACAAAATGCTTAGCACAGTGCCTGGTACGTGGTAATACACCATATAGCATAAAAATGAAGAAAAAAAGTAGCCCAAATTGCCTCTCTGCACAAGTTCTCTGTCCTCCTCCTACTTTCTGATGCCCTTAAAAATCTAGTAATATGAAGAATGGATAAACAAAATGTGGTGTATATACACACAATACAATATTATTCAGCCTTAAACAGGAAAGAAATCCTGTTACATGCTACAAGTCACATAACAAAGCAAAATAAGCAAGTCACAAAAAAACAAATACTGTATGATTCCACTTATCTAGAAGTATCTAGAATAATCACTCACAGAAACAGAAAGTAGAATGGTGGTCGCCAGAGGCTAGGGGATGGGAGAAATGGGAAGTTGTTCAATGAGTATAGAGTTTCAGCTTTGCAAGATGAGAAAGTTCTAGAGATCTGTTGCACAACAACGTGAATATACTTAACACTACTGAACTGTACACTTAAAAATGGTTAAGACGGCAAATTCTAGGTTATGTGTTTTTCAACCACAATTAAAAATTAAAAAACAGGGGCCGGCCCCGTGGCTGAGTGGTTGGGTTTGTGCGCTTTGCTTCAGTGGCCCAGGGTTTCACCCGTTTGGATCCTGGGCGCGGACATGGCACCGCTTGTCAAGCCATGCTGAGGCGGCATCCCACATGCCACAACTAGAAGGACCCACAACTAAGAAATACACAACTATGTACCTGGGGGCTTGGGAGAAAAAGGAAAAATAAAATCTTTAAAAAAAAATTAAAAAACAAAACAAAAAACCACCACTCAAAAAAAGCTAGTCATACCAGAAGAGAGTTGATGACTCTCATGTAAGCTGCAGGAACTTCCTGAAAGAAAGCATGGTCTACGGAAAGGAGATGGGGTGTGCCAGGCAGGAGAGGCTGGTGCTGTTCATGAGACTCACTCTCAGAAGGTATGGGAGGCCAAAAGAGGGGAGGAGGACCCCTGAAGGGGGCTGGGCATGGCACGAGAAGAAGGCTATACCAGGAGTCACCTGAAGGGGTCGCCCACAGGGCTGAGGCAGAGAACGATGTGCAGGTTGTTCCGCACGCGTTCAATGAGGTAGGCGAAGAGGCTGTCAGAGGACTCAGGTACCTGTTCTGCCCGGGCCTGGTCTATGATGTGTGCCTGGATCTGCACAGAAATTACACAGTCAGAGGGCTGAAGTTTCAATGGCAGAACCAGAGAGGGCAGCAAGTGAGGCTGGGCTGAGAAGGTGTGGGTTTTAAAGGAGCTCTGTCCAACAGAGTCCCTTGAGGGAAGATGGCTGAAGAGGAGCAGCTCTTCTACCTAATGGGGGGATGGACAGAGGAGGTGCCACAGTAGCCTACTCTGGGATTTGTGCTTCTTCAGGGGTTAGTTGGGAAGGCCAAGAACCAAATGGTAATGGGTGTGGAAGGGATCATACCTCTTCAAATTCATCAGTCTTGTAGAGATTGGGGACCTCGCCTGAGCTGAGGATGTTGTTAATGTCCTCTAGGAATGATTCATCAGCAATTTGGGTGTCCACGAAAAGGAAGGATGTGGCCTTGAGCTCTACCCCAGCCTGGCGATACAGACGCTTGATATCTGGACCAGATGAGGGAAAGAGGAAAAGGGGACAGACAGACTCTTCAGATTTACCATCCTGTCCCTTATTGCTCTTCTGAGATTTAGGAACCCTACCCCAGCCCTCAGTACATACACACCACCATCCTATAGCCCACATGGGCCTGGTACCCCTCACTATCTGGCTGCCATCTCCCCTCTCTCTTGTCATTGCAGAAAGTCAGGCAT